>NC_060268.1:9119857-9447509 GCF_021613505.1 Equus quagga | reverse complement strand
ACTTTAACACTCCACTTACATGAATGGATAGATCATCCAATGACAAGATAAATGACAAGATCCATAACAAAACATTGGCCTTAAATGACACATTAGACCAAATGGATTTAGTAGATATGTACAGAACATTCTATCCAAAAACCACAGAATATGCATTCTTTTCAAATGCACATGGAACGTGCTTCAGGATTGATCACATATTAGGCCAAAAACAAGCCTCACTAGATTTAAGAAGATTGAAATAATACCAAGCATCTTTTCTGACCACAACAGTATGAAACGAGAAATCAACTACAGGAAGAAAATTAGAAAAGCCACAAATATGTGGATATTAAACAAAATCCTACTGAACAAGGATTGGGTCAATGAAGAAATCAAATGAGAGATAAAAAAATTACCTGGACAAAATGAAAATGAAAATACAACATGCCAAAATTTATGGGATACAGCAAAAGCGGTTCTAAGAGAGAAGTGTATAGGAACACAGGCCTACCTCAATAAACAAGAAAAATCTCAAATAGTCTAACAGTGCATCTAAAGGAACTGGAAAAAGAAGAACAAAGCCCCAAGTCAGGAGAAGGAGGGAATAATAAAAATCAGAGCAGAAATAGATGAAATAGAGACTAAAAAAATAGAAAAAATTCAGTGAAACTAAGAGCTGATTCTTTGAAAAGATAAACAAAATTGAAAAACCTTTAGCTAGACTCACCACACAAAAAAAAGAAGGCTCAAATAAATACAATCAGAAATGAAAGAGGAGAAATTACAACAGTCACCTCAGAAATACAAAAGATTGTAATAGGATACTATGAAAAGCTCTACTCCAAAAAATTGGATAATCTAGAAGAAATGGATAAGTTCTTAGAATCATACAACCTTCCAAAACTGAATCAAGAAGAAACAGCGAATTTTAATAGACCAATCACCTGTAAGGAGATTGAAAGAGTAATAGAAAACCTCCGAAAAAATAAAGTCCAGACCAGATGGCTTCCCTGGTGAATTCTATCAAACATTCAAAGAAGACTTAGTACCTATCCTTCTCAAACTCTCCAAAAAATTGAAGAGGAGAGGAAGCATCCTAAATCATTTAATGAAGGCAACATTATCCTGATACCAAAACCAGACAAGGACAACACAAAAAAGGAAGTTACAGGCCAATATCACTGATGAACATGGATGCAAAAATCCTCAACAGAATACTAGCAAATCAAATAAAACAATACATAAAAAAGATCATGCACCTTGATCAAGCGGGATTTATTTCAGGGATGCAGGGGTGGTTCGACGTCCAGAAATCAAGTAACGTAATACGCCACATTAACAAAATGAAAAATAAAAACCAGATGATCATCTCAATAGATACAGAGAAAGAATTTGACAAGATACAGCATCCGTTTATGATAAAAACTCTGAATAAAATGGGTATAGAAGGAAAGTACCTCAACATAATAAAGGCCATATATGACAAGCCCACAGCTAATATCATTTTCAATGGAGGAAAACTGAAAGCTATCACTCTAAGAACAGGAACCAGAGAAGGATGTGCACTTTCACCTCGCTTATTTAACATAGTTTTGGAAGTCTTAGACAGAGCTATCAGGCAAGAAAAAGAAATAAAAGGGATCCAAATTGGAAAGGAAGAAGTGAAACTGTCACTCTTTGCAGATGACATGATTTTATATACAGACAACCCCAAAGAATCTACCAAAAAACTTTTAGAAATAGTAAATGAATATGGTAAAGTTGGAGGATACAAAATCAACATACAAATATCAGTTGCATTTATATACACTAACAACGAAGTAGCAGACAGAGAAATTAAGAATACACTTCCATTTACAATTTCAAAAAAAAAGAATGAAATACCTAGGAATAAATTTAGCCAAATAGGTGAAAGACCTGTACACTGAAAACTATAAAACATTGTTGAAAGAAATTGAAGAAGACACAAAGAAATGGAAGCATATTCCATGCTCTTGGATTGGAAGAATTAGCATAGTTAAAATGTCCATAGTTCTTAAAGGAATCTACAGATGATTCAATGCAATCCCTATCAAAGTTCCAATGAAATTTTTCACAGAAATAGAACAAAGAATCCTAAAATTTATATGGAACAACGAAAGACACCAAATAGCCAAAGCAATCCTGAGAACAAAGAACAAACCTGGAGGTATCACACTCCCTGATTTCAAAATATACTACAAAGCCAGAGGGAGCAAAACAGCATGATACTGGTACAAAAACAGACACGAGATCAATAGAACAGAATGGAGAGCCCAGAAATAAATCCACACTTCTGTGGAGATCTAATTTTCGACAAGGGAGCCAAGAACATAGAATGGAGAAAGGAACATCTCTTCAATAAATGGTGCTGGGAAAACTGGACAGCCACGTGCAAAAGAATGAAAGTAGATCATTATCTTACACCATACACAAAAATGAACTCCAAATGGATTAAAGAATTTAATGTAAGACCTGAAACCATGAAACATCTAGAAGAAAAGATAGGCAGTACACTCTTGAACATTGGTCTTGGCAGCATATTTTCAAGTACCATGTGTGACCAGGCAAGGGAAACATAGAAAATGTAAACAAATGGGATTACATCAAGCTAAAAAGCTTCTGCACAGCAAAAGAAATCATCAACAAATGAAAAGACTACCTAATAATTTGGAAAAGATATTTGCAAACCATATATCTGATAAGGGGTTAATATCCAAAATATATAAAGAACTCATACATCTCAACAACAAAAAAAACAAACAACCCAATTAAAAATGGGCAAAAGACCTGAACACACATTTCTCCAAAGAAGATATACAGATGGCCAATAGGTACATGAAAAGATGTTCAACATCGTTAACTTAGGGAAATGCAAATCAAAACTACAATGAGATATCACCTCACACCCATCAGAATGGCTATAACCAACAAGACAGGAAACAACAAGTATTGGAGAGGATGTGGAATAAGGAGAACTCAAATACACTGCTAATGGGAGTGCAAACTGGGGCAGCCACTATGAAAAACAGGATGTAGATTCCTCAAAAAATTAAGAGTAGAACTACCGTACAATTCAGCTATCCCGCTGCTAGGTATTTATCCAAAGAACATGAAAACATGAATACATAAAGATATATTCACCCTTATATTCTTTGCAGCATTATTCACAATAGCCAACACTTCGAAGCAACCTAGGTGCCCATCAAGGGATGAATGGATAAAGAAGATGTGGTGTATATACACAATGGTATACTACTCAGCAACATAAAAGGATGAAATCTTGCCGTTGGGACAACATGGAGGGACCTCGAGGGTATTATAAATCAGATAAGCGAAATAAATCAGAGGGAGAAAGTCAATTACAGTAGGATCTCATTCATAAATAGAAGATAAAAACAACAACAAACAAATATATTGAGACAGAGATTGGATTGGTCGTTACCAGAGGGAAAGGGTGGAGGGAGGAGCGCAAAAGGGGTGATTAGGCACATGTGTAGTGATAGACTGTAATTAATATTTGGTTGGTGAACATGATGTAGTCCACACAGAAATCAAAATATAATGATGTACGCTCAAAATTCATATAATGTTATAAACCAATGTTACTGCAATAAAAAATAGAATAAAAAATAGTGTACAAAACATTGGAGTAACTGAGAGTGGAGGATAATCTCCACATAGCTTGTGAAAGTAAATTAAAATTTTTAGCATCTGTAAAGTGTTTTAGGTTTCCAAGATAAAGTAAACTCACTTCATTATGGTCAAATACAGTCATCGCTTGTTACTATAAACAGAAAAGTTATTGAAGATGATCACCTATGCACATACATGAAAATGAGACTTTTATGAAAATTTCAGCATATACAAAGCAGAGAATTTTTTTTTCATTTAAGCAGATTTTGCTGAACTAAGTTTATTGAATGTCATCCTACAAGCAAATTGCACAGAGGATTCCTTTCATTTTCACTTTTCTTCATATAAAATGGCTCTTCTCCAAAACTGAAAAAAATATGTGTTTTCCTACACAGCATGTTGGACTGATAGCCAGGCTTGATTCCTGAAAGTTTGTTATTTCCTACAATTGTACTACTCTTAAACCTGTAATTTCTGTATGTTATTAGTCATGAATCTTATAGAACAGCAAGATTAAGCATAATCACAACTGAGAGTTTTGTTATGCTTTGTATAGAATCCCAATATGCTATCTCAAAATAAACCTTTTTAAAACATAATGTGGAAACTTGCATTGAAGTGATCGTCTAACTGGAGGGAAGAAATCAATGAGAAATGATGAAAACATCACGTTTCATTTTCCCCCCCAACTCAATGTTCCCAACGTGTTCTGACAATTGGATTCTTATTTTGAACAAATAAAGTCTTCATACAGAAAACAACTCAACTGAGTAAGAATGAAAGTTAACTTGAGAGCAATTAAAAAAAATCAATCAGATCCTTCTGGCAAACAGGGAATGACTGACTCACTTAGGCAAGGTGCATTAAGCGAGGCCACTGCTTAATAAATTGCCATTTTCACTAAGGAAATGGAAGTAAAATGATGTTACAATCTATGGAAACATGACATCTGTAAGGAGAACAAAAATAGGAGGGTAATTTTTCTTTGATTATGTGTAAATGGGCTGAGAGCTGGGTAAATGTGGGGTATTTGGGGAGAAGGAAAGAGCTGAGGTGCTCTGTGCCCTAGATCACATCTTTCATTTTCCAGAACAAGGATATCTCGTACAGAATACCTTGTATAATTGATGATTACAGTTTAGCTCTGTACTTTTCCTATCGTCAAGTAAGTGCTTATTTCCCAGACGGCTATGCTTTTCTAAAGTCAAAGCCAAAGGTAAACAGCCTCTGATAATCCACAGATTTTTTCCACCGTGAACAACTTTGTTCCTGTTAGGTCAGGGCTGTCTGAATGGAAACTCAGAATTCTAGTATTGGTGCTATTATACATGTATCTAAGTGGTCAATGAAAATGTGTCTTTCTATTGTCAATGTTTGGCATCAGATGCCAGCTGAGAGTGTGTGGAGTGGATTGTTTAGAGTTGGCAACACTGCTCACAACTCACGCCCTAGCAGTCATTCGACCCCTGAGCAAAGTGTGTTCTCTTTTTTTAAGTCCTAAAATGACACAACCAATTCTTTGTGCATTTTAGATGACAAAGTGATTATATCAAAATCATCAGCTCACAAAATGAGTTCATTTAATGATTTGTAACGGCACTGATTGGGTATTTCCCTTTTGTACATAGCTCATCTACTGACAGAGAGAGAGAGAGAGAGAGGGGGAATGAATTATGTAATTATGTAGCACCTGCTATCTCCTAGGGACTCTAAGCAGTAATATTTTCCTTAATTCCAAGAATGAATTTTAAAGGAGGGAGTAATCACTCTATTCTCTTTAGATGTGAAAACTGATGATCGTGAATGACAGGTTATCTGAGTCAAAAACCCATGCTCTCTCCAGGACCACACTGCCTCTTTACTCCTTTGCAATATTTTTTCCCAGCCCTCCAGTACTGTTCTGCTTTCCCACAAAGGTCACAATGACCTTGAAGCTTAGAACATATCTCATTCCATTTTTGTCATTTTGGCAACCCTGGCCTTAATTTCTTACACTAAGCTTTATCTATTCACACCCATAGTGGTCACTCTGTCCTGAAAGCACATTGAGATGTTCGACTTTGCCCCCGTAGCAAACCTATGGGCTGTCCTTCAGTCACTTTTCTCTTATACTCACTGCTGTCTTTCTCTGTCATATACAGATCTAGTCTTATAATTCATCCTCTAAACTGAGACCACATATTATCTCAACAGATGGTTGACATTCTACATGTTATTTCCTTGAGATTTTCATTTGATTTGTACCATCCTGGGAATTGTTATCCTGAGATAGTCAAATAACAGTGATGTTTGAAAAGTATACTCTATATGAATTACTAATGTTCTTCATTAACTTTCCATGGTTCCAAAATTCTAGAGCTGTACTATCCAGTACAGTAATAGCTCCTAGCCACGTGGGGCTATGGAGCACTTGAAATGTGGTTAATCAAACTGAGATGTGCTGTAAATGTAAAATGCACATCAGAGTTTGAAGATTTAGTACAGAAAAAAAAGTAGAATATCTCATTTACATTTTTATATAGATTACATGAAGCGATAATATTTTTATATATTGTGCTAAATGACATCTATTACTAAGTTAATTCGATCTTTTTATTTTACGTTTTTAATGTAGTCACTGGAAAACTTAACATGTGGCTTTTATTTGTGGGTCACATTGTATTTCTAAAAGATTTCAAATTAATTGCTGCCTGAAAGGCACATGAGATGTGTGGTGGTAGATGCAAGGGAAAATACATGGATGGGGCTGAGGGAGAAAACGTGAGGGTAAAAACCATTTCCAGCTTCTTTACTGTTAGAAATTGCTGGTAAGAGCTAGAAGAATTGGAAATAAGTTTTCATACGGTACTTTATAAGCATGTAAAACTGTTGATAATTGTAAACCTTTGTGTATGCCTCCTCTAGACTATCATTCTAGAAGCTGGGAAGGGGCAATTTCTTATCAAGCTAGCACCTGATGTATACTAATATCTCCATTAATTTACAGTTAGTTGAATTGAATTGAATTGGAAAAAACAATGGAACACATGTAAATCCACATAAGATGAGATCTGAGTAATGAGAGGCCAAAGGGAGACAAACCAAACCTACCTTCTTCCACAAATCTTCCCCTTTCACCATCCTCCCACAAGTTCAAGCCCAAAATGAAAAGATCTTTGTCCTCCATTTCTCTTAGCGTCACACCTCTCCTATCATTGAGTCTTTAGTCTGTAACTGCAAACATCACCCATCTAGCCTCTTCTTTCCATCTTTTCTACTAACATTATAACATAAGCAACTGTTCTCTTGTGGGTGAACCACTGCACCCTGGGTCTCCCCATTTCCATTCCAGTCCTCTTAAATGTATTCTCCACGGAGAAGCCAGAGTGGTTTCGAAAATGACAATCGAAGCTTTTTATGTCTTACCCCAAATCCTACATGACTTAATGTTGAATTTGGATTAAAATCTAAACTCCAGCAGATAATTCTCCATCCTCACGTCTGGTTACTGTCCACCTGGCTCACTATGGTCCAACCACATGAGGCTTTATGTTTCATAACATAACATACTGTGTGCATTTCTGATTAGGGCCTTTGCTTTTGGTATACTCTTGTCTCCACAGATCTTTCTGTGCTGGACGTCTCACTTCAAATGTTCTTTCTTCAAATATGAATGCCCACAGGAAGGATTTCCTACAAACTGATTCTCCTCCTCAGACACTTCATCACTCTCTTTTATTTTTTCTTATTACTTATTCCTAACTGAAATTATCTTCATCACTTATCTGATTATTTCTTTAGTATCTTCCTCTTACAGTAAGCTGCAGTCCCCAGTAGACTATGCATCTTGTCTGTCTTGTTTCCCTTGCATTACTAGCAACCTTAATGCTTCCATATAGATAATTGATGCTAAAAAATATGAGTCAAGTGACTTATGTAGAAAGGTGAAATAAAATGATCATGAAGACACAAAAGAGGAGTTCAGAAATGAAATTGAAACGCTGAAAGAAAGATACCAAAAGAAATATCCCACTATTTATCATTTTTGATGAGGCACTATATGGTACTGGATTTATTTTCTGAATTTTATATGATATTATAAGAAATTATATGTTTCAGATGCTACCAGCAAGTACCACTGAGACGTAAGGATTAACTGTATATAATAACACCTTATAAGTTTATTTATGATAAAGTTCTAACCCTTAAAATGGGAACAAGTTCCATCAAAATAATAGACAATTTAGGACATCCACACACTAAGCCTGTTGCCCCTAAGGATCTCTTGGACTTACCTCATGGATAACTTAAATGATCCATCATAATTATTCAGAGTAAATATCCACTCATATGTTATCATTTTAAGGGTATCTGAGCAGATTACCTCCTCAAACTATCTGGCCCTACATGAACCAACAGAGGTCGACCATTAGATATTAACCCCTTATATTAAAAATATTTTTGTCTTTAGCAGTAATATTTGAAAACTGTAAATAGTCTCTGATATAGAAACACATTAAGTTTATATCTAATATTAATGTCATAGGATATGATGAAGAGCACAGCCTAGCTAGCTGAGAGGGGAGCTCCAAGAGAAGGAGAATTTGACAGGGGGAACTGAAAGTAATTTGAGAGTATTGCTGTTTAGCTTGCTGGTATGGATGGTTCTGGAAATCATTGGCAGTGTAAAGTTGCCTGGAAGGTAAGCACACATCTCCTCAAAAAAGAACAGGGAGGAGCAGAAAGGGATGAAAATAAAAATATCCAAAATAAGTGCTTGCAATAATTCAAGTAGGAACCAAACAGGATAGCTTCAAGGACAAAAGAGAGAGCACATAAATATCTTCTGATATTAGAAGTGAACACATTAAAGATATTTCAAGAAATTCATAGTTCATAAAATATTTTAATGTAAATTATAATTATTTCATTGGAAACATGATATTCTGTCAGAAAGGTAGGTAAATAATATTATGTCCTTGTTATAGAGTTAAAAAAATATATTCCTAGGTATTAGAGTAAACAATTGGCTCAATTTACACAGTAAATGACTCTAAACCCTTTTTTCTAAACCACGCAATTTACTTATTAATTTTAGAGGACTATATCTGATGTAACTGGAGAAAGAGAGGAAGGAAGTATCTGTCAATGAGGAGGATAATTCTGAATGGTGACTCAGATTGGTGTTTTCTAGCTCTACTCAGGTAACTAGCTCTGAAGAATAATATTACAAAGATACAGACTATAAAAATAAAGATAAGAAATCAATACATATAAGTTGTAAATAGTCAAAAGGCTATGAAAGAAAATCCTATGAAGGTGATTTATTTATTAACTCCTAACCCCAAAGGCACACAGGGCCAAACTTCATCTTATAAAACAATAAGGTATCTTATACTTTGGGACTTTGCCACCACACAGGGGTTACAGTGATCAAAATAATCAACATTTTAAATTGTAATATTAAATAATTTCTAGGTGATCTACCTTAAATTATTTGAGTTGCATTTCAATTTTATAAATGTATTATTTTTATGCTATGCTCGATTATGATAAATATTCTCTTATTTAAAGATATATTAATTTTGTATGAAGAAAATACCTGAGGTTATGGAAGGAGGGGATACATCAGCTTGAAAATAGTAAATTCAGATAATTTAAGATTTTTTGACAAAAATGATCCAATTGAAAAGCAGATTATGCTTCAGACTTGGTCATTTATTTTCTTAGCTTCTTTAGGGAAGAGGGAAAACTGTAAAGAGTTACATACTAACCGTAAAATTTAGATACAACAAAGAAACAGCCTCAATTAAACAAATAAAACAAGGTAAGACGTTGGTAAGGATGATTGGTTTATAAATCTTACAGCGTCACAAACAGTGAAAGGGCTGTCACCACATTGAAAGCCTACTTGAACAGTGGCTGCTGTGAGGAATATTTCTATGATAATGAATTTAAAGTCCATGGGACGGGGCCGACCTCCTGGCTGAGTAGTTAAGTCTGTGTGCTCCACTTTGGCGGTCTGGGGCTCACCAGTTCGGATCCTGGGCGCAGACCTACATACTGCTTATCAAGCCGTGCTGTGGCGGCATCCCACATAGAAGAACTAGAATGACTTAGATGTAGGATATACAGCTATGTCCTGGGGCTTTGGGGATTAAAATAAAAAAGAGGAAGGTTGGCAGAGATGCTAGCTCAGGGCCAATCTTCCTCACCAAAAAACGTTGTCTTAAAAAAAAAGGTCTGTGGGATGTAATTGGCAACTGCACATTTATGATAATGTCCTATACCTACCCCAGATTAGATTTAATTACTGAGCCATTATGGCTTGCTATTAAGGAAGCTGTGTGTTGATATTATTAATTAAGGTCTGGATTTATCATTAAAAGATATTTTTAACAATATAAAATATTTCCTAGCTCGTAAATGGTAAATTAAAGTAAAATTGCAGCCATTTTTCTGCTTTAAGTTGAAGTTTATGATGGGGAGATTGCCTAATATTTAGTAAAGTTG
Organism: Equus quagga; assembly: GCF_021613505.1. Classification (NCBI taxonomy): domain Eukaryota; kingdom Metazoa; phylum Chordata; class Mammalia; order Perissodactyla; family Equidae; genus Equus; species Equus quagga. The sequence goes on along the minus strand of NC_060268.1, from coordinate 9,437,381 downwards.
TTTAATAGAAAATCATAGTACAGACCTAGAAAATTCTAAGAAAACAGCTGCAAGCCTTGCTGCAGTATATTAGTCTCAGTAAGAAACAGCAAGAGTTGCTAGTGTCCCTTTACTTTTAAAACTTTAAGATGGTGTGCCTAGATTATGTGTTAGACCTAAAATATATTGGCTACTGGGTGAAAGAACTCTAAATTTACTTTCTAATAATTGAGGTGTTACAAACTTTAATCAATGTAGAAAATCACAATAATAAAAGGAAATAAGGAAATTATTATTTTCAGAAATAAAACTCTAAATAAATAGGGCCAGGCCTAGTGGCCTAGTGGTTAAGTTTGACATGCTGCACTTTACGGGCCCGGGTTCAGTTCTGGGGTGCGAACCTACACTGCTCTGTTAGCGGCCATGCTGTGCTGGTGGCCCACATACTAAAAAATGGAGGAAGATTGTCATGGATGTTATCTCAGGGTGAATTTTCCTCAGAAATAAACAAACAATCAAACTCTAAATAAATAAATCCCAATTAAACATTTTGCACACACCTTTTTTTTGTTAGAGACTTTAGCTATAAAATAATAGTTATTCTTATATATATATTATTTATATATACATATTTATTATTACATATAACCTTTATATTATATATATAATACTTATATTATGTGTCCCCTGATGTATCCTCAATATATCCCCATTATTATTATTCAATGATAAATGTATGGATTTTATTCTTAGAATACATTAATATTAAATCACTTTTGAACATGTGGATTTTTTTTTGTAGAAAACTGCATCTTCAATATGATGTCACACCAGGATTCTGAAGAAAAACTCAGCTAGACTTATTGGGTCAAATTTATCAGGAGAAACATTTAGTAAATAACTCAATATCAGGGAGAAAAAAAGCCCATGGATGGCCTTCTTAGACTGAAGGGTTTTTTTGTCTTTTCCTATATTTGTAATTGATTAAGTGTTGATGGTATTAAACCTGACTCCAATTTTAGCTCTTTTTCTTCAATCTCATTCTGTTCTGAGATACAAGTCTTGGTCTGTGGGACTTTATAACCCATGCTTTCAAAACTATTCAGTTCATAAAAAGCTCTTATATAATTTTCTTCAGAAAGAAATCTTCTTTTGTATGGTAAGTGGTCATGTTATGTAATCCTACCATGCCTTTTCCTCACTGATTGAAATCCTGCAATGCTATTTCAGAATTAGCTAAAGTGGTATGTCTTCTGAATTGTCCATGGCCCTTGTCTGTCCCCAATGCAAAATTCATTAATCATTTGTGCTTCTACTTGGATTTTGTTCAAAATACTTTCATAGATATGATCACAGAGAAGCTCACTTCCTAGTCCAGTCTAGCTACCAATCCACCCCGTGACGGCCTGCACAGACACTCGCCAAGCAGAAGGAAGCCCTTAGCCTCGATGTGCTGCCGGCTGCTCCTCTTGGGACACTGAGCTGCCATCCTCTTCTGCCCACTCACTGGACTGAGGGAAAACTGCCCCACAACCCGCTGTTATCGTGCAGCCCACCACTGCTCTCACGCAGGCTCCCAGAGAAACAAACAGCAATATATATGACAGTCATTGTGCTGTTGCCCGTGTGAATATGGGTTAATCTCAACCAGAAATGGTAAATATGAGCAGGCAACAAACATCATTCTAGGCCCATAGGGAGAAATAGGTCAAAATGGGTGGACTGTATTAAATAAACATTCCCTAGAGTTATAATTTGGGACATGTAGAGTAAATTTAAAAGACGTAATATTATCAGTCATATGTAAGAAGATGCAATATCCATAAAATAAGACACGACTTTAATTATAAAAATTTAGAAAAACGTACACTAAAGGATCAATAGTAATTATCTCTGGAAGTGATGAAATGAAATCTAAAAACTATCTTTTTCAGTTTTAACTAAATGCACTCCAGTATACATTTCCTTTTGTGTGTGTGTGTTTTTTTTAACAATGCTCTAGGCTTATGACTAAAATTAAGGATATCTCAAAAATAAGAACATCTGTCCATCAAAAGAAGCAGTATTAGAGACTGAGAGATACATTTTCAACATTCATGACTGAAATATGTCAGCCTACTAAACGCAGAAAAAATCCTTGTAATCCACAGCAACAACAACAAAAATGAAATGACAATTCAATCAACATACATTTCATTGAAGAGGAAACTAATTGCCAGTTAATGTGTAACTATATTTATAAATATATTGTATAATGTAATACACATGTATATGTATATACATATATGTAGTGACAGTTCTTTTTCATATATATGTATGCATATATATATATATATATATACAGGCAATAGTGTGTGTGTGAGTATAAAACCTCAACTCCAAAGTAAACAGGCAAATGCAAATTTGAAGCACAAAGAGATGCTATTTTATTCAACTAAGGGAACAAGTCAACTAAAAATTCTAATGATATAGGAAAAGATGTGCATATACTGAGACTCAGCAATTTTGCTTTTAGAGAACTATTATACACGTGCAGCAGGAGATATGTAGAGGAATAGCCATTGCTACATTCATTAGAATAATGCAAAATTGGAAACAAGCCAAACGTCAATAAAACAAAAGAAGTCGAGTAAATTATTTACATTCATCCAATAGTAGGTTACACGGCAGGGAACATAAACATAATGGAACACAGGCAAGAGCATGGATGAATCTCACAAATTATATTCAGCAAAAAGGCAAATTCGAGAAGAACATACACAGTGCAATTCTATTTATATGAAGTTCAAAAACAAGCAAAATAAAATACTATTTATGCACACTTACATACATATTTTGTTAAAAATGTGAAAAGCAAGAATACTTAATACAAAACTCAATGTTGTGGTTTTCTTTAAGGTTAAAACACAGGGCCACTCTCAGGGAGGAGTACAAGGAGGGCTTGAAATATTTCTGCTGTAATAGTGTACTGGTAACATTTCATTTCCAAAGATGAGTGGTAGGTGCGTGGATGTTCATTTATCGTTAATTTGTATAATTCATATATTCTGTCTATCTATAAAATTATACCTTTAAAATGAGAAAATATATTTTAATAAATATATAAATATAGATAAATGTAAGTTAATTAATTATAATTGACTAAGAGCATTATAATATTCTTCAATAACTTATTTAAAGCATTTTTGAATTGGTTGTAATCCAGTGTATGCTGGTCATTCACCAGAGGTATCTGATATTTGAAACTAATAAATATGCTATTATTCCTGTATTATCTTCCATCTTTGCATAGATATCTTTAATGATTTAAAAATACTTTCTATTCATTTGAATGCAAAGTGAAAGGCAAAAAAATTATTTAAACAATATCACTTGACCAGAATTTCTATATGTTCCCAAGTCAGAATTATTATTTAAAAGTGCCATTATCTCACATAGTATCCCTTCTATAATTATCAGAGAGAGAAAATAAAACTGAGGTCATATTCAGCTTGTATTTTCCTGATCATTCATTATTTTCATAAACATTTTTGGACCTTTGCTGTTTGCACCTTTATAGACTGTGTAAAAATAAGCCAGGTATCCAAACCCTCTACCAAGAAGCAGGAAAAACACAGGGTGTTACACCTCACCCTGCGATCTGGTTCACCCTGTGTTATTGGAGGTCTCAGTGGTAGGAAAAGATGTGGCAATCAGTTTATGACAAGCCCCAGTGGAAGAACAAATATGCAAGTTCTGATATTCTGGAGGAAGGCCATGTTATCCTCAGCAGAGAGTTATATGTCCTTTTAAAACTCTTGGCATGTCAAGGCTTTGGCAGAGAGAGAACACTAGCTTTTGAGACACCAAGTGGCCATGCACCTGGAAATTCTCATTATGAGCTGGGTTCTGTTGGTCTCACTAAGTCATAAAGATGGGCATTCCCAGCAGCAATCCATCACAAGATAGAAGCGGTGTGTCCAGGATTGATTCTGAGCATGACCAAGAGGCACGTGTAAGCTGCAAGAGCAGGTAAGTAGCCCAGACTCCCATGTCACCCGCCAAACTTGTACTAGTTCCCCCTTCCTGCTTGTTCCTGGAGTTTAATGGGGAGGTTTCATATGACAAACTGACAGAGGGAGAAAAAATCTGAGGTTGATTTGCAGATGTTCCAAATCAGTAGGTAAGTATAGGTGAAAAATAGATGGCAGGTGCCTTATAATCACAATCAGTAGTGGCCCTGGAAGACAATGGAGAGGAAAAGTCTTCCCAAAGGCTGGATCTGCAAATGGCTGACCTGGTTATCCATTCTGAGAGAAAGGAGAAGTGCCCTGATGTGAAGAGATTGACATATCCATGTACAGGGCCAATTGCCTGGACATTTGGTTAAGGTCCTGTGAAGAGTAGAACTTGAAGATCTTAGACAAGGAGGTATGTGGTGCAGTCATACAGATGGACATATAGGTGCAAGCAAAAAGTGTGAAGATAGTTGTCTCATACATCAACGACAACCAGATAGCAGCCACCTGGCTCTGAATAATCAAGTAGGCAAAATGCCTTGGCCACCTGAAGCATAGAACAGATTCTTTCTCACTGTGCTCAGAAGAAACAAACCTTGTCGACACCTTGAACTTCCAGCCTTCAGAACTGTGAGGGAATAAATTTCTGTTGTTTACACCACCAGTTTGAGGTATTTTGTTATGGCAGCCTAGCAAGCTAATATAGAGACCAACACTGACCCTTTGATATAGTCACTCTGTGGCAAGTCAATTACAACAGGCCCCTGTCATCCTGAAAACACCAGCTTTTTCTGCCTACCAGGATAGATCTTTAGTCCATATATGGGTTTTCTTTTTCTGCTTATAAATTTTCAGGCAATCATACTATCTGGAGGCTTACAGAATCCCTGTATCTCTAGGAATGGAATCTCGTACAGTTCAACATTTGACTATGGGATGAACTTCACAGTGAAGGAGGTGTGAGAGTGATTTCAAAGTCATGGAATCATACATATGATGCTGTGTCACAAGTAAGAAGAGCATATGGATCTGGTAACCAAGGGGTAGAAGCAGGAGCGCCCTGACCTACCATCACACCCTATCACTCACTGGTGGATTTTGTGCTTCTATTGCCTTCAACTCTGGGCTCTACAGGGTTGAAGATTCCAATCTCAAAGCAGACATCTTACTAGAGGACACGTAAGGTCCCACTGAGCTATAAGTTATGGCTACAATCAGAGTACTTCTGACTCCTTACATCCAAGAATCTACAGGCAGGAAGAGTTGTCTCCATACTATGAAGATTAAGTCACAAGATGTTTTATACATGCTTTGAACATGCTTATCAGAGTCTGCAGTTCAAACTCATATTTAATCTCCTCCCTGATAAGGATCTTAGAGTATGTCAACTCTATTTATATCTTCTCAAACCATGTGATCGTTGACCTTTATTGTAATCACACATTCTTTTATTTTAACCCACTAGACACTATTATTGCTCTTTCATACAGAACATCCTGATTCCAGTGTTCCTCTTACCATTTCTTTTTGCCCTCTATTCCTTCTTGCATTTCAGATTGTCCATCTGTATCCACTTTATTTCTGCATTTTGTGAATCCTTGAGAATTTCTTTATTAAACGTATCCTGATAAATGAACTCTATCGATTTTCTTTTTGGTCTTGAACCATATCTTCTGATTAGATCTTTAATATATTTTCATAAGCCTGAGAAGCTTTAACATATACTCTATCTGTGTGGAAAAACTACTCATGGTTATAAAATACAGAATGCAAATAATACCATATTTAGATAAAATTTATTCTCTCTTAAACTATTTCCACATATATAAAATGGTGATAGTAAAAACTGTATTTTAGATTTGTGTTGAAGATTTCAGGAAAAATTACACATCTAGGCAGAATGTTATAGAATAACTAATCAATAAATTTTGCACATTGATCTATGATTACTAAAAATAACATCTTATCTAAAGCAAACATTGTGTAAAGTGTTACACCTTCTTTCATCAAACACTATGTATGTTCACTAAGGCTGCAACTATCCACTTATGTCAACCTGACTCTATCAATTCACCCCAGATGCAGCTTTCACCATTGGAATAAATGAGAGTATTTTCACTCAGCATAGTCAGAGCACCTGCAAAGAATATTGTCATTTAATCTCTCTGCACAGCCAGAGATCATTTTGACTAACTGAGAGTTTTCCTCTAGAGTCCTTATCATTTGTAAAATACATCTCCCTGCAGTTTTACAAAATTGCCATGAAGTCATTGTCATGGAGTGGTGCCACTGTCTATACCACGTTCATATGCGTTCACGGATAAAGTTTTAAAGATAGTGATCAGAGGCAAAAATTTTCATTTTGAGGAAGTTTCTGCAGGAGGGCATTTCTCAGGTCCAATGTGATTACAAAATAGTTTTTAAAAATTTTAAGGAAAGTAAGAACTTAAAAACAGGTATCACATTCAAAGCAAGTAGAGTAATTAATTCACAGTCACATTATGAAGTAAGTTGATGATTCTGTTATGGGTCAAAGATATTTTTTTTAAGCATATGCACTATTTTTTCTCAAAGCTTTACTTATTAGTAAAATAAAATCAATAGTAATAATGGCCTCAGATTGTCATCCAGGAAAAAAAAAATTAGTATAGGGAAAGTCAGATATTAAGAACTAAAATATTAGCTATTATTATAAATCAAATTCTTATTACTACTATTTCTATATCTCCTACCTACAATTCAGTTTCTCCGGTTTCAATGATTTCAGTGGAAATATTCTGCGCCCTTTAAAATCACAAATAATGTGATGAATCCAAGTGATTGAACTGGATTCTCTGCGCTAAGTAAACCGACTTTGTTCTCTTTTTGGACCCAGTTATAGGTGACATTTTTTTTTCTTTGCAAGTCACATTTAAAAAAATGTTTCTAACACGTATGTTGCCATTTATTTTAACAGTTCCTTTTTATGAGCAGCATTTAAAAAAATTTTGAAGATGTGTAAATTACTGCTATTTTTCTTTCATGGTTGGTGTGTTTTCTGTCATCTCTTAGAAAACTTTGGCAGTCCCAGATTGCAAAGATAATCTCCTTTGTTTTTTACCAGAAATTTTGTAGAATTATATTTTACATTTAGATCTCTTAATGCCAATTAATTTTTGTGATTGATAAAGGTATAAGTTGTTTGTTTTTCCCCTATGTTCATCCAGTTATCCTAACAAAACTTACAGAAATACCCCTATAATCATTTAATTTCATTGAAACGTTGTTGAAAATCAATTGATCATATATGTATTTGTTTCTAGATTCTGCATGCTATTCCATTGATCTATTTTCCTTTCCTTCCATGAGTATTATTTATCTGCTTCTATCTTCTGTGTTTATTGTCAATTCTTAGCCTCCTCCTTCCTCCTCCTTCTCCTCTTCCTCCTTCTCCTCTTCCTTCCTTCTATCTTTTCTTTTAGAGAAAACAAAACAAAGTAACCTCGGAATTCATTGTAAGATATTTTCCTATAAATATCCTAATGAAGCAAATATTGTCAATTCTTGCTTGTACATAGGAAACAATATAGACTACAAATTACAAGTTTGAGCTGCAGTTGGAATGCCTGGATTTGAACTCCAGCTTCAACGCTTGCTAGTTGTTTAAATTCTGTCTTACTACTTTTTACTGTAACATTTTTATCATTTATAAAGTGGGAATTATTATAGTAACTACCTCATAGGGTCATTTTGAGATTAAATATTTTATTTAAAGACAGACTACAGTTCTTGACATAGAAAAAGCTCTCAGGGAATGTGAGCAATTTTTATCAGACACTCTTAGATTCTTCTGTTTCTTTGGCATCAATGAAATAGAAAAGGCCCAGTTGCCAAACTCATGGGTTAGAGATGGGTTATTTATTATGGTATGGAAAATAAATGGCAGTTCATTGTTATATGGAAATTCTCTCTTCCTGTTCCTTCCCTGAACGCCCATGATACTGTGCGAGGCTGCTTTCCATGCTTTCTAAAGCAACTGGGAAATTTATTTAAAGAAAAGCACATGAAAAAAAGGCAGGCAGGTCTTCGGTATTTGCTTTTTCTCCCACAAGATGCCAGAGCCAAAACAAGTACTAGTGTTTTCTGAAGTAAATGGACTACAGCAAGCTGCTCACAACAGAAAGAAACATTGACATTATTCCAATTACGAGGGTTCTCTAATGATCAGATTTACTTGTTTTTCAAAAGCAGCAGAGGCATTTTTATTTCCATCTAGTGCTCTGAAAGGTCTGCTCTCTCTGTTTTCCTGTGGACTTTCAACTTGTTTCTACAAAACAGCTAAGAGAGTCATTGCATCATATCCAAACTCTCAGCATCACAGTGTCATATTTGTTCAACTGTAATGAAGCTTATCCTCCAAGTTCAGAGCTTTCTCCTCAGAGACCACTGGCTCCGGTCAGATGACGACTCTTAGACAAGGACAGCACAGCCGTGTGGTACAGCGTGATGCCTCACACATGGGGCTGTACTCAGGATGCCTGTCAATTTTTACGGAAAGTATCGTAGGCTACCTTATAGTCCAATAAAGTGCAAGGATACAGGCTGACTGGGTTAGAATCTTAACTCGGCCGTCTTCTAGCTGCTGAAGTTCTCTGAGCACTGATTGTATCGTCATTATAAATGGATGTAATGACAGTACTTCTAACAGTGATTGCACTTTTTTAAATAGTTCTCAATAAGTGTTAGCTATTATTACTATCTATCTTATGCCTACCATTAGATGGAAATACCAACTTCTGATGCCTGGTTTTCCTACTCGGTGGAGAAATACTCAAAGAATAAAACTCCTAACCTTTCTAAGTCTATTCACAGACTCCTCCAGAGAAGAGGAGTGAGTTGACCAATTGGTGAGTTTCAGAGGAAGAGCTAGTCATGAATAATGAAGCTCGTTCCTGGTTCTTCCACACGGAATCCGGGTACCTTCAAGGAACGTTGTGTTCCACTCTTATACTCTATTTTGTACATATTTTTCAGAGAAGCTCATGCTAAGGGAAGCCTGAGATTTTTCAGAACTGCCCAGTGACTAGACAAATTAATAAGTACCTACTAGATTAGGAAATCTGTCTAATTTTGTGGTCCATTCTAAAAATCTCAGTGTTGCCACTGTATCATCACCTAAGGCACCCCCATAGTGACTAACGTCTTCATTTTAAAATTGGCTAGAGGAAAAAGAGGAGGGTCAATTTTAACTTCTCAAAGCCCAGAGTCTCCTACTAGGCTGCATGCTTTTGGTAGATCAAGTTTTAATTATCTTTAATTCCCAATGATCTTTTAATGACAGCTAGATTTCCTCATGAATAACATATTTTTGTAGTTTACATATAATGTTTTGCATAATAAGATCCTATATCCAGCCTAAGATACACCATTTAGTTTCAAGCCTGCCCTTCTCATTTGTCATTTGACCTAATTGGATTGTGATCTGTCACTTTGTACTCTGCCATCAGAAAATAGCACCACCTAGATACATTGAACTGAATACCTGCTCTGTCCTCAGGTCATTCTTAAAGACACTGCTCAGATTCAAGTTTTCTTTGACGTTTCCCTGAGCAGCAGAGTCAGCAGATATTTATTGAGCATTATATGTCTCATGCACTGTACTAAACGCTGGGTAAAATAATTTAATCAATTAATATGACAACGTATTTCCAAGTAATGGGGTAGACAAGCCCATCATAAACATATTTATGATCTAAACCAATGTGTATTTGTAATATGCTGATGTGAGTCAAAGGAGAAAATGATAGTTCCTTACAGTTGGAGTACAACTGGCAGAGGTTAAAAAAATAGAATAAAGATAATGCCTTTGTTTGGTTTTGAAGGATGCATTGGAGACAGAAGAGAGAGACAAGACATATGGAAACAAAATAGTATTATTTTCAAGATTTACAAGTAATTGTTAATGGCAGAATATGTTAAATCTGAAGAGACTTCCTATGATCTGACATTTTAAAAGTTCATTGAAAACAATATCATGAGGGATTCTAACAATAGGAAAGACACAGAACAAGAATATCATGCTCTGAGAAGTGAGTGGGAGGGGCTGGCCCGGTGGCAGGCCCCACTGTGGCAGGAGTCCCACATATAAAGTAGAGGAAGATGGGCATGGATGTTAGCTCAGGGCCAGCCTTCCTCAGCAAAAAGAGGAGGATGGTGGCAGCAGTTAGCTCAGGGCTAATCTTCTTCTTCAAAAAAAGAAGTGAGTGGGAGATGAGCAAGTGGAGACTTCAAGTATTTTTGAATGAAAAAGCAGACAGATTTATTAGGGAGAAATATTGAAAAAAGAATATTTTTAGGGGGCTTTCCCAGTGGCATAGTGGTTAAGTTCATGCCCTCCACTTCAGTGGCCTGGCGTTCGCAGGTTCGGAGCCCTGGCCAGGACCTAACACCACTGGTCAAGCCATGCGCTGGCAGTATCCCACATAAAGTAGAGAAAGACTGTCAGATGTTAGCTCAGCGACAATCTTTCTCGAGCAAAAAGAGGAATATTGGCAACAGATGTTAGCTCAGGGTCAATCTTCCTCACAAAAAAAGAAAAAGAATATTCTTAGGATGGGCAAGTTTGAATATACTTATTGACTGAGGAAAAAACTAGAAAAGTGTGTAGGAAATAATTTAACCTTACCTAAAGAGAAGTGTGGTTTTTGCCCTAAATTTCTGAGAGAGAATCTCTAAACCCTTGAAATGTTGTCTTGTAGGATTGTCTTTGTGTGCCTAGGGGCATTGGTTCACACCATATAGCATTACTTAAAATGGGGTCTTTGAGTCACACATTATCAGTTTGACCTCCAGAGGTAGTGTAGACTGATGTCACCGTAGAGGCAGCTGGCCGTGTAACCCCAATACAATCTTTGGACATCAAGGCTGAAGTAAGCTTCCCTGGTTGTCAATATTCCATGTGTGTTGTCACACATAGATGTCAGGAAAGTAATACTCTTCCACAGGAGAGGACAATGGGAGCCCCATGTTTGGTACAGCTCTAACATGTTAAAAGCTTGGAAGTGGTCATTCCTGTCAGTAATGTTTTTCTTCCTTACAGCAAGAAAAACCCCAGCTCAAGAAAAACCTAAACAAACTTAAAAGTAATGACTTTTTTTGGACCCATCAAAAAATGGAGAACATACGGCAAACTATCACTTTGAAATCCGGGGAGGCAGGCGCATCCAGAGCGTCACAGCCGAGATGAGCCTACCCAGAGCAGAAACTGCAGGAGCCATAATCTGGTAGGAACACTGAAATGATAACGACAAAGTGCTGGAGGCTGAGTGTGCACAGTCTTGAGAGCGAGAAACTCAGAGGAATGCAGTCTGTGTGTCCCAGACACATTCTTGGGTTCACCACCAGGAACCCTGGCAGGTTCTCACAGTGAAGAATCAAAAATAATCCTACTGTTCCTGGCAGAGGGAGCAGGGGGAAGTAACTGCTTTCAAGAGCATGATCTGTTGTCCATAAGAACCTCATTTTAAATATAAAGCACGGATAGATGAAAAGGAAATGGATGGAGAAAGATATAGAATGCTAAGGTTACAAAAAGGCACTAAATGGTAAACCAAAAACGTTGTTGCAGAGATAAATTAGACAGAAGTCAAACAGGATAAAATAACTAAATCCCAAGCTTTTCTCCAATTGGAACTTTCTTGTAAGGCCCTACTAAATTGTTTTATTTAAATCTCTAGAATATAAAATGATATGTTTAAATTACTGTGTGATCATATCCCATATTTGCTTACCACACAACTACTTGGCTTTAGGGGATTATTAACTCCTCATAAATTTTTAGAAAAGGTAGATATTTGAAGATCATAATATACATAAATATTCAAATGTATCAAGCTCAAATAGATTAATGCTTTCCCATTCAACAGGTATTTAAAATGCATCCAAAGACACAATGTGGTGGCAAAATAGTTGTGTCATAGCATAATAATAATAGGAGGCATGGCTTATAAAATAATTTATTTTGCCCATGTACATGACAACCGGTAAGAATCCCATTTATTCTTGTCTTCAGGTACATGGGATTTTGATTATGATCCTAAAGTCACCAAAAATAATTTTCTATTTCATAACTTGTAATTCATTTGTAAAATGCTAATATAGTCTATTGGGTTTTGCCACTGCTGCTAAGTTTATTCAAAAGAGTTATCAAATTATAATTAAATGAACAGAGATCTGCTTGGCCTGTGTAAATATTATAATTGCTTCATAAATATGTAATGTTATTAATTAATGTGCAGTCCCTGGCAAATTTGAAGTAAATTTTATACATAAAATATTTTATCTCCCAGGAATGTATTTTGAAAAGAAATCCAAAGTTTATTTGAGTAGAACTTTCCTTCAATGTAAATAGTAGGAAAATACTAGAGATTATGTGTTATAATGTGGATGAAAATCGCTAACGGCTTTGACGAATCACTCTTAACAAGGTGGTCTCCTTGACTACCACATTTGATGAGAAGGTGCTGCCAGAGCTTCTGCTCCTGCGAAATGGCTACAGTCCTTTCCCAGCAGAAATACCCATGGCACAGGGCAAGCTGCACACAACTCTCTACCAATTTCATGTCTTTACATCAATTAAAAAAATTTCTCCTCACAAAGAGAGTTGATTGGTCCTCATTTAGAAGCACATAATACACAATTTTCATCTGAGAAGTAAAACACTACATAAAATAAGATCTCACATAACTATAAAGCTATAATTCACATCCATCCCCTTTCCTTTGGTCATTTTGATTTTTACCATGTTCACTGTGAAACTGTTACCTTATCTTCATTTACCTCTTCCTTTCTATATTTTCTAAAAGTTCTTTAATGAGCAAATTAAATTTTAATTTTAAAAGATTTAAGAATAGGATGTTTGGGGCCGGCCCCGTGGCCAAGTGGTTAAATTCGCGCGCTCCGCTGCAGGCGGCCCAGTGTTTCGTCAGTTCGAATCCTGGGCGCGGACATGGCACTGCTCATCAAGCCACACTGAGGCGGCGTCCCACATGCCACAACTAGAAGGACCCACAACTAAGAATATACAACTATGTACCGGGGGGCTTTGGGGAGAAAAAGGAAAAAAAAAAAAAAAAAGAATAGGATGTTTACTGATGTCTATTGTCTATTCTCTCTATGCAGATTTTTTTTTTTAAATTTTTGTTTGTTTGGGCTTTTTTTTTTATTATTATGATAGATTACAATCTTGTGAGATTTCAGTTGTACATTATTGTTAGTCATGTTGTGGGTACACCACTTCACCCTTTGCTCCCTCCCTCCACACCCCGTTTTCCCTGGTAACCACTGATCAGTTCTCCTTGTCTATATGTTAACTTCCACCTATGAGTGGAGTCATATAGAGTTAGTCTTTCTCTGTCTGGCTTATTTCGCTTAACATAATACCCTCAAGGTCCATCCATGTAAATACGAATGGAACAATTTTGTAATTTTTTTATGGCTGAGTAGTATTCCATTGTGTATATATACCATATCTTCTTTATCCAATCATCAGTTTCTGGGCATTTAGGTTGGTCTCTCTACGCAGATTTTAAGACAGCAAAGTTAAAGCAAGACAGATGGCTGCATAGTTTCTTCCTTAGGGGAGTAACTGAAGATTTCCCCGTAAAAGTTAACCCCTTTAAACATGGTTAAAGCCATTTTACTTTCAGCAAGCCTGCTCATACATGATTCTTCATCTGTTTTAATCCAGCATTCCAATTAACCCAACAGAATAATAATTCAGTGGTTTCAAAAAGAATGAATTGTGTCCTCCTTAAATTGTTTGGCTAAGAGTACACCATAAAAAAGGGGTGAACAAATAAATATGTTAAATTCATTCATTGAATAGATGAGCTGACAGGCATTTTGTTGGGGACTGAAGATGAATTTTCCTTTAGGAACATATCCTGGTAATTCAGAATGAGCAAATCTATCCAGGAATCTTCTGGCATTCAATACGGTGCCTATAAATTATTCATTCCTTTGCAGATTTCATTTATGTCAAGTCTTGTTAGAACAGTTAATTTTACATGAAAGTTATTCTCAGAGGAAGTTCTTAACAATTGGACATTAGCATTTTTGAGTGAGTCAGCATTTTTAGTGTAACAAGATTCCTGTCTTGTTACATTTGCATAATTTAGTCATTGCTCAGTATAGCATAACTCGAAGAATGTCATTTTCATGGATTATATATTAAAATTGTGTGCACAGCAGGGTAGTCACTAATAAGAGAATAAAGAACAGGACATTACCAAGCATATAAAATCAATCTGTTACATTAGGGAATTAACAGGAGTGAAACATGTCCTTAATTAAGCCACAGTTTTATAAACAAAATGTTGTATCGGTCCATCTGTAGTAAGAATTCTTTCATCTGAACATACAGGTGACTACCATATATTGGTAAAAAAATACTTTAAGTTGAATATAATACATTTTTATAGACAATTATTCTGGATTAGCGTAACAATTTACCATACAAGATTACTTTGCCATTAAATTTAGATACATGGCCCCCAGAAATATGTGTTTCTCTTATTTTAAGAATTTTTTTTTTCCTGAGGAGGATTTGCCCTTAGCTAAGATCTGTGTCAATCTTCCTCTATTTTGTATGTGGATTTCTGCCACAGCATGGCCACCAATGAGTGGTGTATGTCTGTGCCCTGGTCCGCCAAAACAGAGGGCACTGAACTTAACTACCAGGCCACAGGGCTGGCCCCTCAATAATCTTTTATATTTAGTACCTGATAAAGTCAGTGCCTCTAAAGATTTCCTTTGTAATGATAATAATGAGACTGGCTCCTGAGTTAATATTCAAGATTTTTAGCAAACGGCACTCTGAGTCTGGCTTCCACCTCTTCCACTGGTAACTCCAAACATTTGCCTCTCTTCAGATGTTTGTTTGACATTAGATGGGAATTTGGTTCTGACACAGACAGCCTTAATATCCCCCTCAGCTTGACTCAACTTTAGACAGGCTCCCTCTTGCCTCTACTCCCCTGCCCTCCCTCCCTCTCACCCAGGGTCTTACAGAATCCAGATGGCCTAACCACAGAGGTCTCACCCCTCCTTTTTCTTAGAGAATTTAGCTTAGAAAACTTGTAACTGTAAATTCTTTCTCTGCCACTTAAATATATAAATCTTTTTAAAAGCTTATTGTCAGTTTTATAACCCAAGACTAACTTATTCAAGGACCTGGGAGCCATCCCTTTGAAATGTAATCATCGGGGAAGATAATGTCCATATTACCTAGTCTTTGTAGGAGGGTGGAACCCTAACTTAGGTGGCCATCTAGCTCCAAGTTGTAAAACTACCTCCTGTTATGAAGCTATGAGAAAGTTAACTTTTTCTTTGGATAAAGCCAGTGAGCAAACACATGGCCTACTACCCCCCACCCTAGTTCTTAAAAACTCTCCCACTCGTTGGTTCAGTGGAATTGAGCTCGGACTGTGTTCTGGTACCTCTTCCGTATTGCAACTGCCTCAAGTAAAGTCTTCCTTACGTTGTCTGGAGCAATTTTTGTGTTGACAGTCACAAATAACTGTCTTTGATCCCCTTGGAACCACATATGACAAGAATTGATGATTGCATGTGCTGAGTCATTCTCACCCTTAAGTGTCGGGAAGCACAGTGGTTAGAGAAGAATGAACTTCACTACAAGACACTTCAGCCAGGGGCTGGAGGCCTTTTTACTCTATGAGACCAGTTCACTTTCTGGAGACACTGATCTTTCTTTATTTGCAAGACTGAAGACACCTAGAATGATCCAGCATAAAGACCTGAGCCACAGCGTATAAATGAATACATGAGTAATTAAACAAATAAACAGCTGCTGTCTAGCAGGTCCCTGCAGCACAAGAGAGGAAAGTCAGAAAGGGAAAAATGAGCCATGGAATCTAGGAAGCAGAGGTGCTGGAGGGAGACAGAGGAGGACAGGATTCCTCAGGAAAACAATTTAATGAATAAATGAATGTTGCCTTTAAAGATCTGAGATTAAGTACTGCACTGCAGGTAATGATCTGAAGTAGTAAACTAGAATAGGAAAAGGGAGAATTTTGCTGAAATAATAATAGAAATAGAAAGAGAAGGAATATATGAAGGAAAACCTTAGCAACTTGTTTGAAAAATACGAGAGACCTAGCAGGCAAATAATGAGAGTTTAAAAAATGAAAATGTAATATACGAGAAAAGGAATAGAAACAAATAATAGAAAAAGATTATTTTTCTCTGAAGAATGATTCATGCCTAAGTTTGAAAGCTTCATGGAGTTCCTGGAAAAAACAATTCCCCGGGGAAAGAGAAAACATTATGTTTCCAAAATTGAAAGAATAAGTTAGTAAGAAGGGAAAGGATATTAAGGTATCACCACCAGACAGTCTGAAACACTTGAAGCTACAAGACATTAGAATACTATCTATACTCTGTTAAGAGAAATTTGATGAGTGGAACACAATAATCCTACACCCAGCCAAGACATCTTTTCATTGTGATCGTGGAAGATAGATATTTCTGAATATACAAGAATTTAGAGAGTATATCACAGGTTGTCCAAGAAGGAATGTTCATCAAACAATGACTCCAAGCAAGACTATAAATGAATTGAAATGTAAGTCCATCAAAGTGAGAAAGATGTAGAGGGAGAAAGATATTGGTGAATTATAAAATTTTTGTTACTAAAAGAAATGTGAAATGTCATATCTTTCTGGGAAGCAGTCCTGCTGACAAAAAAAGAAGATAATGGAAAACTATATACAACTCTACATACATAAATTTGACCACTTAGATCAGATTAACTATTTTCTTATAAATGGCAAAGAATTACAACCCACTCAATATGAAAAGATGGTTCAAATACCGCTATAACTATTAAATAATTTGATTTTTAAAGACTTTACTTTTTTAGAGTAGTTTTAGGTTTACAACAAAATTGAGAGGAAGTTGCAGATTTCCTCCAAATCTCCTGCCCTGACAAAGGCATCGCCTCCCCTATTGTCAACATCACTCACCAGAGTGCGACATTTTTTAAGGATGAGCCTACAATGACACATCATAATCACCCAATGTCGAGAGTTTACCTAAGAGCTCATTCTTGTTGGTGTACATTCTATAGATTTGCACAAATGAATAATGACATATATCCATCATTATAATCCCTTTAAGAGTATTTTGAATGCCCCCCAAATCTTCTGTGCTCTGTCTATTCATCTCTTTCCCTCAACACTCCTGGCAACAACTAATCTGTTATTGTCTCCATAGTTTTGCCTTTTGAGAATGCCAAACAGTTGTAATCATACAATATGTAGTCTTTTTTGGTTGACTTCTTTCACTTAGTAATGTCCATTTAAAGTTCTTACATGTGTTTTGATGGCTAATAGCTCATTTCTTTTTAGCACTGAATATATTCCACTATCTGCATGTACCACAGTTTATTTATCCATTCTCCTACTGAAGAACATCTCAGTTGCTTCCAGTTTTGGCAATTATGAGTAAAGCTGCTATAAACATCTGTGTGCAGGTTTGTGTGTGGCATAAACTTTCAGTTCCTTTGGGTAAATACCAAGGGGGGTGATTTCTGGACTGTATGGCAGAAATGAGTTTAGTTTTGTAAGAAACCGCCAAACTGTCTTCCAAAGCGATTGTATGGTTTTGCATTTCTATCAGCACTGGGTAAGAGTTTCTGTTGCTCCGCATTCTCGTCAACAATTGGTGTTGCGAAAGCTTTGGATTTGGGCTATTTTAATAGATGTGTAGTGATGTCCCATTGTTGGTTTAATTTTCATTTTCCTGACGACATATGAGGTGGAGAATCTTTGCATGTGCTTATTCATCACCTGTATATCTTCCTTGGAGAGGTGTCTGTGAAGGTTTTTGGACCATTTTTTAACTTTGCTGTTTTCTTATTCTTGATTTTAAGAGTTCTTTGTATATTTTGGATAACAGTCTTTTATTAGATGTGTCTTTTTCAAATATTTTCTCCCAGTCTGTGGATTGTCTTTTCATTCTTTTGACATTGCCTTTGGCAGAGCAGACGTTTTTAATTTTAATGAAATCTAGCTTATCAATTATTTCTTTCATGGATCATACCTTTGGTGTTGTATCTAAAAAAGTATCATCATACCCAAGGGCAGCTAGGTTAGCTTCTGTGTTATATTCTAGGAGTTTTATAGTTTTCAATTTTACATTTATATCTTTGATCTATTCTGAGCTAATTTGGGGGAAGGGTGTAAGGTGTAAGGTCTTTTCTGCATTCATTTTTTTTGCATGTCCAGTTGTTCCAGCACCATTTGTTGAAAAGACTATCTTTGCTCTATTGCATTGTCTTTGCTCCTTTGTAAAAGATTAGTTGACTGTACATATGAGGATCTATTTCTGGGAATTCTATTCTGTTGCATTGATCTATTTATCTATACTTTTGCCAGTGCTACACTGTCTAAATTACTGTACTTTTATGGCAAGTCTAGAAATTGGTCAGTGTCAGTCCTCCAACTTTTTCTTCTTCTTCAATATTGTCTTGGCTGTTCTGGGTCTGTTGCCTCTCCACATAAACATTAGAATCAGTTTTTCGATATCCATAAAATAACTTGCTGGGATTTTGATTGGGATTGCCTTGAATCTACAGATTAAGATGGGAAGAATTTGACATCTTGACAATATTGTCTTCCCATCCATGAACATAGAAAATCTTTATATTTAGTTCTTCTTTAATTTCATTTATCAGAGTTTTGTAGTTTTCATATAGATCTTGTGCATATTTTGTTAGATTTCTACATAAGTATTTCATTTTGGGAGTGCTAATGTAAATGGTATTGTGTTTTTAATTTCATATTCTACTTGTTCATTGTTGGTATACAGGAAAGTAATTTACTTTTGTATATTAACCTTTTATTCGGCAACCTTGCTATAATCACTTAGTTCCAGAGATTTTTTTGTTTCTTCTTTTAGATTTTCTACAAATATGATCATGTCATCTGCAAAAAAAGACAGTTTATGTCCTCCTTCCCCATCTGTGTACCTTATATTTCCTTTTCACGTCTTGCTGCATTAGTAAGTAACATCCAGTATGATGTTGAAAAGCAGTGGTGAGAGGAAACATCCTTGCCTTGTACCTGATCATAGTGGGAAAGTTTCAAATTTCTCACCACTAAGTATGATGTTGGCTATAGGTTTTTGTAGATAGTCTTTATCAAGCAGAGAAAGATCCCTTCTATTCCTAGTTTACTGAAATATTTTATCATGAATGGCTGTTGGACTTTGTCAAATGCTTTTTCTGCATCTAGAGATACAATCATGTAATTTTTTCTTTTATAGGCTGTGATGTGATGGATTACATTAGTTGATTTTGAATGTTGAACTACCCTTGCACACCTGGGAGAAATCCCACTTGTCTTGGTGTATAACTCTTTCTGTACTCCTTTGGATTAGATTTGCTAATATTTTCTTAAGGGTTTTTGCATTTATGTTCATGAGAGACATGGGTCTGTATTTTCTTTCCTTGATATAGGGTGATGCTGGCGTCACAGAATGAGTGAGGAAGTATTCCCTCTGCTTCCACCCTCTGAAAGACACTGTAGAGAACTGGTACAATTTTTTTCCTAGATGTTTGGTAGAATTCATCGGTGAACCCATCTGGGCCTGGCGCTTCCTGTTTTGGAAGGCTGTTGATTATCGATCCAATTTCTTCAGTAAATCTAGGCTTATTTAGATCTATTCATCTTGTGAGTCTTCAAAAATGTGTCCTCTAAGGGAATTTCCTGAACTTGTTAAAATATGAACAGAATATCCACAGCCAACAGTGTACTAATGGTGAAGTCTGAGTTCTTTCCACCTAATGTCGGAACAAGGCAAGGATGTCTGCTGTCACCACTAACAGGCCACAGTTTCTATTTAACCAGACCTTGCTTCAAACTCGGAAAGATCACAATGGGGTTCTCAGAAACACAAATAACCAAGGAATCCAATCATGTACTCTCTTACTCATGTTACCTCCCTTTATTAGCCAACAATTTATGCTGAAAATGATGGCCTAGAAGTAAATGGAAAAACAAGAGAACCCACAGTTCCGTTTTCTTTTAGTCTTTCCTTACTCATCTGTAAACCAAACTCAGAGAGTATTGCTAGAATATGCATATATCAAGAAGTAAAATAAAACAGTCGAATTTATCTTGCTCAGTATTTCTGCTGTTCTGGTAAGAAAAATATTCATATGAATTTATGAACTATAAAATAAGAATTTATTTCAGGGTAATTTTTTGATTTAGCATATGAGATAAATGTTCTTATATTCACATTTAAAATTGGCATTGCACAACATAGAAGTGAAGGGTAAAATTAATATTAAAATTTTTAAATTTTAATTTTTCTTTACTTAGAACAACATGAAATAACAAATAAAAACCACCATGGAAAGTTGAGGGAAAAACCACAGGAGAAAAGAAAAAGCTTTATATTTTAGTACATTTAACTATACTATGTTCCTACTTTTTGAACATGAGGCACCTTATTTCATTTTTCAGATGGGCCTGACAAATTATGTAGCCAGCAGTGTCCACATATGGAATCAAAGGGCACCAAATCTGCATCTGAAATACGGAACATAACGCCATCATATTCAACAGAATGCTGAGTTTGTACTGGCTATACGTTTGTGCTAATGTCCTCTCCTATGGCAGCGTTCATACTCGACTTTTACTTGCTATACTGGACTAAAATATGAAGGCAGCTCACATTTTCTTTCCAGTTAATTAGATTGGGTGGAACAAGATCTATAAATCGCCTCTGGTAGTAGGCAGCATTCCTAAAATGCCCCCTACAAAACATCCCACCACAATTGCCAGAACTTGTATGATAGCATTTCCATGCTTATGTAATGTTCTCTATCACAACTGACCTCGAGATAGGGACATTATCTGGGTGAAGGTAATCTAATTACATGAGTACCTTTAAAAACAGAGTTTTCTTTTGCTGGTAACAGAAGAAGAAATCACAAAAATTCAACGTGGGATAAAGACTGGACGCACGCTTGCCAGGTTAAAGATGAAGGGGAGCACATTAGAGGACATGAGCAGCCTTTAGGAGTAGAGAGCAACCCTTTGCTGACAGCAAGACCTACAGCTGCAAGGAACTGGATTCTCCCAATAAACTGAATGCGTTTGGAATCAGATTATTCCCCAGATGAGAGCCTCGCCCAGCTGCAACCTTGAATTTGACCTTGTGAGACCCTGAGCACAGAAGTCAGCTGAGCCAACCCAAACCGCTGATCCATAGAATCATAATAAACAATGAACACATAATAGAATAATCAGGTGTGGTTTTAAGTTGGTAAGTTTGTGGTAATTTATTATTCAGCAAAAGAAAACTAATACGCTGCTAATAAATCAGTTTTTACCTACAGAAATGGATTTCATATGGTTAATCAAATAGATCTAGTATCCCTCAAAGATAAAAATTGAGCAAGGCAATAAAGTGCTTCCTGTATTCTCCAAGGATATTGTTTATGCTTTCATTGAACTGAATTATTATGTTGCTCTTTTGACAAAGTATGTCCAAAGCCTGACTCTTACCTATTAACCTAAAATTATTTCTAAAATGTCGCAATAGATTTTTTAATCGTTTTTTCAAATATTATGTTGCTACAGTATTGCAGAATATTGTTGTAATGTAGGAAAAATTCTTATAAGCAGTGAGGTAAATAAAATGTCAGTAATGTTATTGCTCAGCCGACTAATTCATTATAAGTCTTGCCTTGAACAGTGGGATAAAACTGATTATTTAAAACTGGATGAAAAGAGAAAATGATTCAAGAGATGTGAAAATGGGAACTTTTCTCCACTCTCTTGTTCAGCTTACTTATCACTCTTCAGCAGTACAGTCACTAAAACTATCTATTAGGAAGAGAAACTAAACAGAAAGCTGAACTTGTGTCTTATGAGGAAGCTTGATTTTTCCTGGTGAAAGCAAAGGGTAAAGCTCCACCTTCTTGCCAGCTGGCTCCTCAGGTCCATGGGTCTGGGATACACTGTTTTACTAGCACTTCTAAACTTAGTACTCCTTGGTCCAGCACCCATTGTGAAAATATGTTGCTTTGATGTTCTTAACATGCACTCTGATAACTGACATTTGTCAGTTTAATTGTCTTCTTTATCCTGTTGTTTCCATAATTATAAACAGAATGAGTGGATGGAAATGTATAATAAAATAGGAGGTTAAAACATATTGCTGATACAATGAAAGACTTCATATGCACAGGGACAAAGCTTTTAAGGAAAGACAAATAAAAATATTTCTTCTCATAGAAACTGTTTGATTTAAAAATAAACCATAAAAACTTACACCCTCTTTACTTACACCATAAGGCACTTACACCCTCTTTATGATTTTGCCACTCTTTTTGGAAATATGGCTGAATTATCATTCCCCAACGTTGTTCTCCTTTGCAGAAGATAGACGGAGACATTCCTTTGAAATAGCTCAGTTTCCTTTGCTTCTTCAGTAGCATCCATCATTCATTGCTCTATGGAACGTGTTGTTGTCCAACAAGTAGAACATCTTTTGTTTTTAAAATGTAATTTTTGGAAAATGCTCTCAAGCTTTGGCTTCCCCACAGCTGACAAGAACTGAGGAGCTAGAAGAGAAGAGCAGTCTCTTCCCGAGTGGATTTCAATACAATTTAGTTTAGTCACTCCCTTGGGCTTGCTCATTTATCTTGTTGATCAGTGCAGTTGACACTTCTATTCTGGAATATCTTCTATGGTTTACTATATCTTTAGGTTTTGTTCCAATTGGTAGGAAATCTATTTTGCCAAGACCATGGGTGATAAATAAAACAAATAGCGGTATGTGAACTTTAAAATAGTCTGAGTGCAGTGCTAGGTCAAAGCAAAAGAGTACATTCCCAAAGCCATAAGATGTATTTTTAGAAATTCTCAATGACTATCTATAAAGATAGTTTTAAGGTATTTTACTATAGACTTTTAAATAAAAGTCTAGCTGGCAACATAAATGAGAGAATATGAAAAACAAGAGGAAATTGATTTTTTTGTAAAGCATGGATAAATTTTCCATCCATAGGGAACACATAGACACCTCTCACAGACAACAATTCAAGAATGGAACCAACAGCGGGTAATGAGAATGTCATCCATCAACTCTGAAATTGACTTATATCAAAAAAACCCTAAATATCAAGTAGTATCAAAAATAATATGATACATTGCATTTTACCCTCAAGTAAAAAGAAATATTTTTCTGATCTGAACAATTTACTGATAGAGCAGAGTATGTTTGAAGAAATTTTTTGTTAGCATATATTTTTCATTATATTTTTGGTTAAGAGTTAGATTTACAAATGGTTACTGAATACCCAGCATCTAAGTAGGAAAATAGATAGTTCTGTTTCTCTCGGATGGGATAAGTCTTTCCCTGAGAGGGAAACAGAGAACAGACGTATAATACTTGTGAAAGTTGATAAAAGGAAACCTCATTTAAAATGGAGTCTGAAGGTCACAAGGGGGAGCGCTCATGCAGTACCACTTGAGGTCAATTACAGGAAAGTTTGTCAGTTACGGACCCCAATAGAAAGAAGTCATCAACAGGAAACATCACCAGTTAGAGTCATGTGTCCCATAATGATGTTTTGGCCAATGACAGACTGCATATACGACAGTGGTCCCATAAGATTAGTACCGTAGAGCCTAGGTGTGTAGTAGGCTATACAATCTAGGTTTATGTAAGCACACCCTATGATGTTTGCACAACTAGGAAATTGCCTAACAATGCATTTCTTAGAATATATCCTTGTCAATAAGTGATGCATGACTGTACAGACCCCAGCAGGAAGAAATGTACATTGTATTCTAAACAGAAATCAACTACCCAAGCAACTCAGCCAACGAGAAACCATCACCACCCTGAACTCTTGTTTTTCTCCCATGGACTTTCAAAAACACCCCACTCCCAATTTTCTCCTTTTTCTCTATAAAATAATGTTCCTCTCCTTTGATTGTTGGACTTGCCTATGGCTTTTACTATAGTTGCCTGATCTGAATTGCAATGCTTTGCTGTTCACAAATAAATCCATTTTGCTGGTGAAATAGCTGGCTGCTCTATTTTTTTTTAGGTTAACCTACTTTATTCTCATAATCCTCTATCATGAAAGATTTTGGTTACTTCTCTGGTATTAAAAAAAAGCACTAAATGCCACTGAATGGCATATTTTAAAATGGTGAATTTTCCTCTTCAATGGGGAATGTTATGTGTATTTTGCTACAATAAAAACACATTAGTTCATACGCCTAGAGTGAAACACATTTTTCCCAAGTCCAACAAGAAACAACTCTTAAATTATACTTATAGGGCACTCTTAGAATCTAGAGCTGCCCTATCTAAGACATTTCTACCGGTAGTCACATGTGAATTTTCAGCACTTAATATATAGCTAGTGAAACTAAGCAACTAAATTTTTAATTTTCTCTTGGAAAATTAAACAGAAACAGGTCACTTATCCACTTTGTGTCAACGGATTAATTTAGTATGAAGGATATTTTCTATAGTCTGATGCAAAAATGTCATGTGATAATTTGAATTTTTTTAAGACAACATGAATTACAGTGATACCTATGAAAATCATCAATGGTAATTAAATTGAAATAATAATCATTATTTGAATTACAGTATAACCAAATTATTGTTCTGGTTGAAAACATAAGTATAAATACATGTGTAAATTCAAAATGAAGGCATAATACTGATGCTGAATTGAGCAGAAATGCAGAAGCTAGTATAAAGAACAGAACATAAAGGAAAATAATGACTGGAAAACATATGTCACAAATTTCATGAAATGACAATAGCAAATTACTGTGAAATAGGTGAACAAAAAGTTTTTGTTGTATAAGCACTTTTGGAGATAATAACGTGGACAACATCAAGATTTTTTTCAGGAAACTCATAATGAATTTGATAAGAAATTTCCTCCCAAAAGTCAAAAAAGAATTAGTGAAATAAAATCAGAATCAATACAACTTTTAAATAATTTTTAACAAGATCTGAGCTTGTAAATTTGACCAGTTATAAAATGACTTGGATTCCCAGTCTGAAATGGGAAAACACTTTTAGATGGAGACATGATAAAATAAACTACTATTTCAATTATGGGACTTTTGCAAAAAAAATGAGTAAATGACTAATAAATTAGATATTTTACAAAATGTGAATGATCTTCAATTGAGCATAAAACATTTGCTTGTAGAACACATGCCCTTCTAAAAATATTGAATATCAATGGAGTCAAAATTTGAAAATTGTGATTTTCCTTTGCTTTCAAGGAGTCATGCATTATAAGACACGGCCCAATTAATACTTTGTGTATGCTTTGTATGATATGACTTCAATTCATTGCCTAAATAATTAAATTCATGTCATAAGTTTTTTAGAATCATCTACATCTGTCAACAAAGTAGATCAGTTGGATATGAAGAAGTTAGCTTCTATCATAATAGACAGAATTATGTAAAAAATCAGGGCTGTTTGCACTTTTAAATAAGAGAGTGATAATTTCCTTATTGATGTGTTCCACTGGAGGATGCATAATGAAAATAATTGCAACACTATAAAAAGCACCATACATGTAGTTTCAAAAAGTGTCTAGTATTTATGTGTAAACGCCATGAGTTATTTAAAACAATTTATTAATTCTAGTGATGAGGTTGATGTGATCCTTAAAGGAGCCCCACCCAACCTGGTGCTCACTGCCATCTATTTTTACTAAAGAAAAATCTCTGTAATATTCTCTGTTTTATAACCCTCCCTTCTAGAGGCTGAAAAGCCTCTAATAAGGGGTTATGTGTTAATAAACAGGATTTTATGCCACGAAAAGAGCAGAGTTTGTCTGAATCATAGTGGCAACTCAATTATGGAAACTCTCCAATGGTTTCAAGTATAATTTGATCGTGTCCTTTCAGTAAACTTTTCCACAAGTTAGCTTTTCCTCCCCACCAACTCCATCCCCAGGATGTGGTTCTTGAGTATTTGTTGCAAAAAAAATATTATTTTTATAGTTAGAGGACTGGAATTAATAGAAAATACATTACACAGGGCAATAAATTTCATTTGCTCTTCACTTTTCCGTCTTGCACAATACAAAACTGCTTTATTTTGTAAAAGAATTCGTAGCAGATATAATAGCTATCAGGGAAGCAGGAGTAAGAATTCACAGTTGAAAAGACAGTGCTGTAATAATGTTTACTGGGTTTTGTTAAGGTATGGAATAGTTTGTCTTAGAACACGGAATACATGTTTTCCTCACACTTTTGGTAAGAAATTGCAAAATGATTTTATAATATGGTATTGTTTTATTAGCATAGTTAGTAATCATTGAAATGGCTATGATTTTCAAAGTAGGTAAAGAGAAAGTTAAATCAATTTTCTGAATCTTTTTTATATACTGACACCAGGACCATGTACTCATATTGATTTACTTTCCAGAATTAATTAAAAGCCTAAAAACGGTTCTCTATGTATGTCTAGATAAGTAAATTAGAGTGAGCAATATCTAAAGCCACTTTCTCTGATAAGCCCAAGGTAGTTTTCTCATTAAAGTTTCAAAGGAATAAGTTGTGGAATTATATCTTATTGAGAGAATCTTTTTTTCTCCCTGTGAACAAAATAATTTTCCATGTACAGTTAGTGGTTCAGTGGCACTACAGTAACATGAAAATTTCCACGATTATTCCAGGGATTTCTCATTTAACTCCCTCTTAAAAGAAAAAGCCTAGGTGCCAGCCTGGTGGTGGCAACAGTTAAGTTTGCATGCTCCATATTGATGGCCCAGGATTTGCTGGTTCAGATCTCAGGTGCAGACATACCACTGCTTGTCAAGCCATGCTGTAGCAGGCATCCCACATTTAAAGTAGAGGAAATGGGCACAAATCTTAGCCTAGGGCCAGTCTTCCTCAGCAAATAGAAGGGAACTGGTGGCAGATGTTAGCTCAGGGCTAATCGTCCTCAAAAAATAAAAAAGAAAGAAAGAAAAAGGCTGCTAAAAGTTAAGTACTGTTTCTGCTTCTAGTAGGACATTTTAAGATTTTAACAGAATGATCCTCTCATAAATAATAAATATAAACCCTAAACACATATAAACAAAAACTAAAGGAGGTATTTGGAAAGGAAAATGTAGACAAATTTTGGAGACAGATTTTGGGGAAAGGGCTGGCAAAGGGTGAGCTGATGTTGCAGGAGGGCCTACAGGTGTGACACATAGTGGCTAATGATCCAAGAGAGAAAGTCCATCCTCTTTCTGGACTGAGGAAAGTGAGAGCAAAGCTGTGGACAACTATGGTCCATGAAGAATGAGAGGGGGTATACTGAGGAAAAAAACACCCTGAACTGTTGTAGTCTCAAATTCTGTACATTAACTTCGCTCAAGGCTCTGACCCCAAGCCAGACATGTGCAGGGAAGATTCAAAATAACGAGTGTAAAAGGATTAATGAGTTGTCCCTCTACCATCACCAGCAAGGTCAAACAGATTTTGCAGTTTGAACATAACCAGGTTAATGGATTGCTTAAACAAAAATGTCAACACTCTTCACAGGAGTATATCAGAATGCAAACTCTCCCTGACATAATACATATAATACCTGTATGATAATCTAAAATCAATGGGTGTACAAAGAAGCAGAAAAATACCCATTCTAAAGGGAAAATTACATCAACAAAGGCCAACTGCAAGATGACTTGATGTTGAAATGATAAGACAAGGACATTAAAGCAGCTATTATAACTATGTTTTATCAGGTAAAGGAAAAAATACACAAGGAGCACGAAAAGATAAGAAATTTAAGCAGAGGAATACAAAATACAAAAGAGAACCAAATGCAAATTTTAGAACTGAAAGCTATCGTATTTCAATTAAAAAATAACTGCCTGGGAAAAATGGAGGTAACAGAAGATAAATCTGTGAACTTTAAGACAAAGAATATAAAATAACTCTCTGAAGAAGACAGAAAATATTTTTGAACAAAGTGAACAAAGACTGTGGAAATTTAGGGAAAAGTAAGAAGAGCTAATATATGTATACTTCAATTCACATGAAAAGAGTAGAGAGAGGATGGAGCAGAAAATATGTTTGGAAAATAATGGCAGAAAATTTCGCTAAGTTGATGAAATACAATATTTACGTATTCATAATATGTGGGATAAATGCAAGATAAAACATGTTTAGGTACATCGTATCCAAACTGCTGAAAGAGCAAAGTAAAGAAAAAATACTGAAAGCTGCCTTGTGAAAACAAGCATTAAATATCGGAGGATTCTGTGAAGATGGCAGAGTAGGAAGTACTAGGGATCTGTCTCACCACCCAGACAACAATAGCACTGACAGTCTGTCTGATGTAACTATTTTGGAACTTTGGAGTCTATTGAAGGCTTGCAATTTGCAGGAAAAGACTTGGAGGATAAATTGTAGTTAATTTCTGTCAACTTCAGCTGTTAGCACAATAGCACTTACTCATCCCTTCCCCCTAGCCCTGCGGCAGGCAGCCTTGCGGCAGGCAGCCTTGAACATATTCTAGAAACAGCTTGCACATAGTTTGTGGGAACCAGGGTAGACAAAAAGGACCTGTGCAACAAATACCAGGAATCTGATAGACGCTTCTGGTCTCATCAGGGCAGACAAAGAGGCAGGCAGCCTTGCTGCAATGCCTTACTTTCTTGCAAGCCTCTCTCACTCTTGCTAAAGTGACTTCCAGGGTATTTAAAGGACTGGTGCCCTTTTCCCCCACCCCCCTTCATTTTTCCCCTTTTTCCCATTTGGGGGCCAGACATTAAAGACAAGGGCATTCAAAAGCAACTGAATACATGGAGGAAATGAGAAAGTCACCTCACATGCCAAGGGAAAGGTACAGGCTCAGAAAAGACTTGAGAAGACCTGAAGTTTATACCTCAGGCTGATCCTTGGAACAGAGGCAGTCTATAACAATCAAAAACTAAAAACTTTAAAAGCAAAAAGCAGCAAACTTTAGTGAATGGAGAGAATCTGATTTCCAGAGTTACCACATTATTAAATACAAATCTCCAATGTTCAGCAAATAAACTCACAAGGTATACAAACAAACAGGAACGTGTGGCCCATTCAAGGGAAAAAAATAAGTCAACAGACACTGCCATTGAAAAGGATCGATCTCATATCTACTGGACAAACATGTTTAAGAAACTGCCTTTAAGAGACCGGCCTGGTGGTGCAGTGGTTAAGTTCACACGTTCTGCTTCGGTGGCCCAGAGTTTACCACTTTGGATCCCGGGTGCGGACATGGTGCTGCTTGTCAAGCCATACTGTGGCAGGTGTCCCAGGTATAAAGTAGAGGAAGATGGGCACGGATGTTAGCTCAGGGCCAGTCTTCCTCAGCAAAAAGAGGAGTGGCAGCAGATGTTAGCTCAGGGCTAATCTTCCTCAAAAAAACAAAAACAAACAAACAAACAAAACTGCCTTTAAGATGTTCAAAGGACTGAAGGAAGATGTGGAAAAATTCGAGAAAAGTATGTATAAACAAAATGGAAATATCAATAAAGAGACAGAAAGCCTAAAAAGAAGCCACAAAGAATTACTGGAACTGAAAAGTACAGTAACAAATAAAAAATTCCCTAGATGATTTCAAAAGCAGATTTGAGCAGGCAGAAGAAATAGTCAGTGAACTTGAGGATAGAGGGATGGAAATTATTGAGTCTGAGCAACAGAAAGAAAAAACTGAAGAAAAGCGAACAGAGCCTGAGGGACCCATGGGACACCATTAAATGGACCATCATACGCCTTGTGGGAACGCAAGATGAAAACATTCTGGAGATTGTTTGCACAACAGTGTGAATATACTTAACACTAGTCAACTGAACAGTTAGAAATGGTTAAGATGGTCAATTTTAAGTTATGCATTCTTACCACAATTAAGATAAACATATATATATTTACTTGTGAGGAAGATTGGCCCTGAGCTAACATCTGTTACCAATCTTCTTCTTTTCACTTGAGGAAGATTGTGGCTGACCTAACATCTGTGTCAATCTTCCTCTACTTTGTATGTGGGATGCTGCCACAGCACAGCTTGATGAGTGGTGTGTAGGTCTGCACCCCAGAACCAAACCCACAAACCCTGGGCTACCAAAGCAGAGTGTGCAAACCTAACCAGTACGCCACTGGGCCAGGCCCCAAGGTAAATATTTTTAAATCAAGAAAACTAAGAGAATTTATCTCCTAGGACCTGCACTATAAGAAATGCCAAATTCTTGAGAATAAAGTGGGATGATGCCAGAGAGAAAGCAGACCCTAAGGGATGAAAGCGGACCTTCAGAAATTGTAAATACATAATAGTACTTTTTTCTTTTTCTTTTCAATAACATGTCTATTTGAAACAAATTTTTAGAATTGTCTTATGGGGTATATAAAGTGTTTATATATAATGTGTGTGATGACTAAAGGGTAAAAGATGAAAGGGGTAAAAAGATAAATAGTGCTGTAAAATATCTAACTTTGACATATAATAGTAATGCTGAACAACCACTAGGGTGATCAGCAGAAAGTAACTGCAAAGGGACTTCTAAATTAAAACAAAAAAATTTCTAAAACAAAAAAATAATGCAAAAAGAAGAAAACATTATTATAAGTTTGGTTTTTTGCTTCATTTTAGAGGGAATATCAATGGAGTACAGCATGACATTCATCTCTTTTTTAAGAATTTCTTGGACTTTTTCCAAAAACGAATAAAATAAAGAATTATGTATAAAAGTGTTTTCTTTTTCTAATTATATTAAATCAGTGATAGTTTTTGATTGTTTAGCAGATAAATACGTTTTGATAATTACTCCTAACCATAGTCAGAAAGATTCCAGTGAATATTGTGAATATTGTAAAATGAAGCTTATGCAAACCTTCCACTATGGCCAGACATTAGAAAGCTCTCTGAGTACAAAAAGTGGCCATGGCTCAATTGACAGGTAAATTGTTGGTTTAGGGCTACCTTTGGGCTGAGCTGACTAACTGAGGCACTTGAATTCTGGTCTACTGTATAAAATATATATGGTTCTCAAAGGAGAGGTCATATATTAATAAATAAAATTATTAAGAATTGTACTGGGGGGCCCAGCCCCATGAACCAAGTGGTTAAAGTTCCGCTTGCTCTGCTTTGGTGTCCCAGGTTTGTGGCTTTGGACCCCAGGCACAGACCTACTCCACTCACCAGCCATGCTGTGACAGTGTCCCACATACAAAAAATTAGCGGAAGATTGGCACAGATGTTAGCTCGGGGCTAATCTTCCTCAAGCAAAAAGCAAGAGGAGGATTGATAACAGATGTTAGCTCAGAGTGAATCTTCCTCAGCAAAAAAAGAAAAGAATTGTATTGGTATAAAAACAATCCCTGTCATGCATAAAGTATATTTTTCTGTCACACACACACTGTTTTTCTAAGTGTAGCTTGTCATTTCTATGTTTACCTCAATATTAGTGATTAAGCAAGTTGTGAATGTAAACAATACTAGAAAAAAAGTCTAAGATATCATCTTCAACATTCCTCTCAGCTTCCAGTTAAAACTAATGGGATAATGTGTGATGACGCTGCAAGTCGATGGGAACGACGCAATTGTTTTTCTAAATGGGTGAGATAAACTTGTAATCAGATGAAGGCTTTCTACCTGATTTGCTTTGGTTTTGCCTTTTACTGCTTTCATTTCAGCAACCAACTGTGTGTGGCTGGCAGCCCCTAAAAACCTATCTTCTGTTGAATGTCATTTTATGGAATTTCTGGGACCATGAAAGATTTCCAGTATGCAGAGAGGTGTTTATAAAATAGTAGAAATATTTAAGCTATTCAAGTAAGTGTTGTTTGTAATTTCAAATTAAGTGAAACCGATTAAATTGACCATCATTTGTTGTTTTTTACATATGATGTACCCTTAGCCAATGAAGCTTCGATTACTTAAAATGTTTTTGGAAATCTTTCTTCGAAAACTTTCTCCAAAGATACAAACAGAAAATGATTGTATTCTCGTATCTATTATGAACAGAATTATTATTCCTCATCATTAGTTTTACTGTTTCTAAAAATCTAAATATATCTTTAAATGATGGCAAATCCTGTCCTCGAGATAATGGGACAATTGAAATAATTGATTAATATTTTACTAATTGATAGAAATATATCCTGAAAAACAATTTCAATATATCTTTTCACCAGTTGATTTTACGAGTTATTTTATGCAGACTATTGAAAAATTAGAATATTTAGCTCTTTTGATTTTCTCTTCTCCATTCAAATTTTAAAAGTAATTTTCTCTCTGAAAATAATTCTCATTTTGCTTCTCTATTTCAGCATTTTGTGTCCTCTTTCTCCAGAGTAATGTTTCAAACAATAAAATATGAAACAATAGCCTAAAATAAGCAAAATACTTTTTACAAATTGTGTCACTGATATCACAGAATTGCTGAGACAATTTGACAATTCCCTTCTAATTAAAAAAATCACCAAATATTTTCCTTCTCTCAATTTTGTGTCTCATCCTAATTCAGTAACACTTTCTGTCAGAACCTTATTCTAATGTAACTCTAGATTAGCAAGATTACGCATTGTAAATATTTAAAACTATACCGGATTCTTCTGCCAGATAACATGCCACTGATGCCTTCTTGATAGAATGTAAGTTCAGGAGTCAGACTACCTGCCTTTGAATCCTTGTTCTACCATTTCTTGTCACCGTAGAAACATTTGACCAGTCTCCTTCAGTTACCGTCTGTAAAATGGTGAAATTAATAATGGGACAACACTTACAATGTTGGTCTGGGAATTAAACATTTTATCTAAATGTTTAGCACGTGATCTGTCTTTTAGAAAGTATAGTCATGAGTCGCTTAACGAAGGGGATATGTTCTGAGAAATGCGCCATTAGTTGATTTCTTAGTTGTGTGAACTTCAGAGAGTGTACTTACACAAACCTAGATGGTATGTCTACTGCACACCTAGGCTGTGTGGTACTGATCTTAGGGGACCACTGTCACATATGCAGTAGGTCATTGACTGAAACATCGTTATGCAGTACATAACTGTACAGCTTGTTTTTAAATGATTTTTCGACCCAGGACCATATGTTCAGATAATGCAAATGGCTTTAGAGTTGGCCTTATCAAAAATAATTGTTAGCAAAGTAAATATTAATTTTCTGCAACTGAATCAGTACTCTCAAAAGCAAATAAAAATGACATTCGAATTTTTCTTCCCTTAATGTTTGTTCTATAACTTTCTTGTATTAACTTGAAAGACGAAAAGCATCACTTTATCTCATTGTTTCTGCCTCATGAACACTGACTTTCAGAAAACAGAAAAATAATTTGGTGCTGTTGCAGATTTTCTTGTGATTCATTTTACCAATTCAGCATGCTTATTTGATAATAAGCACATATTCATTTCTTGTTTGCAAATTTTACAGTGCAATTCTGTAAGCACTCTACATGAGACTTCTCAGTATTATAAATGGCTTTTAGGCAAGCTTATCAAGGCACAATTGACGTTTTTCCTTGTGTTTATTCATTTACTTATCCACTAGAGGGAAATAAAATAGATAATCCCTGTGCATAGTGAATTTCCATGGCTGGGTTACTAGCCCTTCTCAAGGCTGACTGTCCCATTTCTTCTAGGAGCTATGTTCTTCTCTCCCACTCAGAGTAAGGCAGGAGACAATATTCATTCAATTACATGGTTTTCAGTATGCTGATAACCTCTCATCTCAGTAGGTGTTGAGAGATAAAAAAGCAAGAAAGAAGTCCAGGGCATAGACTCACTTTCCAAATGTCCCTTTTGCAAAATGAGGAAAGCATTTTGTATAATGTGCCTTGAAATAGTCTCGATTAAAAAAGTTTTATACGACTACAAATTTATAATAAATCAGTCTAAAGAATGAGAATAATACTAACAATTTCCAAGTATTTATAATTTTTATTGATTTATTCCACACATTTTATTGTGTATTAATCATATTCAGATGACTGCTAACTATGAAATATGAGAAGAATAATAGTGAAATAATAACATAGTTTAGGTAAATAAAGGGACAGCCTAGTAATAGTTTTTTTCCCTTACTTTTCTATCCCTTTAACAGGAAAGATCAAATAGGATTTAGATGATTCGGCACATGCCAGATAAGTCAGGCCCTAAGAAATTACTGTGCTACCCTCAGTAAAATAACATTGAAAAGTGTCCTGATAGTGGGAATGGTTAAATCTCCTTTTCAATTTCAGATGTGTAGGATTAGAGTAGGGTAAAATTAAACAAACAAAAATAATTGACAAATAAATATACCACACTGGAGTCTATTTTGTAACATTTCTTTTCCTTTTATAATATGCTTATTCTTAAAATTTTGAATGACAATATCACTTTTAAAAATTAAGATCATCTCTTCAATTTGCCAAATGACTTGACTTTTTTGAGTCTTGTAATAACAATAATTCCTAAGTAGTCCAGCAGAAGTGATCAAACGTTGAAATGCCAAGGGCAATTGGATATTTGCCTTTAATAAGTACACATGCACTTAGGTTGGCAATATTTTAATTCATCGTGTTGCTTTGCTTTTCTAGACCACCAGCCCATGAAGTTCAGCTCAAATCTGTGTGCCCCAAGTGCTTTATTGTCGGCGTTGCAATCCAATGTACACATCAGGATAGATGCGGAGAGGGCTGATGGCCACTCTGAGTTTATTATAACCAGCATTTCAATATATACATAGCTTACATCTGTTAAACATACACAGGAGTTCTGGACAATGTAATTAGTGAATGCCAAGAATTCTTAGTGCTTTCTCAAGGAGCCCTCCCTCGGCCTCTGTTTTGATATTATCAGGTTATTGCTGTGCTAGTATATTTTTATCTCGGAGCATGCAAGGCCTCCTAGGCAACAGCCCCTTCTGCTCCTGATATCTTGTCTCCATCTGTGCCCCCAGGCAAATGTGCCTGGCTTAGGTTGCCCCGCCCTGGAGGTCTTGTCATTGGCTAACCGGCCTTCTCACCTCTGGGTCACAGTTTGTTGGCAAGCCTTTTCCAGTGATTATTAACCCTTCCTGCATCAGGGGCAGCTACGTTTATCATTAGTATTTGGAGATATGTGTTGTTGTCACTTTTGTATTACAAATGATATCTTTTATGCCCAATTCTACCATTACACAGTACTATAAATAAGACTAAAAACTGTTAGCAAGGAGTTACTTTTAATCCCTTTGTCCATATTGCTATTATCTCTCTGCAGAATGTCAGTCACTGTAATCCATTGTATTAATAGGCTTAAGAAAACATTTCATGATAATATAATTTTATTCAGAAAAATTATTTGACAATTTTCAACAGCTATTCATGATAAAAATTGTCAACAAACTTAGAGAGAGGATTCTGATTTTGACAAAGAGCATATGCTAAAACCCTACAGCAAGTATCATACTTACAAATTAGTGTTTCTCCCCTTGAGGTTGGGAACAAGACAAGAATTTCTACTCTAAACACTCTTTTTCAACCTAGTACTGCAAGTTCTAGCCAAAGGAATAAGGCAAAAAATGAATGAATGAATGAGTGAAATAAAAGGCAAATGGATTAGAAAGGAAGAAATGAAACTGTCCATATTTACAGAGAATATGATTTCCTATGGAGCAAATCCCAAGGAAATTAAGAAACAGAGAACAAAAAGCAACCAGAACTGATAAGAGAGTTTAGCATGGTCACAGGTTACAAAATAAACACACAAAAATCAGTGCTTTTTCTACATTTGAGCAGTGAACACAGACATCAAAATTAAAATGTTACAATATCATTTACGATTGCTCTCAAAATGAAATATATGTAAAAATAAGGACATAAAAAGCAATATGTAAGTGAGCAGATCAGTAAAGGCAACACTTGTTCTAGAGAGGCAGACCAGCACAATTAGATATTTTAATACATATGATATTAGGTATTAAAATAGTGACATCACTATTGACTTTTCAGATTAAAAAATAATATGTAGATGTACTGAACGACTTTACCAGAGCAAATTTGAAATTTTACATAAAATAGACAAATTTAGAAGAAACGTAAAGATATTTTCACAAATTTTGGCTGTTTAACTTTGACATTAGGTTTTTAATCCAGATTTCACCTTCTCTGTGCACACAGGTCTGCTGTACTATGTTCACGTGCTTACTGATGCTATGCCTCATATGTGCACTGGCAGGTCCGTTGCTCCCGCTCATCCTCTTGATCTCACTTCTGACCTCCGCCGAGGCTTCAGGGAGACGTTCCGTGGGAAATTTGATCGAGTTTCAGGTGACAACATCTCACTTCAACTCTTGCTCTTTTTCCCTTGGAACTTTTCCTGCCAGTGTGTCTATCTCTGAGTTACTCAGGCTGCACACACATGCAACTCAGAAGCGTGAGGATCGGATAGCCCAGGGAAAGCCTTCAAGTGTTGAGGGAAGTGGGGGACTGAACAGATGGGTAATGTGCTTCCATCTCCACCTTTAGGGAGAGAAGAATGGCAGGCATTTGGACCCTTGCCTGGATTTCCCACCAGAATTGAGCACCTGTTTCCCAGAGCAGCAGTCTTGGTCATGCATGCTCAAATTGCCTTTTCCTCCTCTCCTGCATCTTCATATAAACTACACCTATATAAGTCTTTGGCACAGATTTTGCATTTGTAGAATCATAAGATAAGTCAATATCAGAACCTGGAGATCTTTCTTTCTTGAAGAAATGCTGGACAATGTGCAGCATTTCCTTAATTCTAGCAAGTGCTGGCTCAACACAGACCCTCTCTGCATGCACACAAGTGGAAAGCATCTACTGCTGCTTTTGATATAACAACATTCTCTGAAATTGAAGTAAACATAAAGCTTCCTCCACCTTTTGTAGGACAAGGTGTTCTGACAAGCTAACAAACATAATTGCAATTAAATATGTGTACAAAAAGGAATATTATGGCAACATGTATATGAATACACAATATGATTTATAAGTCTTTAAAATTAGAATCCCAAGATTGTTAGTAAAATGTCCAACTAATCTGGTAATTTTATGAAAAAAAAGTTGTGTTTAAATGGACATGAATAAACCCATGTGTGGACTATTGTGCAGGCACTTTTTCCCCTAACCTTCACTAGAAACACTCCCAACTAGGTATTATTCCCACTTTATAGATGATATAATGGCCTCAAAGACATTAAGTAGCTCTCCTAGCAAGTGGCAAATTGATGAGTTTGTCACTGGTCTCTTTGTCCCAAATGCTACACTCTTGCAGCTATGCATGGTCCCACTAAGTAAACCTCTGCATCAAGTTGTTAGCCTTTCTATCCTAGTGGTCCAGTTTTCCTCCAGAACTGAAGATTTCTCTAAGTCTCCACCCAGTAGCCGCGTTTCCCTCCATTATTTAGGGATTTTTCTCCTATAAGCAGTAACTCCAGTGTGAACCTCCACTCTTCTCCCAGATTCTCCATAACTGTGCATGTACTCGACAGGTTGGAAACCTCGATGTTGATCATTTAAATAACATCCTTTTTGTAACTCGGGAGAGCCTTCAGTGTTCTGCTCCTTAGGGCAGCTTACAGCAGCTGCCCACTTCCTCTTCACACAAGACGTTTGTTGTGATGAGCTGGTTCTCTCCTCTAGAACCGACCCAGTTCACTGAGAGCAGATCATATAAGGGTGTAATTATGAAAGCGTATGCAACATGATTTTATTAATAAATGTTTGAAGAGAGAAATGGAAATGAATCTTAAGAAAGAAAACAATCTGCCAAAATACTAACAAATGGATTTAAAACAACTAAAAATGGATTTTTTTTGAAAAACAAGACTCTTTATTCAAGAACTTAAAAAGAAATAAAACCTTGTCACCAGATTTCCTGGAAACTCTAAGAAGTGGCAGGCCGCTCTGATCCTAGTGGGAAATGACCAAATGATTAATTAGGTGCAATCTTATGATTTGTATCTAAACATAACTACTGTATTTAAAATTGTCGATGAAAATAATCCATAACCAATCTGTAAATGAAAATTTGGGTGAGTTTATTTTGAGCTGAAATCTGAGGACCTTTGGGAAGAAAGGGCACCGAACAAGTGGGGTGCACAGAGTGGTTATATACCCCCCAACAGGGTGTTTCACATATGATTGAGATGTCCCTCCCACAATAGTCACAAGATTGCCCTGTCAGCACAGCACTTGATGGACACAGCAAGTAGTGGGTCTGCTATCTTGGTGGGCGTAGCAGGAGGCAAGTCTATTGTCTGGAGCTGGGTGGTCACAGGTGAGCTCAGCAATCAGTTTCTAGCCTAAGGAAAGATGCTTAATCCTTAAGTAGACGCCAACGTTGGGAGGGGGAGGGAAGTTGCACCTTTATCTCAAGGGCCTTTTGCTCTTGCCATAGGGAATCTCTAAAGCAGATATACAATGCATGCTCAACGGCCTTGGTCAGGCCCTTTTGGAAAGACAAGGTCAGGCTGAATTAGGTTTATACCAAATGGCTTCCTCATATTCTCCAATATACCCTATTGCTTGCCATTTTTATTTGTCAAAATGTAAGTGGGAAGAAACTGTGGCTTAGTTATTTAAGTGGCTAACAGATTTCTAAAACAACATTTACTTGACATTTGAATATAAGTTATGGCTAGGAGTCCAATAGTTGTTAAAGGAAAGATTGTTCTGAGACTCGTTAAAGATGCTAAGGAGGACTTTATTCAAGAAGGGTCGACTGCAATGGGGTTTTGCAGTAGGGGAGAGGGACCGAGCACGACTCTGAATACAGCAAGAAAAAGTGAGGACGTACAGCCGAAAGCAGGGCAGGGGTCAGTGGGTGGAAAATTACTAAGAGGAAACATTAAGAGTAAAGGTGGATTCTGGCTAAACAGCCCTAAAAAGTTTCTTGCCGAAGATAAGCTAGAATTTTCAAATATCACCTGGGGGATAGTGAGGGATAGGGAATTTGATCAAATATGGAGGGTGATCAGACGTTGAGGGTGGGGGTTCTGGCTAAATCCACTTCGGAGGATTCTTGGGAATGCAAAGATTGGCATGGAAGTTCAAAGGTCAAAGCCTCCTTAAGAAGATAGCTTAGAGGAGACTGGCTGAAGTTTGGTCAAAGAGTCTTTATCTTACTTTGCAATGTACTTTAGCTAAACTCTGTTAGCTATGATATTATCATTAGATTTATAATAACATATACCATCTTTTACTTATGTACTTGTTTAGAAATACAAAATGCTAAAGTATGAAGGGAACTCAGGGCAGGCTAAACATAATCAGTTACTTGTATATTGTGAAAATCGTGATGCAGGAATATGATGAGAGGCAAGATCAGACCATATATTTTTGGCAGAACTAAGTCTCTTATACTCTTTTTGTTATATAATATTGAGATACGAACCTGCATTTTTAATGGTCAGGAGCTTTTTCCCCTTTTAGCAAAAGATCATTACATGTTCTTAAATGAAATTTTTCAATAATTGCCTCCAAATGGAATAATATTACCTTTGTTTACAATTTGCCAGTTCCTCAAAGAATAACTTTGGAGACCTATTAACAATGTTTTATAGATAGGTAGTTCTAATTCCATGAATTTCCTGAGTTGATTCTAGTTGTGTGGATCATTTTCTTCTCATGAAGTTCTTACATATACGTGATTAATATAGGCCAATATTTGACAAAGTCATGCTCCATTTTCATAATAAGATTCCACCAACATCAGAGGCGTGAACCTTGTTCCTCTGAAGTTTGGATGCTAATATCAACTACAATGTCAGCAGCCATTTTGACGTAAAATTATGTAAAGTGCTTTTTAAATAACCACCACCATTGACTTACATCTTCTACTTGTGATCAATGAAGTGTAATGATGTAATTGTGGATTTACCCTTATATAGATTTTCCAGGTTCCTTTGAATGTAAAACAGTACATATTAAGAACATTCAGTTTTATGTGATATGCTATACCAGGTGTCAGGCTCTGATCTTAATTTTAATTGATTTTGAGTTACATGAATACATAAGATTGCCTTAACTTTTACAAAGTCTAGTTATATTGTCAATAATTTACATAAGATATAGCAAGGACTCCATGCTTTATGGAGTGTCCATTTCTTGGGTTTCAC
Source organism: Equus quagga (assembly GCF_021613505.1). NCBI lineage: Eukaryota > Metazoa > Chordata > Mammalia > Perissodactyla > Equidae > Equus > Equus quagga. The sequence goes on along the minus strand of NC_060268.1, from coordinate 9,397,251 downwards.
TGATCATTTTGGCAAAAGTTCTCAGCCATCATTTCAAAGCCAGTATTTATATTGGGATGTAAGTAATTATAGTGCTTGTTGTTGCTATTTGGGGGTTTGCCATTATCATTATTATCGTTATTTGCAGAAGAACCTGTGATAACCACTAACAAAACTAATCATTCTCATTAGGGTCTTATGTAACTGTAGAAACTTACTAGGGAGAATAGCAATGACAAACATTTGTTCAGCCTTTAGTCCATTAAGGAAAGTACACAGTGATATACAAATATTATTTCATTTAATCTTCATTTAACTGTCTGAGATCATTCTGCTATTTTCCTCTTTTGCCAATGAGGTTATCTAATTTAACCAAAAATACACAAACATAATCTGACTCTTAATCATTATGTGTATTGCTATCCAAATCTGGAAACCTATCAGACCCCGATGAACACACACACACAAACATACACACACGCAACAGTGATATCAGCATTGTCTCATTGTCTTGTCATATGCCAGTTGGCAAAATTTGAATTAAAAATATATTGTAAAGATAGTTGGAAGAAATTGGGCCTTGAGAAGGCATTAAATGAGGGAAGAGGATGGAAGTATTCCCTTTCAGTCAATGTGATATCAACCGCTATGTGTTAGAAAAGAGTGATTACGAAATTATGTTCCAGTTTTGATGATATTGATAAGAACTATTATCTTCTAATGAATGACTAGTATGTGTAAGGTACATCACATGCATCATTTTTTTCAAGCTTTTGCTAACCTCTCAGACATTTATTATCCCTGATGAAGATGACTGATTCAGAAATGTAAAGTTAATTTGTCAAAAACAGCCAATATAGTTAATGATAGAGTGATAAGTAAATCATTACAAGGAAGGAGTTCTATTCACCCAGTTATGTTGATTTTCATTAGCAAATTTAGTCAGGGGGTTTATTTAGCTAGACTGAGCTGTGCCAAATGACTGTGGTAAAAATGGTGGGGATTAAATGGTGGACAGAAAAAAACCATGACAGACATTAATGTGATTTAGGTGAGGAGGGCATTTATTTTACTTCGACAAAAAGTTTTAAACAATTGGGAGGAGATATTTGCAAATCATATATCTGCTATGGCTTTAATCTCCAAAACACATAAAGAACTCATATGACTCAACAACAACAACAAAAAAAGCTACTTAGAAGGTGAACAGAGGATTTGAACAGGCATTTCTCCGCAGAAGACATACAGATGGCCAACAGGCACACGAGAAGATGTTCAACATCACTAGTTATTAGGGAAATGCAAGTCAAAACCATAATGAGATATCACCTCATGTCTGTCAGAATGGCTATTATTAAAGAGACAAGAAATAACAAGTGTTGGAGAAAATATAGGGAAAAGGGAACCCTTATACACTGCTGATGGGAATGTAAACTGGTGCAGCCACTATGGAAAACAGTACGGAGATTCCTCAAGAAATTAAGGATAGATCTACCATATGATCCTGCTGTTCCACTGCTGGGTATTTATCCAAAGAATACAAAAACACTAATTCAAAAAGATATATGCACCCTTATGTTCATTGCAGTATTATTCACAATAGCCAAGACTTGGAAACAATGTAAGTGCCCGTCAAGGAATGAATGGATAAAGAAGATGTGGTATATATTCACAATGGAATACTACTCAGCCATAAAAAGATGGAATCTTACCATTTGCAACAACATGGATGGACCTTGAGGGTATTAATGCTAAGTGAAATAAGTCAGAGGGAGAAAGTCAAATACCATGTGATCTCACTCATATGTGGAAGATAAAACAACAACAAACAAACACATAGACACAGAGAATAGATTGGTAGTTACCAGTGTGGAAGGGGGAAAGGGGGAGGGCAAAAAGGATAAAAGGGCACATGTGTATGGTGACGGCAGTTAGATTTTGGGTGGTGAACACAATGTAGTCTACACAGAAAGCAAAATACAGTAATGTACACCTGAAATTTCTATAATGTTACAAACCAATGTTACCTCAATAGAAAACTAATTTTAAAAAATTAACAAGTATTTTAGTTTTTCCATTATTTGCAAGCTTTTCCAGGGACAGTTTACAAAGATATGACAGGAAGAAAGAAAGAAAGGGGGAAGGGGGAGGGAAGGAAGCAGGAGCCATGGTAGATGTCAGAGCTAAAATCTGCATGGCTCCTGCTGTGCCCCAGGCCGTATGTGAGCCTCTTATATGTTTCAGCATCTCATTCATCCTCAAAAATTCCACACATGAAAGTGCTACTCTTCTCATTTTACAAGTGAGGAATCTGAAGTACAATAAGATTAGGAAATGTGCTCAGGTCCCCTCAGTAGTGAGAAATACCTGATACATTATGTTTTATATATTAGATTCATTTCAAGCAAGCACAAAAATAATTCATTACCACAGATAATAATCATAGCCATTAAGCTGTACAATTTCAAAATTGACTATCTAATCAAAGAGAAATGTTATGAATTTCTTATGTATGCAAAAGCCTCAATAAAAAGATTTCAATGTGATAAAACATGCATAAGCACTTCACAGAAAAAAACACTCTTCAATGAATTTAGTAAAGCAATTTGTTCACCTCTTCAAAATATTATACATCAGTTAAAATGTGTCAGGGATCTGGCATTACTGAGCTAAGTTTTGGTATTTATTTTAATTTTAATGATTTACGTAGCTCAATCATGAAAATATAAATATAAAATTGTATGTATAGTTGAGTTTCCATACAGACTCTCATATTAATATTTTTATTCTTTTTCTTCAAAAATAGTGTGAACTACTGGAGTAACTAGGACCCTTTGAGAAAGCTTATGCATACATACATATATTTAAATAGTGGTGGAACGTATGTTATATAAAAGGCAATAAACATGATTGGTAAAGTGTTCCGTCTTTATCTCTAGAAGATTCCCCCAAATACCTGAAATATCCTTACCCTGGGTCAGAGAATCCTCTTCAGTCGTTAAAATAAAACATTATTGAGCTCTTAATTTGGTAGTTGTAGTTCCTAGGGATAGAGCACAAGACAAAAATAAAACATTTCTGCCTTCATAGATCTTCTATTCTAGTCGTGAGGGCAAAAAATAGATGAGTAGATAAATAACTATTTATTAGGTTGGATCAGAGTTTATCAACCTCGGCATAATTGACATTTTTAACTAATAGGTCTCTATTTTTGTTGTGGAGTGCTTTCCTGTTTATTGCACAATGTTTAGGAGCACCCGTGCCTTCTACACAGTAGATGCCAGGACTGCTGCAACAAACAAAAATGTCCCCAGATATTTCTAAATGTCCCTGAGGTTGAAGTAAGGGGTGGGTAGAAATTGCCCTTTGTTTAGAACTCCTGGGTTAGATAATGACAGTGTTATGGAGAAAAACAAAAAAACTGGAATAGGATAGGCTTTGTGCAGGATGGGCCAATTGAGATTTTAAATAAATACTTCCTAAGCCTCAGTAAGTGCCACCTTCATGGAGAGTGAACCCAGAGGAACCCCGACTGTCTTCAGGAGGCAGTGCCCCGCAACTGCAGGTCTTTAGCCAGCTGTGTCCACCTGGGTCGACCCTCACCCAGCACTGTCCACCTCCTGTCAGTGAGGACAGATGTTTCCAGGGCAAGTTAAAGCTCCAGGTTACGGTCCGATACACCACGGAAAAATGCCTTGACGGCTGAGTTTACAGTTCCACAGAAATCTGCTCAAGAGCATTGGTCAGACACGAGGCTGCATGCGGCCCAGCAACCAATCACCTTCTGTCCCCTCAGGATGCAGGGTTTGTCTGAACTATGAATACACTTAACCATGGACATTTGATCATTGCTCAGTGCCATTCAAAAATGAGTGTTATTTTAAGCAGTCTACATGGATTACCTCATTTAAATTCCCAACAATGATATGTTCTTTCTTACTGTGCTATTTCCATCCCCCGTATCAGTTTCGTGTGGCTGCCATAGCAAATTGCCACAAACTTGGTGGGGTAGGACAAGGGAAATCTATTCTCCCACAGTTCTGGTCCAGAAATCTGAAGTCAAGGTTTCAGCAGGGCCGCACTCTCTGAAGGTTAGAACCGGGGAGAATCCATTCCTTGCTTTTTCCAGCTTTTGGTGGCTGTAGGCATTCCTCCTTGTTCTTTGGCTTGTGGACACGTCACTTCAATATCTGGCTCAGTCTTCACTTCACAGTCTCCTCTATGTATCTCATCTCCCTTTGCTTCTGTCTTACAAGGACACTCACGATGGCACTTAGGGCCCACCTGGATAATCCCAGACAATTTCCTTACCTAGGATTCTTAGTTTAATCGCGTCTGTTAATTTATCAGGTAATATTCACTCTTTTTCTAAATAATGTAACATTACAAGTCCTAGTGATTAGAATTTGATATCTTTGGATGGCCATTATTGAATGTACTATAGTCTCCACTTCTAACTTTTACCCTGCTCACTATGGCTGGCTCTTAGAATGTGTTTACCCCATCAATTTCCCCGAAGCATAAACTTGCTGGTTTTATTAGGTTCTACTAACAGCCATCCTCAAGAAAAGAACCAAATTTGGGGGCCAGGCCCGTGGCTGAGTGGTTAAGTTCACACACTCTGCTTCAGTGGCCTGGGGTTTGCTGGTTTGGATCCTGGGCACAGACTTACATACTGCTCATCAAGCCATGCTGTGGCGGCATCCCACATAGAAGAACTAGAATGACTTACAACCAGGATATACAACTATGTACTGTGGATTTTAGGGAGGAAAAAAAAGAGGAAGATTGGCAACAGATGTTACCTCAGGGCCAATCTTCCTCACCAAAATATTAAAAAAAAAAAACAAGAAAAGAACCAAATCTGACTAACACATTTCAAAAGGAAAAATTGAGACAAATGTAATTCATGAACTTAAATAAAATAATCCTTAACAAAACATTAGTGAAATAAATTGCAGATATCTTGAAAAAGACAGTAAGTCATCACCAAGTGGAGTTTACCACAAGAAGCTAAGTTTGATTTAAAATTCTGATATCAATCAATGTAAATCATCAGATTAAAGGTATGACCATATCAATAGCTGAAGAAAACACTTTTTGAAAAAATGCATCAATTTTTGATTAAAACAGTCAGCAAACTAAGAACAGAGTGACAGGCCTCAATGCTATACATGTGCTCTCTCCATTGATACACATCATTGACTGGAGGTCCTAGTGAGGTACAAAGGTGCAAAAAATGAAATAAAATAGGGGTTTTCCCAGTGGGGCAGCAGTGAAGTTTGCATGTTCTGCTTCGGTGACCTGGGGTTCGCTGGCTTGGATCCCGGGTGTGGACCTATGCACTGCTTGTTGAGCCATGCTGTGGCAGGCATCCTTCATATAAAGTAGAGGAAGATGGGCATGGATGTTAGCTCAGGGCCAGTCTTCCTCAGCAAAAAAGAGGAGAATTGGTGGCAGATGTTAGCTCAGAGCTAATCTTCCTCAACAAAAAAAAAGAAAGAAAGAAAATAAATCAATTCTTGAAAAGAAGAAGAAAAATTGCCTATATATAACCATTGTTTACAAGTAAAATGCAAAGGCATCTACAACAAAATTGCAAGGCTTAATAAGGGAATTATCATGGCCACATAATACGTCAGTATCCTGAAATCAATCTTATTTCTAACCATCTCCCACAAACACTTACAAAGAGAAACTAGAGAAGATTTAAATAATTAAAAAGTTATACTATGTTCATTGATTGAGATACACAATATATTTCAGATATTGATCTTTTCCAAATTGACCCATATAGTGAATGTAATCCAATCAACATAGCAACTAGCTTTTTTATTTGACTAACTGTTCTAAAATTTGTATGGCAATGCAAAGGACAAAAAAACAAAATAGTACAATCTGAAAAAAGAAAAAAAGTTGGAGGACTTATGCTACTTTATTTCAAAACTTACTATAAAATTCAGTAATCAAAAGAGTTTGATATGGGTATAAAGACAGCAAATAGATAAATGGAAAAGATTCTTTGAATAGACTCTGTTTTCAACTGAGTTTCAGTTTCAATTCAATGTTGAAAGTAAAATCTTTGCAACAAGTAGTGGTAGAAATGCTAGATATCTGTATGGAAGATAATGAACCTCGAAACCAACCTCATCCACATGCAAAAGTTAATTCAGGAGTTATCCTATTTCTAAAAAAAAGGCAAAGAAATAAGTAAGGAAATATTGGAAGCCTTGAAATCAGCAGGATTTTCTAAAAAAACAATAAAAATCATTAACAGTAAAATAAAATAAATGATATATTTGAGTTAAGTAAAATTAAACCATGTTAATAAAATGAAACTATATAGGGAAATGGCTTTGCCATAGTGGCCTGAGCACTTTTCCTGTCTCCATATAGGCCCGTGGGCAAGGTGTGCCTGCTGATTTGAGTTGTGTCAGAATGCCCCATTGTCTTCCAGAATAATGAAAGCAAGGGATCTGGGATGAGATGCTACAGGTCCCTTTCCTACTGCCTCTCCATTTTCCTGGGAGGCTGGCAGGAGACAGTTTCTTCCCATTGCCCTGAGTTGGAGTCTTTCTGCCTCGCCTCCCATAGGATATAGCTGCAGATTATAGAACTGTTTAGCTGTCTGCAGGCTCACTGCCTCAGCAGCAGGCTGCCCCACCACTCATGTTGCGGTCATCCAGAGCCTTTTGTTTTGGAATTGTCCTGTGGGAGAAGGGACCTGAGAAGTGGTAGATTTGATTTCCTTGTTTATGCTGTCGATGTAAGGAGTACACTGTCTGAATTTAACAGGAGCTCATTTCATCACTGGCTGAACCAGCGAGTCTTGCCTTTGCTTGACAATCTCAAGAAAATGAAAAGTTCGACCACAGATTGGGAGAAAATGTTTGCAATAAATCTGTCTGACAAAGTGCCCATATCCAGAATATATAAGGAACTACTACAAATCTATAATAATTTGTAAAACAAACCAATTTTAAAAACATGGGCAAGAAACTTGACTTGTATTTTGCAAAGAAGATACAATGGCCATTTACTCTCTGAAATGATGGTCAACATCGTTACTAACCCTGGAAATAAATATTAAAGCAAGAAGACAACACTTTGGATCTGTTTGACAGTTTCTTATAAGGGTCAACATACACCCACCCTGTGATCCTGCAATTTCTCTTTTTTGTATCTGTGAATTTACCCAAAATAAATGAAAAAAATACATTAACAGAAAGATTTGTATAAGAATAGCAGCTTTCTTATTAATAGTAGTAACTAGAAACAATGTAAATATATATTATCAAGAAATTGCATTAAATTGTGGTAAATTTAAACAATGGAATACCAATAAAAAAATGAATTACTGTTACACATAGCACTATGGATAAATCTCAAAAACATTTTAGTGAATAAATGAAAGTAGGCACAAAAGCGTACTGACAATTCCAATGTACTGACAATGTACTGACAATTCCAATTGTATGAAGTTTAAGAACAGATAAAACTAACCCACAATGATAGAAATAGTGAGTGATGTATACCAAGAATGCGGGAACTTACTGAGGTGATGGAAATGTTCTATATCTTTATGGGAATTTTGGTTACAAGGATGTAAACATTTGTTACAACTCATTCAGTTGTACATTTAGGATAGCTAAATGTTTTACTATATGTAATTTTTCCTTAAAAAATACTAACAATAATAGCTGTGAAAGAAACAAGGATTTCTATTTTTCCTTCCTTTAAAGTAATAACGCACCATAATGAAATGCGCACTTTTAGGAGACAGATTGCTTGGTTTTGCTTTGTTGCTAAACCCTTTTCACTGTGAAATATTGGGAAAATTAATCACCCTCCCTAAGACTTATTTCCCTGTAAGGCAAAGTAGGAATATTTAGAGTACCAGTGATGGAGTGCCGAGAGAATTAAATGAAATGGTACGTTTAAAGCACTTAACAGACTGCAATCATTTCAAATTTTTATCTTATGTAGTCGCATATACCCATATTCCATCGCTACGAAACTGACAGTGCTTTGAAATAGTCCCCTTTGTTTTCTTCTACTGAACCTCTTACTTCATTGACCTGAAGATGGGAAAGGTAGTTGATCTGACAACTTAATTCAATTTTTACTTCCTTATTTTGAGAACTGACTGCCTCTCTTGAAGGAACATGGGGACAGTAAGCAAGAGATAAAAGAATAATTGCTGAGCACAATGACCAAACCTCTGCCAAATTTGTAATGATCAGCTCTTCTTTCTCTTAACTGTGCTCTCGCACAGAGAAAAGTTGTGTAAAACAAGGTTACTTTTGTCCTGTAATATGTAAACAGACAGTTTAGTTGAACCTATTCTCAAGTGCTGTGAGGTTGACCTACGCTTTACCCTCAGCATAAGTCCTGCTGTGTTTTCTTTCAATATCTTTGCTTAACTTTCACTGTCCCCACCATCAGCACTGTAAGGAAAATTCTTTCTGGGCTTCCTTTTGTCTGTCCACACCCTCTGTTTTCTTCAAGGCCGTGAGTGAACTCCAACTGTCCCATATGTTTCCCTCTGGGTATTGTAGATAACTTCAATATTTCCTTTTTAAACTTTATTTGAAATTACAATATAGTGTCTCACTGTATTTTTTATTTATTTCAAGAGTCATCTCTTTCCACTTTTGAATAATAAGCACCTGGAGAATGGAGACACCAAAAAGCAATAAGTTCTATAGAAATAAGCGCGAAGATACACTTCTCGGTTATAAAATGGACCTGAAAGAATATTTGGTTATGCTGCTGGGTTTCTTAGATGAAAAGGTGAAGTTTTGAAAGACTTAAGGGACCTTTACAAGGTTCTTAGAGAAAAAATACATTATCTTCTTGAAAGAAGAGAGCTTGGCATTGGGGCTGCAAGTCTTAATCTGACACATTTTAACCTGTCATCCTGGGCAAGTTTATTCAAATTATTTCTTTATAAAATTTCCTCATCTTTTTCCCCATAAAATTTAACCTGATCTTATAAAAGGAAAACTTTGGAAAGACACATCTTAAAGGATCATTTGCTCATTTAATATTTAACATTCTACTTAGTTATTAAATAAAGGAAGTTATGCATGTTTTATGTAAATAAGATATGTGATATTTATGATAATATTTTTTCTCCATACACATATCAATCTGTTTATTCTGACATTTTCTATAATGAATACCATTATCTGAGACAGAAATAATAGCAGAAATTCATCCATTGTCATGATATCTAATTAAAATATATGACCAAATCTAATTTAAAAATTTATATATATATTTAAAGAAAACGAAGGCCTAAGAATTATTTTCAAATAATTGGGTCATACACTCTATGCCCTTATTACTAAATTCTAAATCAATTCTGTCAGTGAAGGAGATTAAATAAATGATACATTAGGTGTCAGGATTGTTATATAGACACTGGAGACATTAGGTGCACATGCGAATTTGCAAGGGTGCAATTTTTATATTGCTAATTATTTAATATTTTGCCTTTAAGACAAAGCCCTTGTTTCTCATCTACACAAAAGCATTTCAGAAGATTAATTAGGCTTTCATTAATAAATAATTAAGCATTTTATCTCTACATTGCCTGAAAGCATTTGTAAATTACATCTTGCCCATGTTGCTAATTTGATGTCCAGCAAACAGACTTGCCTGTGGAAATTTTGTAAATCAAGCTTGTGATAATCGAGCGCCTGATATATTAGCCATAGTTTGCTTGCCTTTCAATTCCTCTTGGTTGTTGATAATGCAAATCAAGCCACATGAGTGATAACCTGTCAGAGGACACTGCTTCGGAAAGCCGTCCTCACATTAATACTAACTGTTCAGAGTTCTCATATGGAACATTTCTCTCTATAATTAAGAAGACAAACATGGCAAAGAATATGCTGCTTCATCAGGTTTTGCATGTGAATCATTCCCAAAATGAACTTTTAAAAAGAGCCCCATGAATTCTGTCAGGAAAGAATAAAATATAAACCAGCATGGTCCTTTAACACAGCTAAGTCAGCAAATGAATATCAGATATGAAAAATAAACTTGATATTTAATTATACATACTATAGTTTATAAACCAAACTGTACTCAGAGGCATGGAAGTGCACACGATTTTATCAAGACAATATGTGAGTCTCTTACATGACTCTGTGGTATTGAATTGTACACACACAGGTTTCTCGAAGACCAGTTTCTCTCTGAGATAACCCACAGGTGACATCAACTCTCTGAGAGCATGTCCTATTCTTCATTGAACTGCTGGTGCCTACACCAGATCCTCGCACTTAGAAAGCATTCAGTAAAAATTGTATTTAAGTAAAATTACTACAGGACAATAATTAGATCTTACAAGTGAGCTTATTTAAGGCTTCATCATTTATTCTAAGTCACTCATTTCTGTTCAGATGGACCAGCTGCGTCCTAGGGAGGTCACTTCAGTAGAGAAGAGGAACATGAAGGCATGAATGTCCAAATAAGCAGGGCTCTGCCTCAGGAAGAACTGAAAAAAGAAGAGGGCACGTGCGGCAGTTTAATCCCTTCTAGACGGCTGACTTTGGAACAGACGCCACAGATGTAACCCCTGCCGTTCTCTGGTCGAGCCACCTGGCTGCTGAGGCTAAGTGCAGACCCTGGTTCATTTCGGAGCCTTCTGAACGGACAAGTGAGTGTCTGCCTCACCATGTCTCCTCCTGCTTCCTGGCTGGATTTGTCTAACACAGGCTCTGAAGACAATTTTGTTTCATTAACTTAACAGTTGAAGAAAGAAAGTTTAAAAAGCGTAGAAATCCTTAACATCTCAGTAAATAGAAAATTTTCACATGGGAACATACATAACTTTCCAGAAAAATTACATTTTTTATAGAGGTCGTAGTATATAATATCTTACAGCTCAAAATAGAAATTATATTTATCTTATATTTTGCCATACATTAAAGTCGACTGCTGGTCTCTTTTGTTGTGTATTGCTGTTCTAGAATCATTTTACACTTGTCTCTTGGCAGGCATATCCACCAAAGTAAATCAAGAAATAAACTATAAACTGATCAATATTTTATTCTTTTCTTTAAGACCTTTTATTTTACCATGGTGGGTTTCAGTGCATTTAGCCAGTGCTTTATAAAGTGAAAATGATTTTAATGACATGCAAATAAGAGACTGTTAAAAAAAATCACTTGTTTTTGGGAAAGCTTTTGATGGTTTAAATTACCTTTGGGTAACTGAAAATATTCAACATTCATGCATTGAAAGAGTTGGCATTTAACAGATGCAAAGTTGAGATGTAGACTCTAGCTTCTTACAAGCGAGGACAGAGCTATGTTCTGCAGAGGTCGGATTTCAAGGCAAAGCTTAATACTTGCATTACTAAAAGTTTGAAGAGATATGGGGCACATACTTAGCTCCTTACATAAGTGTGGGTGTCTGAAATCCCCAGAAAACGAATGTCCCAGGCAGAAGTAAATCAATCTTAGGAGAACTATAATGAAAAGTGGCAGAACGATGAGCCCACCATGCACTCTCCACAGCTGTTCTTCCATTTACAACACGAAAGGCAGCAGGAGAGAGAAGGGGAAGACTGACGAATGGACTGGTTCTGCCATTTCCATAGTGTTATGTGCCATGTCGCTTTCTGAGGCTCTTCGATAACATCCAATTGCTCCTTAGTCCTTCTTAATTACCTTTCAGGTTTCCTTTGTTACAGGATTTGTTACCATGAATCCAAGGGACCTTGTCTTGGCTCTTTCACAGAAAGGATTGAACTGTTTAAACAGAACTAATGAATACCTTTCATTTCCTTCATGAAAAAAGTAATAAATGTTACACTGTTTCCTGGATCGCATATGTAATTGACAGCAAGAAACACCCGTGGAATAGTAATAATAAAATCTCCTTTGTTAACTCCAAAGCATAACAGTAGAAATGTGTACAAATATAATCTGAATCTCTTCCATTTCTCCTTTCTCAGCCAAAATATGCTGAGAAAGTACTTATGAATGCTGTATCATTTTAATTTCATAATGAAATAAATGATTTATTCATCTTTCAGTTTTAATCATAATTGACCAAGTGATTCAGGCTTTGCATCAGACAATGCCTAGCACATGGAGCGCAACATGATGATGAAGAAAGTGTCCTTAGTGACTAACAAAAAAAAATGATTATTTATATTCTGTAGCCACTAATGACACATCTCAGAGGATGAGGGTGTTGGTACATTATTTCATCTGTTGTTTTCTCTTTTTCTTGTTATGTGATTTATCACTGCTGTATTCAGAGTTCCTGTCTGTGCAAAATACACCCCAGACTAACGCTTGCAAACATTCTAATAGTAATGCAAGAAGCCAGATTGAAATTCCCGGCTTTTATCATTGATATAAGATTCCATGTGCAATAGATTATTTGAAATATAAATGTCAAAATTAATATTAGCTATGAACATATTTCTCCAATTTAATACATATTGATATATTGAAATCTGTTATATTTAAATTAACTGTTCTCAAATTTTCAGTAATATTTTCCTTTCCATGGAAATATATAGTTTTACTTAAATGTAATCCTCTATCAAATTTCAAGATTCATATAATTTTATAAAAGTTCCTCTTTGTTAGACAAGAATTTTAGCCTACTTTATTAAATGTGAAACCACACTCCCCACATTTTCCAATTTGTGTTAAGATAAGTTGGGGGTTTACATGCAGAATATTATTATTCAGTTCACATATTTTATATAATATGTCCTCTGTGCTTAGCTGGTTAAATGATTCCAATCAATTATTTTAGATCCTATCTTTCTCGTTCTCATACTCTAATCCTTGTCTCCTTCTTTGAGTCCGGCAGTAGATGATATATTTTCTGAACTTATGCATATTTTAAAACATCTTGTCTTTTGCTTTTCCTTATGTAAATATTAAAGTCATTTGGTTCCACATTTGGGAAGAGGGAAAACAGACCAGCCCAGCAGTCCTGCTCTAAAGTCTGAGGTCCCGGCCACAGTTCCTGCAGCAGTCACGTCGCAGGATCTAGCTGTAGATAAGAATTTTAATCCCTCCCTGCCTCAATTTTCTTTCTGTTTAAAGAGAGAGAACTCTAGCTCTTGCTGATCGGGACTTCGCTGTGGATAAGCTGTGTCAGACACATAGTAAACCCTCAACAAATAGTTATCATTGCTGACCCCAGCGCTTGGCTCCATGCTGACTTCTGGCATTTGCTGCTGAAGAGAAAACAGAAATCCCAGGCAAAGCTGAGTTTCGTTACATAATGGGTAATATTTTCCCCCAATTTGACGTATGTAACTTTTACTTCATCTTATAATTTTAGAAGACAATTTTATTTTCCATTTTGTGTCTTGTTTCATTGATTTTATCCTGAATGTTTTCAGCTCTTTTGAACTACTTTCTCAGATTGTCTTTCAACGGAGAAAATAGCTTGAACCAGTTCTGAAATAAGCTGAGAGGTATATGACACTTGTTGCCCTTCTGCTTTACTTGGTTATTAATCAAATCTCTCAGAGCTACAGTCTCAGCTAGAAGTCAGGTATATGCAGAACATTCTAGCCAATTCCCTGTGATGAATGCAGTTCTACTGTCTTGAGATAACATTATTCCTGGTCCAAATTTCTGATCCTCTGACATAGAATAGAGCAGAAAGTTCTTGATTCTGTCATCATCTCTGCTTTTGAAGTGGTTTTTGATTTCGCCCCTATCAACAAAGATTCAGTTGTCTAACCCCAGTGCAACCCTGCTCCCACTTTCTGTGCAGTATTTCCAGGACTTTGTAACCTGTGATACCAAGTGCAAAACAAGAGGGTGGATTCCTCAGAAAACAGTATTCATGCAGAAGAGGAATAGCTCCGGTTTCTCATTGGAACAAGACTTGCACTTATGAGCTAGAAGCTCAGAAAATGACTTCAGCATCACTGTTTTTTTCGTTGTAGTAAGAACACTTAACCTGAGACAGACCCTCTTAACAGGTTTTTAAGTGTACAATGCAGTACTGCTATCTCTAGGCACAATGCTGGACATCGGATCTCCAGAACTTATTCATTTTGCATAATTGAAATTTTATACACATTGGTTAGTGATTTCCCATTGCTCCCTCCCCCCAGCCCCTGGCAACCACCATTCTATTCTCTGCTTCTATGAGTTTGACTATTTTATATACCTCATATGAGTAGAATCATGCAGTATTTGCCCTTCTGTGACTGGCTTATTTCACTTAGCATGATGTCTTCCAGATTCATCTATATTGGCTCAAATGAGAGCATTTCCTCCTTTTTTAAAGGCTGAATAATTTTCCACCATATGTATATATCCCATTTTCTTTATCCATTCATCCATTGATGTACATTTAGGTTGTTTCCACATCTTGGCTATTGTGAATAACATTGCAATAAACATGGGAGTACTAATATCTCTTTGAAATCCTGATTTCAGTGCCTTTGGTTGGATACCCAGAAGTTGGACTGCTAGATCATATAGTAGTTCTATTTTTAATTTTTTGAGGAACCTCCATCTGCTTTCCACAGTGGCTGCACCAGTTTACATTCTCACCAATCAATGGTGCACAAGGGTTCCGATTTCTTCACATCCTTGCCAACTCTTATTGTCTTTGTTTTTTGCTAATAGCCATCCTAACAGGTGTGAAGTGATATCTCATCTTGGTTTTGATTTGCATTTCCTTGATGATTAGTGATGTTGAGCCATTCTTATATCTTCTTTGGGGAAATGTCTATTCAAGTCTTTAGCCCATTTTTTCAATCAACTTATTTTTTTGCAGCTGAGCTGTAGGAGTTCCTTAGATATCTTGGAAATTAACACTTTATCAGATACAAGGTTTGCAAATATTTTCTTCCATTTCATAATTTAGCTTTTCACACTGTTGACTGTTTCCCTTGCCCTGCAGAAGCTTTTTAGTTTGATGAAGTCCCACTTGTTTATTTTTGCTTTTGTTGCCTATGCTTTTGGTGTCATCTTCATGAATTCATTTCCAAAACCAACGTCATGAAGTTTTTCTCCTATTTTCTTTTAGGGGTTTTACAGTTTCAGGTTTTACGTTTAGGTCTTTAATTGATATTGAGTTAATTTTTGCATGTTGTGTAAGCTCGGAGTCCAACTACATTCTTTTGCACGTGGCTGTCTGGTTTGCAGGATACCATTTGTTAAAGAGATTATCCTTTGCCCATGTGTTTTCTTGGTATTTATGCATGGATTTATTTTTAAGAAGCACCCTCTTAAAAGCTCTACCTTAACTTCGCTTAGGATGTTCTAGGTGAAACAGGCATCTTAGCCGGAAAATTACTTAGAGCATATAGTAGGTTAACCGTGTTATACAGTCCACTGTAGTCTGTGGCTTACTTCTCTCCTCGACATCAGGTGCCCTTTCCCTATTCCTAGAAACAATCAGATTAAATTCTTTAAGTTGCTCATTTCAGGACCATTTACATTCATGTGTCTAAGAAATATACTTGTACTACATTTCTTAAATTTTTAGCCTCTGCCGTTAGCTATTGACTACCTATCTTAGGAAACGAGTATTTAGCTAACTTTCACTGCCCCATCTCTCCAACATCCTCCCCACACGTGGAAATTTCTTGTTCCATATATTTGCTATATATACATATATATTATATGACAGATATACTTATATACGTAAATCAATATTAGGTAATTTCATTGTTATAACTAGATAAATGTAATCCACAGCTGATCAATACATTATATTGTGATTACTTTTGGTTCTTTTTGAAACTTTTTATTTTCCCTTTTTATTAGTAAATTCCTTGTTATTTTGTTTTCTCTATTTTTATAGCTAATTCATCTCCAAACTACGCCTTAATTGTCTATGTATTTTTTCTTACTACATTAAAACATATCAAGTATTCTATCAAGTTTATCTTCTTGAAATCATGTCTACCAGTGCTCTAACCTGCTTCCATGTGGACATCTGCTCTAGACGGCTGCTGCACAGTGCTCATACAGGAGCTATCCTTAACCACAGCCCTGAGGATTTCCTTTACTTCTCTTGTGGGTTGGATTGACTGTTTCTTGAATCCCAAATCTTCCCTCTTGTTTTATTCCTTCATTTAGAGAAGTATCAATTCTAGTAGTTTCCTGAAAAGGAGATAGGGTTGAAAGACAAAATCCACTGAAATATTGCATGTCTGCAAAACTTTTATCTTCTTTCATGCTTACTTAATAATTAGGTTTGGTATAGAATTCTAAGAGGAAAATCCTTTCATCCCTAGACTTTCAAGGCACTATTTACTTGTCTTTGGTTTCCAATGATGCTCTTAACATGTTCCAATTTATTCTATGGCTGATCATTTGTAAGCAAATTGTTCTTTATTTATAGGACGTTCAATGTCTTCTCTTTGACCTCACATTTTGTGACTTATCACCTTGATGTTCATCTACTTACTACCATGCTGGATATTTGATAGTCTCTTCCCATTGGAAACTCAAACAACTTGTGCATTTTTCTTAATATATTAATGGTTTTTTTCTTCAATATTTTTGCTTCTAGAACTCTTGTTGTTACCGAGCAAGGGCTCACCACCTGATGAGCACAGAAGCTGACAGTGTGGCACATCGACTTTTGTGAGAAGAAAGGCTTTGTCTTGAGATTGATCAGCAAGGAGACAGGAGGCCAAGCCCTCAAATCTGTCTTGCCTGTCCAGGGTATGGTGTAAGGTTTAAGGGATCAGGGAGGGCCAGCTGGTATGCTGAAGTGCTGGAAGGATGATTTTCAATTGGCGGGTCAACTTTGCTCTTCTGCATATGCTCCTGGCTGGCTTGTGCCCCTGAAAAATAGCTTTTACATTCTGTTGTTAAGATGGGGTCAGTTATGGGAGGTGACTGGGAAAAGTAAAGTAAACAAGGGTAAAGTTGTTATGCAGATTTATGTCATTGTCTTCTCCATTGAGAAGAGTTTTCAGGGATTTAGAGTAATTTTCCTCTCCCTGCACATAGAGGGAGACACCCTTACAAATGGGGATTTCTCTTGTAAATGTAAATTTCCCATACAAAAGAGTAACTTCTACTAAGTTTTCAGAGCTTTTCCAGTGTGTGCTCTTTTTTAAATAATATTCAGCTCGAAATAGCCGTTATGCCAAAGAGGCATATTTTGGGGTAGCAAATTCTGTTCCTGGTCCTGTGGTTGCATTTTTATTTAGAAATTTCTCCTCTTGAAGTAATACTATAGCCATCATTTGCTCCTCTTAATTTTTGTCTATTTTCATTTTTGCTTTAATTTTTGATATTTCTTCAAATTTGCCTAAAAAATGCTTATTGAATTATTTTGTAATTTTACTTTTAACATCCTGGTTTTCTTTTTTTTTCTGTGGTGCTTTTTCTGAAACACTCTTCTTTTTTCAGGAATGTGATGTATTCTCTTACTCACTGAGATTTTGGAATTGTCTTTGCCTTGCAGTTTCCTATTCTTCCAAGTTCTTTTCATGTCTTTGTGCTGATCTCAATATTTCCTCTTAGACACTTTCTTCAGATATCTGGGTCTGCCTGGCTGCCTACTCAGAAATGAAAGCAATACTACACACTGATGGGAATCTCTGCGTGTGCATGGCCATCGCCTCTGCCATCAAGGTAGGATGATATGGATGGGCTATTTCACTTGAGAATTACCTATCAGTAGCTACAAGCTGTTTCTCTTGAGTGTTCAGATTTCATAAAGAAGCCTCTTTCAGTTTCCTGCCCAGAGGGAATAAACCTTGCTGCCAGTATTCTGACAGTAAAGTTTGGAAGGGGGCTGGTGGTTCTGGAACCTCTTTCACATAATCCCAGTTTTCACTATAATATTTAACCTGAAGCGAGTCTGAATTTTCTAAATATCACATGCTCTTTGTTTTATTCTCTCCAGAGAACAACCCTCCAGTCTTCTGTTGACTGCGTTAAGTGGGTAATTGCTTCATAAAAACTTTTAGCTTATGCCTTTCCTTACGCCTCTCCTTTTTTATGCCTCTCCTTAAACCCTACATCCAGAGGCACCTGTTGCCAAATATTCCTGATTTTTTTCTCCCCAGAGCCCCAGTACATAGTTGTGTATCCTAGCTGTCAGTCCTTCTAGTTCTTCTCTGTGGGATGCCACCATAGCATGGCTTGCTGAGTGGTGTGTAGGTCTTTGCCCAGGATCCAAACTGGTGACCCCTGGCTCCAAAGCAGAGGACGTGGCCACGGGGCTGGCCCTTGAATTTTTTGATGTTTTGATGTTTTCTGTTTTAAGCCATGGTGCCTGTCAGCTTCTCCCACTGAAGACTTAGAATTAGAGTTTCCAGATAAGATACAGCGCTCTCAGTTAGATTTGAACATACTCATTCTAAAAGAAGTGTTCATTGTTTCTCTGAGATTCCAAATTAACTGGGCACCCTGTATTTGCATTTGCTAACTATTGCAATTCCATTTAAAATACGACTCCATGGGTTCACTCAGTCAGCTACCCTCTTCCTTTCAGTTTACAATTTCCAAAATTTGTGGCTATTATTCTATTTCCTTGTATTTGTGTATTTATAATTAAAAATCCTTTTGCTTTCATATTAGCATGGCCTGAAGAGGAAACTGAGGTTCTTTTGTTCTGTCCACTGCTTTAATCGAAAACAGTTGTTTTCAATGTAAATTCCAGGATTCCTTGTTAGATACCAAAAGAGAAACTGAGTCCTCTTGATTTAACTATGCTTAGAAATACATGAACCACCCAATATAGACACAAATTTGCTTTTAAACTGATATCATCAGTGGGATTACAATGCCTCCAAGTCCAATAGAAACAGCTCTTTATGAGCTATGAATGTGAATTTTTGGACATGAAAGCTGGGACATGCTTCTTATATTAACGACTGTAATTTAGAGAAATAGTTGTACAAAAAAGGAAAGATGAAAACATAAAGCTCTTCAGGAGTTGTTAATTTTGTTGATCTGATTGACATTTTTAACAGAGTGCTTGTGAGTTTGGACATAGTACTGAAATTTTTCTCAGATTCGTTATATAAAATTTATGCCAAGTTTAATCTATAATTCTGCCTATAAAATGGCATATAAGAAAAAAATTTGAAACTTCTCGGGGACTTAAATATGAAAGCTGAAGAAGATCTTAAAAATGATTTTTCCTCTGTCTTGTGATGGTTCTTTATATGATTCTTGTATCCTTGACAACTTCCAACTTTTTGCTGACTTATTAAAGCATGTACATTTTTAAATAAACTCTTAAAAACAAGAAAATGTACCACCTGCCAGTTGGGATTCCTTCTCTGAATTCTAAGAATATATTTAAGGTCAAAATAACCTGATTTCATATAAAACCTTAATCTCTTGATTTTTGTACCAGTAACACTCGTTCTCTCTTGAAATACAGTTTAAAATCAAGCCTGAAGTATTTATTTAAAAGTGATATAATGCACAGAAGTTTTTATTCTCTATTCTGAGGCAGCTTTTGTGAATTACAATGGTTGAGGAAAGTTAAACGTATGTTAAGGGTGTCCATCAGTTTTGTGAAATTGTTGTCAGACCATTGCTATTACCCTAAAATCATCTTGGATACCATTATGAAAAGGTATCATCTCTTTTAGGGAACCCTATTGAGTATTGTTTATGTTCCAATGTCCTTTAAACTTTAAGTCTTAGGTGTGATATTTGGCTTCTCTCACATGAACTTTTTGTATGTGGTTCATTGTAGTGTGTGTGTGTGTGTGTGTGTGTGTGTAAAACAGGGAACCCTACTGTGTTTGTGTCTCATTTCTGACAGTTAACATTACTGCACTCTGACAATGGGGTCTGTGTTGCCATCTGTCACTCGAGCCTGTGTCTGTCAATTAGTACTTCTACAACGCTATCTGTTGACCCACAAAAGTTACCAGGAAAATAACGTGAAAGCTGCTGTCAGGAGGAAATTGAACTAGGTATCAAGTTCTTTGGAAGTACATTTATTTTACAGCATCTGTGTGTCAAGGTAGTGATAAATGCCCTTTTTAACCAGGAGACAAAGTGAAATTTGTCTCTTTAAGGAAACTTCTGTAGAGTAGGCTATGCTCTTTCAGCAATGCCAATCTACCAATGAAATGTTTTTCAAATTTACTCATTTATTTGTATACAATCTTAAAGTCTACTCAGGAAAAACTTCATCATAATAAAAAAAAAACCCTAGATTTAGGAAATGACTAATACAAAAATGTCTGATACTCCATTTACCCTACTATAATCTAATGCATAGTATCTTGAGGTTAAACTATTGAGGATGAACATTGTTTCCAAAAAATATCTCCTTGTATCATGAGCAGATATTTTTCTAAAGTTTGTTTTAGAAGATGATCCATGCACTGTTCAGTCAAGGACAGCAGCGTTCCTATTGGAAGGACACATTTCTAAACACCCCGAGTACAGTTGTGAAGGCAAAAGACTTCTCAGTTGCCCTTTGTTTGCTTGTTCAGATACATACTCTGATTATACAGTTTAGAACTCGAAAATAAAATTTCTTTAGTTTTTATAATTTTCTATTTTTTCTAACCTATTATACTACAGGTGAATAAATATATGTGTATGTATACACACATACACAAACACCCACGTATATATATGTGCTTATACATGTATACACAGACTCTCACACTTTTTTTGTTTTTAGGAAGTTTAACCCTGAGCTAACTACTGCCAATCCTCCTCTTTTTGCTGAGGAAGCCTAGCCCTGAGCTAACATCCATGCCCGTCTTCCTCTACTTTATACGTGGGTTGCCTACCACAGCATGGCGTGCCAAGCAGTGCCATGTCTGCACCCTGGATCTGAACCGGCAAACCCAGGGCTGCCGAGAAGCGGAACATGGGAACTTAACCGCTGTGCCACTGGGCCGGCCCCCCGACACACTTTTATGCATGGGCATACGTGTGACTCTGTTTATATATGCATGTGTGTAAATACACACATGTATATACATGTATTTACCTGCAATATAATGGATTAGAAAAAGCAGAAAATTATAAAAGGAGATTAAATTGCTTTAAAAGGAGAATGGAGTCCATTTGGCATGAGAACTCTATGTACACTAGTTAACGTGCAAGGTTTTGGAATCAAACAACAGTTCAGATCCACCATATATTAGCAATGTAATAGCATTTTTTCTTTTTTACATCTCTTAGCTTTAGGTCTCTAATCTGTAAAACGAGAATGGGAATATTCTAATGAGTATTCAATAAAGTAATAAATATAATGTGCCTAGCAACAAAAAGGTACATGGTGAGAACTCAGTAAATGTTAGCTAAAAATTGGTAAAATTATTTTACATATCTCAGGTACCTCTAAAAGTATAACTGTTCTGTAAAACAGTAAAATAATTCCATAATAATAACATTGAGTCATACATAGCCTTAGATTTTATAACAGGAGAAGACAAAGATTTTCCATTTTCCTCTTACTGGATAATGAAACTGAACCCTGAAAATCCTTGATGAAGAAAAATGTAATTATTTTCAATTTCCTTTGTTAACTGAGCTACGTAAAAGTATAATGAATTCTTGAAAACGCCTCACATCATATTGAGTATTTTTGTTGTCCTCTAGCTTCAGGGTTATTTAGATTCTTGACATCAGCCCTTCAAATCAGGAGGATGGTGTGTTTTAGCATACCTCCTAGATAATTGACTGTGCATGCTACGAACTATTCATCATGACGTACCTGCAAAAGCAATGCTTGTGACCTTAAAAGGCCAGACTTATGCTGGCATTCGGGTGAGTCACTGGGGACTATAAGAGTTTTGATAAGCCCCAACTTGGAGCCTTCCAAAATCTGACACCATTGCCACCAACCCAAGTGTTTTTCCCATAAAAACCTGCTGAGATCAATGAGGCAAGCTTTCAGCCAGTTTACTTCGTATCCTTTGCTAAGAATGTTTCCTTCAAAATTTTGGAAGTAAATTGTAATTTCTTTATGATTCGTATTTTGGAAGTCTTATTTATGTCAAACCTCCAAACTTGTCCTCTGTGGGACTTCTTTACATGTCGACTCTCTTTTGTATTGGGAAATATTCATGCTTTTCAGAGCAGGGTCATATAAGGAAATATTTCAGTAAAACACAAAAGAGGAATGGTTGCCTTCCATGTCAGCCTGAGATTCTCCTCGATATTATAAAACACAGCATTTAATTCAGAATGTTTCTTTGTGTTCTGAGTCTTTTTCAATATACCATTCCTCCACTCATTTTTTTTTTTTTTTGCTAATTAGTAATACAATTTTAAAACATATCTGACTTGACCAATGGACAAAATTTGGGGTTTAAAAAATGAGACAATGGAAATTGTTAGGGTTCAGGATCTATGTATGCCATTGTAGGGTGTCATGTCACCATCAGAGCAAATTATTCTCAAAATTCTTTCTTGTCTGCATTGTTTGGCATTGGGGCAGTGAGCTAATAAGCCTTGATTCAGATGGACCCATAAAAGAACCAATGAACTCATGTGGTCTGGAAGGAAAATGAAATCACATGATTTGAAGGGGAAGTGATTGGGCAAGTACTAATCTCTGGGCCTAATTCTTCAGCAGCTGGCCAAGTCTCTTAAACATAGATCTGTTAAATTCCAGAAAAATTAGTGTTGTTTTGGCAAATAAAAGATTTTCAGATTTGGAAGCTATTAGAAA
Organism: Equus quagga; assembly: GCF_021613505.1. Lineage (NCBI taxonomy): Eukaryota > Metazoa > Chordata > Mammalia > Perissodactyla > Equidae > Equus > Equus quagga. The sequence goes on along the minus strand of NC_060268.1, from coordinate 9,374,634 downwards.
CAAAAATGATAGGATTCCCTGAATTAGGCAAGTGGGAAAAATAAGCCACTTTTGTTTACATGTTGGTGAAGACAGAGGAAATTTGGATGTCAAAATGAAAGCATCCCAATATCCATTATGACATATGACGTGGCATACGGTATGGTTTTTCACTAATCATTTGCTTTATCACATAAAATTGTACTTTATACAAAGGAACTATTTAGTTGTTACTTTTTTTTCTGTTTTTTTCCTTTTCTTCTCATCCTTAATCTCTCTCTCTTTCTTTCTTATTGTGTAGGGGAAGAACACAAGCCTCCATAGCTGGGACTAGATCAGGTGAGGCATAATGAATAAGAGCAAGACTATATGAGAGTAAAATCAGCAAGATGGCAAAATAGGTGCATCCTGACTTCTGTCTCCCTCACAGAAAGGGCAACTAGCAACTTTCTGTAGACAAGACACCTTTGTGAAGATCCCAGAACCTGGGAGTGAGGCTGAAGCACCCTATTGGACCACAAAAACCAAAAAACCCTAAAAGGGTAAAAGGAATGGCTTCACTTTGACTATATTGCCCTGCTCCCAGGCTGGTTAGGCACTGTACCGAAGGGGTCCGCCTGGGCCTACAGTTCCTCCAGGGGGAACATGACAACTCCAGGTGGACATTCAAATTCCCCAACATTCTGGAATATTTCCTGGGAGGCCAACTTACATATTGCCTCATGGAGATCACTGGGGGAGTCAGCTAGAGATGGAGGTGGTGCGGGGCTCACAGCAAAGAGTCATGGATCTTGGCAGACTGTATTCTTTCTGGTGGTGACACCTGAGCACACATCCCAGTCAGTGACTGTCCATCTGCAGAGCCCAAGCCAGGACCCCATCCAGCCTGGGAGCTTGGTTCACAGTTCTCCTCTGTTTGAGTCCCCAACCAGTGGACCATCCTACCTGCAAAGCCGATTCTGTAGCCCTGTCTGGGCAGGGAACCTGTCCTGCCCAACTGTTGAGCATAGCCTCCAGACCTGCAGACATGGAGCCCATCCTAAAGGTAGAGAGCCCAGCCAGTGACTTTGCCTCATGTCAGAACACAGCCTCTGACTCTGCCCAATTGGAGGTACAGCTGGTGGTCCCACCAGTCCAGCACCCCGGTTCCTGGCCAGCAAACTTGTCCAACAGTGGAGCACAGCCTGCAGCCATGCCCAACTTCGGGGCACAGCCTTTTGCCCTGCCTAAGCATGGAACACAGCCTGAGGCTCTGTGTAATTGCAAAAGCCCTGCAACCTAGAATAAATGGATGAATTCCTAGAAACATACAACCTGCAAGACTAAATCATAAAAAAATAGAAATTTGAACAGACCAATAACAAGTAAGGAGATTGCATCAGTAATCAAAAACCTCCCAACACAGAAAAGCCCAGGACCAGATGGCTTCACTGGTAAATTCTACAAAATGTTTAAAGGAGAATCAACACCAATTCTTCTCAAACTTGTCCTAAAAATCGAAGAGAAGAGAATACTCCTAAACTCATTTTATGAGGCCAGCCTTACCCTGATACCAAAGCCAGATAAGGATATTACAAAAACAGAAAATTACAGGCCAATATCCCTGCTGAATATCAATGCAAAAATTCTCAGCAAAATACTGGCAAACCAAGTTCAACAGCACATTAAAAGGATCCTACACCATGATCAAGTGGGATTTATCCCTGGGATGCAAGTTTGGTTCAATGTACTCAATTGATAAATGCAATACATCACATTAATAGAATGAAGGATGAAAGTCATATGATCATCTCAACGGATGTAGAAAAAGCATTTGACAAAATTCAATATCCTTTCACAATAAAAACTATCAATAAATTAGGTATAGACAGAATGTACCTCAACATAATAAAAGCCATAAATGAAAAGGCCACAATTAACATCATACTCAATGGTGAAAGTTGGGAATATTTTCCTCTAAGATCAGGAACAAGACAAGAATGTCCTTGCTCACCACTCCTATTCAACACAGTACTGGAAGTCCTAGCCAGAGCAATTAGGCAAGAAAATTTTTTTTAAAAAATAGTATTCAAATCAGAAAGCAGAAGTAAAATCATCTTTGTTTGCAGAGGACATGACATAGTTAGAAAATCCTGGAGTCAGACCCATGGCTGAATGGTTAAGTTGACGCACTCAGTTCCAGTGGCCCAGGGTTTTGCAGGTTCGGTTCCTGGGCGTGGACCTAGTATCGCTCATCAAGCCATGCTGAGGTGGCGTCCCACATAGCACAACCAGAAGGGTTTACGACTAGAATATACAACTATGTACTGGGGGGCTTTGGGGTGGAAAAGAAAAGCAAAAAAAGGTTGGCAACAGGAGTTAGCTCAGGGCCAATCTACAAAAAAAAAAAAAAAAAAAAAGAAGATCCTAAGGACTGCCAAAAAACAAAGTTAGACCTAATAAATGAATTCAGTAAAGTTGCAGGATACAAAATCGACATACAAAAAACCCATTGCATATTTATTCACTAACAATGAACTACCTCCCTCGAAAATAATCTCATTTACAATGGCATGAAAAAGAATAACATACTTTAACCTAGGAGGTGAATGATCTATATACTGAAAACTATAATAGTTGACTAAAGAAAGTGAAGAAGACACAATTAAACAGAAAGATATTGCATGTTCATGGATCAGAAGAGTTAACATTGTTAAAATGTCTATACTCCCTAAAGAAATTGATAGATTCAATGCAATCCCTATCAAAATTCCAATGGCATTTTTCACAGAAATAGGGAAACAATTGAAAAATTTGTATAGAACTACAAAAGACCATGAATAGCCAAGAAGTCTTGAGAAAGAACACAGCTGGGGGCCTCATACTTCCCAATTTCAAACTATGTTACAAAGTTATTTTAATCAAAACAGTATGGTGCTGGCAGAAAAATAGACACTTAGGTCAATGGAACAGAATTGAGACTCCAGAGATAAATCTAAGCATTTAATATTTGACAGGGGAGCCAGGAGTACTCAGTGGGGAAAGGATAGTCCTTTTAATAAATGGCGCTTGGAAAACAGGATCATCACGCGAAGAAGAACGAACCTGGACCTGTGGCTTATACAATACACAAAAATTAACTCAAAGTAGATTAAAGACTTAGATATAAAATCTGAAACCATAAAATTCCTGGAAGAAAACATAGGTAAAACCTTCCTGATGTCGGTTATGGCAATGATCTTTCAGAAATGATAGCAAAAGCATAAGCAACAAAGCAAAAATCAACAAGTAGGACTACATCAAACTAAAAATCTTCCACACAGGAAGGAAACAATAAACAAATGAAAAGGCACCCTACGGAATGGAAGAAAATATTTGCAAACCATCTATCTGATAAGTGGTAAATATCCACTATACGTAAGGAACTCATACAACTCCACAGGAAATAAATGATGTGATTAAAAATGGGCAAAGGACCTGAATGGTCATTTTTCCAATGAAATGGCCAACAGATACATGAAAAGTTGCTCAACATCGCTAATAATCAGGGAAATGCAAATCAAAATCACAATGAGTTTTAACCTCACTTCTGTTAGAAGGGCTGCTAACGAAAAGACAAGGCATTAGTGTTGGTGAGGATGTGGATAAAAGGGAACTCTTGTGCACTGTTGGTAGGAGTGCAAATTGGTGCAGCCACTATGGAAAACAGTATGGAGATTCCTCAAAAAATTAAATGGAGCTACATTTGATCTAAAAATCTCACTTCTGGGTATATATCTGAAATAAATGAAAACACTATATTGAAGAGATGTCTGCACACCCATAATCATTGCAGCATTATTTACACTAGCCAAGACATGCAAACAACCTAAGTGTTGGACAACCAATGGATAAAGAAAGTGTGATACATATCTACACATCATAATAATAGTGGAATGATAATGGGATATTATTCAACCATAGAAAGAAGGAAATCCTGCCATTCGTGACAACATGGCTAAAACTTAAGAGCATTATGCTAAGCAAAATAAGTTAAAGAAAGAAAAATATACATAATCTCATTAATGAGGAATCTAAAAATTCAAACTCATAGAAACGGAATAGATTGGTGGTTACCAGGGGCTCGGGGTTGGGGGAAATGGAGAGATGTTGGTCAAAGGGCATAAACTTTCCGTTATAAGATGAATAATGTGCAGCATGATGACTATAGTCAATGCTGTATGGCATACTTGAAATTTGCTACGTGAGAAGATCTTAAATTCTTACCACACACACCACAATAATGATAAGTACATGAGGTGATGGGTGTGTTCATTAACCTTAATGCGGTAATCATTTCACAATATATAAATATATTAAATCATCATGTTATATACCTTAAACTTGCACGATGTTATTTGTCAATTATATTGCAATAAAGCTGAAAAAAAAAAGAACAAGACATTATTACTCACAGCACAAGAAACAGCAGAAGCATCAGCATAGGTGTGCTGATTGCTGGCCCCAAAGTTGCATGGGCAATACAAAGGACCCAGATGGAGGACACGAATGTCCTGGATTATGACTCAGCTGAGAAAACCTGGGCCAAGGTCTTAGCACCATTTATAGCAAATCACAACCAAATCAGTCGCCCTTACTGGAAACAAACTGTCACATGATATTCATGCTGTATTCACCTTGACGTACTTATTTAACTATACCAACAGTTACAGAAACTACTCAGTATCAGGATTTAGACAAGCCTTGCAGTTTGGCACACTCATCAAGAATGTGCAGGAATGTTCAGGAGCCCGCTGGACTGCTTCACTTAGCACTTCGATTTTTGCTTGTCTGATTATATTTTTATTTTCATCTCAGATGAACAGAATTGAGGAAAACATATGTTTACTCTAGATCCAGTATTTTAGACAAACTCTCATACAACATCCACAGCCTTTGGCTGATTATATTGGATTCTCTTCTTAAGTAACAACTTTATTTTCAAATAGCAACAATTGTTTCCTCCCTTCTAAACACTATACAGTAAATTTTCTTAATATCTTCAATGATCATTAAAATATTTATGGTGATAACACCATGATTTTCTTGTCCCTGACTGCTGTTGAGAAAATTCTCCGTGAGTCTCTCTTATTTCTGCATATCTTGCAAAGTGAGGCACTAACTTTCCTTTGTTCTGTAGTCTAATTTCAAGCAAGTCTATAGAGCAAATAACCCTAAAAGAAAAAGACAGTGTCACCCACTGGAACAAAGAGTAGGCATTGTCCAGTATAATAAAATGTCTCAATCTGGAGCAAATGGCAGACAGGCTTACCACCCATTATAATGCATCCCAGTTCCCACAGCTCAGGGTTCTTCTGTAATGCAGCCAACCGCATGTAAATGTATCCATTTAGGCCCATCTGTATTGCTCTGTTGGTCTTGAGGACAAGTTGAACAGACATGAAGAGCTGATGCATATGCTACTTACTGTGCTGTGAAAAATGAAGACCTCTCTCGGACTCAGAAGCTATGTGTCTTCTACCAGCAATCATGAAATTGTGGCAAGTGGATTTGTAGGCTTACTTTTAGAGTAAAATCTCAGATCTTTCACACTTATTGACAGCCTTGCCAATAAGAATGGGCTTCTGTGAGAGATGACTGTATGGAAAAGGAAGGACAAGGTCCCTGTAGGTTAGATTCAGTGATTTGAAAAGATTCCCAAGATCCACTAGTGTACACTCTTAGCCAAGTGGTGGCAGTGTTGGTGGTAATGGGGTAACAAGCGTTCCTCATTGTATCACTTATTAATGAATGTTTAAAGGCTGAGTAGCTGGAGAAGAATTGAAGCAAGCTGTCCAGATAGTTCTTTAGTTTCTGCTTATTCTCCTTTAAACAGACAAAGGAGGAGCCACTGTTGTGACAGTGGGACAACATACCTTTCATCCCCACTGGAGAGGCCATTTGGCTGTATATATTGAGTCAAGGGATCTCCAAATCAGTGAGGAAAATACCTGTCAACACCTCTGGATGTCTTCCCCATACTGAATCCCATAACCATTGCTCAGTAATTTCATGAGGTAGAAGAAAGCCACCTGGATGGTGGTGTACCATCCTAGAGGCACTGTCAACCTGTGACATCTGATTGATATAAATCACTTGGGAGGACAAAAATTATAAACAATGTACTTTCCCCCCAGGGGAACCATGTGTACTTTAGAAACTGTGCTTCTTGTGAGAAAGCCAAGCATTAATTTTCAGTGTGCTGCCGAAACAGACTGACTTCTACCATAGCAGTTGTTACTAAAGACATTCAAGCGTGTAAGGAAACTCCACAAAGGATTAGGCAGTCCTCAGATGTCGGCAGATATGTCTCCAAAATGAGGCTACCCTTGTTTACTCAGGGGAGCTTACCAGGACATTAAATGACTCATTATCCCTAAAATGGGAATGATCCAATTAGAAAAGCTGAAGAAATCAATGAAACCACCTCAGCCACAGAAGGCATCCAGGTCAGCGTCTGCTCACTGGCCAAAGTTACAATGGATGATAAAATTGCCCTAGACATCCAACTTTGGGGTCAAGGCAGTGTCTGTGCAATAGCTAATGCAATTAATGCCAAGTGGAAAGATCAATGAAAAAATGTAGGGAGGGATGACCTGATGGTTTTCTTCAGCTGCTCAGGTCCAGAACTCTGGGGATATATTTGAGTTCAGTACTGCAGGTTGGTCTCTTCTTGCTGCTTGGAGTCCTGTAAATTGTAGCCTCAATCAGATGTCGTAGGAGGCAAATTGAATAGATTTGGTGCCAGCCTCTGTTAGTTAAGATTAATCAGAGTAGCCACCAGAGTAGAGTACTTAGGGGAAAATTAACCTGAAGCCAAGGTGGATTTATGACCAAGCAGTGTATATTGTTGGGAGACAATTTTTCATGGTTCTCTCATGTTTATGCTTGTCTTGTGAAAGGAATCCATGACTGCCTTTATTTACAACTATTTTTTAAGGATGTGTATAATGCGCACAGCCTTGGAAGTTAGATGTAGTGATTACCTAGGAAGCAAAGGGTAAGTTTGCTTACATAGAATCTTGGACCATAGAGATAGTGCCTTTCTCCAAAGTAAAGGACAAGCGTTCTTATTGTCCAGTATAATAAACACATTGTGCTGAAGCAAAGCACAAGCATGCGTACTGAATCTTGTAAAGGACTTGGGTTCCGAAGTTCATGGCTCTTTTCCTATAACATAGCCCACTGCACATAGAAGAATCCATCTGGGCCCATTTAGTTGTGGCTGTGAGACTTGGGGCTAAGGGGGCCTGACATGATATGCTAATGCTCATTGTGCTTGCTGTACTGTGACTAATACGGTCCTTTGTCTCTGATCTAAGAGTTTCATTTCTTCTATCAGCTTCCATGAAACTGTGGCAGGCTAAAATGTAGGTTTGCAAGTAGACTAAGATCTCAGCTTTTTTGTAATTCCTGATACTATTCTACATTAGACAGGGAAAAAATGTTTTTCTCTTATAAAATATTATGTGATAAATAGCTTTCTTTAATTAAATAATGTTATTTCTATTTTCAGTTTAATGGAACAGAATTCATCACCTTTTTTCTACATCCTCTGATAGTTTTCTCTTAAGTCTGTTAGTGAAGTGATTTTCATAGACACAGTTTTGATATTAAATCACACTTGCATTCCTGGAATAAACCATGCTTGATCACAGTATATTATTTTGTAAATTCATTGTTGACTTCATTTAGTTAATGTTATTTAGGAATTATGCTTCTATTTTCTTATGCAAAATTTGCATCATCCAAATATTGGCTCCCTGGCTAACAGAAGGATTTTTTTTTTGGTGGGAAAGGCCTGTGGAACTTGACCGTCCTTTCAAAATTGTAAACCAAATGTGATATTTCATTGTTGAGGGATTTGCAGAAAGAAGTTCCACCATCAATGACTTTAAAGGTACAGATATGGGGACTCCTATAATTTCCTCATTTATCTCACTTTATTAGCCTTGGAATATGTGCAGATTACGTAACTTCACTTTGCATTTGCTATTCAAGACATTTTCTCTTATTTGGAATAACATATTCACTTCCTGCAGTTTGGTATGTAGCCATTTTTCTGGCAAATATTTTCCTCCTATATGTCTTGTATTAGTCAGGGTTCTGCAGAGAGACAGGACCGATGGAATAGGAGATATACACATACATATACATCATAAGGAATTGGCTCATGTGATTATGGAGACTGAGAAGGCACACAACCTGGAGTGGACAAGCTGAAGCCCCAGGAGAACTGGTGATGTGATTCCATTCCTAGTACAAGGACCTGAGAACCAGGAGAAGTTGACGGCGTAAGTTCCAGTCTGAGAGAAGGAGGCTGGTTTCCCGTCTCAAGCAGTCAGGCAGAGAGAATGTGATTTTTCTCTTCCTCCACCTTTTGTTCTATTAAGGTTCACGATGGATTGGGACATGCGTACCCACTTTGGGAAGGGCAATCTGCTTTACTCACTCTACCCATTAAATGCTAATCTCATCCAGAAATACCCTCACAGAAACCCAGAAATAATGTTTAGCCAAATAACTGGGCACCCTATGGCTCAGTCAAATAGACACATACAATTAACCATCACATCTGGAGACAAGAAAGACTGAAATCGGTTTTATTTCATACGATAGTAAAAGGTGCACTCCCACAGCAGTGTGTCTTCCTGGTCTTACCCTGAAGATATAGCTCTTCTTCAAGATCTGTCTTGTTTTTTTCCATATTTTAGTCCACAGGCCCATTTATTGTCTCAATATCCCACAGAACATTATATTGTTGTTCAGAAAACATAATGCTTACTAGACTTGGCAAGCAGAAAGTAGAAGCGATCCTAGAAGACTTAGAAAGCCATAGGAAAGATAAATGGTGCATGAAAAAGCTCAATAAAAATTCAGAGATCATCCTCCTTAGTGAAGTTACAAGAGAGTCAGTAGTCTGCAAGTTGAAACTTGTACCATCCACCACCAAGAAAAATCCCAATGTCTGGTAGGAATTTGGATTTTTTAAGAAACACACACACATATTTGAATGCGCTTTTCTGAGAAATTTACCAAGTAGCCTGCAACCTTCAATTTTGAGAGGGCAAGAGTAAAGGAATGCTCTGCAGCAAGTCCAGACTTCTGCTTGGATGTCATGACATAGTAGATCCAGATGTGCTCCAGGTGTCTGAGGCAGTGGTTGGAGGATTGCAACCTCCTGGCCAAATCTGGCTCATCACCTGCTTTGGTACATAAAGTTTTATGGGAAAACACTCATTTGATTCCCTATTTTCTAGGCCTCCTTTTGCACTACAATTGTAGAGTTGAGGAGTTGTCACAGAAACCATATGGTCTTCAAAGTCTAAAATATTTACTCTCTGGCCCTTTACAGAAAAAGTTTATTCATTTCTGGTCTATGGCATTTAGGACTTTGGAGAAAATTCATATAAGTGTGTGTAAATAACTATTCTCCTTTGCTAGTGGGCCTTGATTGAGAACTGATGGCCTGACGTTGCAACACCAAGTGAGTGACACTGTAATCTGAGCTACCTGTCAGAAACTAGGCATTTTCTGATTCACTTAGCCATGGTGTTAGGTATACAGCAGCACTCTATCATCAAATGATAGTGGAAGACATAAGTGTCACGAGCAGATGGATAACATTACCACCATATCTATTTCTGTTGCTTGTATTTCCCCTTTCACTAATGCTTACATCTTATAAATGTAACTTCAAAGTTCTTTGTGTCAAATTGGTGGAGGAATAAAAACTTTGCTCTGGTTTACAGATAGTTTTGTCCTATATTCTGGCACCAACTATAGGGAACATTTTTCAGCATTAGAGAGTGTTTTAAGCTGGCCTTTCCTTGAAAGATAGGAGAAATAGAGAACGCCTGTCCCCTCTCTACTCATAACTCACCCTCCTCCCTCTCCCCCACAGCCTCCTGCCCGCTGAGCAGTACTCCTAACCATGCATTGGGTTGCCCAGTTTTACTTGGATGAAGAAAGGGTCAAAGGAACAGATTTACCCTGATTCATGGAAGAATGGGCAAGGAGTTAGTAAAAAAAAGGTATGGAAGGTTGGTGTGATGGTGGATGGATAAGAGGAATAGGATGGATCTGTCAGAATGGGCCTAGACTATGCCAATATTTGTGTCCCATAGGAAGACACCCAAAAGGTCTCTCTGACAAAGGTTTTCTGATAGAAGAGATAGCCCATCCTGTGAATATCTGTCACCCGTTTCCAGTAAAGCCAAAGCACTACAGACTGAGACCCTTCAGGATATAAAGTTGGGTTACCCCCATCAGCTGAGGTCACAGAACATGCAGTGTGGTAATGTTGGCAGCACAATTATTCTGATCTCTTCATAACATGTTTTTTTTTTTTTAACTTTTGCTCCACCAGCCCTTGGGATAATAGTAGCTTCCAGCTGTTCTTAGTTTGTGGGTGAAATTACTGGTCTCTTTTTGTTCCTGCAGCACTTTCAATACCTTTGTAAACAAGTCCCGTATTAAATACCCTCTGTTTGATGAGTCTAGATTAGTTTCTGTTTCCCTGCCTGGACACTAATATAACCTCAATGTAAATATGTATTCTGTGTGATACTCTTCAGTGAAACTATTCTGTGTGAAACTATAATGGTGTAAACATTTCATTATATATACTATAGTCCAGTCTCTACTGTGGACTTCGGGTATAATGATGTGTCAATGGAAGTTGATCAGTTGTAACAAAAGTACGACTCTGCTGGAGGATGTTGGTAGTGGAGGAGGTGAGGGGACATGAGTTATATGGGAACTCTGTACTTTGCACTCAATTTTGCCATGAACCTAAAATTGCTCTAAAAGTCTATTTTTTTTGAAAAGTATCTGATTTTTCTAAGAATGTTATACTTGCCATTAAAAAATCTTTAGATAACAATTCCTTTTTTTTTTTTCATTATATAAAGCAACTTTCAATGTTAGGCAATATTTTTTTCCCTGCAAGTATAGTAGAAATGGCTTTTAAAACACTTTGACTACCATTAGCATCTAGAAATACTAGTGTGTCCAGATACTAACCAAGTTAACTACAGTTTTGTAATCCTATTAACGTAAAACTATTGTAATGTAAAACTACTAAAATTATATAAAAATATCATTTTAATTTTTTTTTTTTTGAGGAAGATTAGCCCTGAGCTAACATCTGCTGCCAATCCTCCTCTTTTTGCTGAGGAAGACTGGCCCTGAGCTCACATCCGTGCCCATCTGCCTCTACTTTATATGTGGGATGCCTGCCACAGCATGGCTTGATAAGCGATGCCACGTCTGCACCTGGGATCTGAACTGGTGAACCCAGGGCTGCCGAAGCGGAATGTGTGCACTTAACTGCTGCGCCACCGGGCCGGCCTGTCATTTTAATTTTTAAAATCTATTTTATCTGTAGTTGTTTCCCCCTCTTCCTCCTTTATTTTATTTGGATTAGCTTTAATATTTTTCATCTGTTAGAGCCTTCTGTTTAACCATGTTATTAGTCGCTGTTGATAGTATAGATTTTAGTTCACAATTATATGGGATTCTTGGCATCTTTTATTGAGTATTTATAATTTATTTTGTTGGGGTCAGAGAATATTATTTCCCTGGTGTAGACTCTTTAGATTGCGGCCTAGTTTAACAGTTCATTTTTATGAATGATTCACGTATACTGTGTCAGTCAGAGTTCAACCAGAGAAACAGAACCAGCAGGAGATATTTATTAAGAGTTGTAGTAAGGTCTTGACTTGCACAGTCTTGCGGCCTGGCTAGGCAAGTTCAAAATCCACAGGGCAGGTGTCAGGAAAGGCAGCCGGGAACTCTTCACACTTAAGCAAAAGCTGAGGCTGCTGTGCACAGGCAGAAGTTCTTCCGGGAAGCCTCTGCTCTGCTTTTAACTGATGTTAGGCCCACCCAGAGTATCTAGATCATCTCCCTTAAAGTTCACTGCTTACGGATTTCAGTCACATCTACAAACATCTCCACAGCAACACCTAGAATAGTGTTTGATTTAAGAGCTGGGGACTATAGTTCATTTTGAAGTCGACACATCAAAATGAACATCATTCATATGCTAAAAAATGTGCATTCTATATTTTTTGGGTGCAAACTTTATTTCTTCTCTCTGTATTTATGTGAGAAGCTGATGACTGCTCTTTTATTTTGAGGCATTAAATTAAGTACAGATGTGTTATTTTTACCAAGGAGAGCATTACCCTTTTGCCTAATGTTTTTCACATGCTGCTCGGATTTGTCAAACAAATATTACCATTTTAGGTATTTTGATATTTGCGTAGGATGTCATATTCCATTCCTATATCATCAACCCAGGAAATGAAAAAAAAAAGCAAAACAAAAACCAGAAACAAAAAGGAACTCCTAATATTCTCTCTGTGGTTGTCTTAAATACATCTCTCATAGCAATGTGTTTCTAGGTTTTGTTTTATCTAAGAATCTCAGGATTTTATCAATCAGTGGGCATTGTAATGAAGGCAGGTACTCCTGCTTTTCCAAGCAGACGGCCCTGAAAAGAGCCCTCCTGAGGTTACTGAGTTTCTGATACGTCAAATAGTAGGAACTCAACCTAACCATGTTGCCTCCTAGTTTCTCTCAGAGCACCTCACCTTTTACGTACCGTAAAAACATTTTTTTTTACAAAAGATTGTCTCACTCAGCTGTAATTATATTGCTTAAAAGGTGAAGTGGAGAACTGGCAACATGAGGCCGGATAGCCTGCCTGCACTGCTGTGTTCAGACCCTCCCCACACCAGGCTCACTTACGGTCACGCTATCGCCGCACTGCCCTTAGCTGACATCCGCTGCTTTTCAAAAGCAAGGAGGCAAACATGGACCATGCAGGCAACGTAGGAAAAAGAACAGACGCAACTTGAAAGGTCTTTCCTGCCCTGTCTCATGTTGTGGCATCTGGCTCTCTCCTTCAGGTTTCTAAAGGACCAAAACATCTCACAGAATCACAAGCCTGTATTTTATTTTCTAATATTATGAATAAAATCGATAGTAAATCTTCTAATCGTCTTGGCTAGAAAATTCAAACTTTTGCATGCTATTTTACAGATTGATGTTTTTAGAACCAGGAGATACTCTGCAACTGTAATATTTCAATGATATTTATAGATACGTCAAAACATTACATTTTGGAGTGACAAGATTGATTTTTAAGTGGCTTTTTATCAATGTATTTCTATTTTGCTCTACCCTGGAATATTGCATACTTGTTAACCATGTAGAAAATGAAGCAAACAGAAGCTTTAATATTCTAAGTTTCCTTTAAAGAGAAATTCATCTATTTTCTTAGAAAAATAGAATTAATTTTTTAACGTCTATATACTGATTTATCATTCATGGCTCTAGACTAAGAGAATGGCTCTGCACAGAATATGTACAAAGCTGGTCTTCCTCCCTTGACGCCCCCCACAGGCTTGACCTTCCCTCCTCCGCCCCCCACCACATTTCTCTCTCATGTCTGCTTTTTGCATTCTTGCTATAGCTGCTGTGCACTCTCAAACTTCTGCACTCCAGTCCTCATCGTTTCAGGATTTCATCACGGTCCAGGACAAATTTAAACCATCCCTTATGGCTGTTAAAATTGAAGGTTAGTAAAATAACTATATAATGGCTAAATCAAAATAATTTACATAAGTGTGAGAATTTCTGGAATCAAAACTGGGAGGGTTGATGTGACCCTCAGAGATCATCTCACTCACAGTGATAAGGCAGCCTATAACTCTTCACAGTCATGACTCTGTGGACCATTGAAAATGGAATATGGTTCAGTACAATGCAAGCAGATGGGCTAGTAAGAGTAATGCATATTGTGCGTGCAACATCACTGTCAGCATTATCATAAAATATCAATGCTAACATTTTAGCGATTGCACTCAATTTGAGATATGCAGTTTCTTCATAGATAGCCACAAGGACTTGTGATTACATGGCTGTTTTACGTTGGCAGTAGAATAACTCACAAGGTAGCTTAATAACAACATATACATTTTCCTGTGATATACAAACTCAACAAAAATGGTTCTTCTGTTGAAACTATTTTCACTGCAGGAAATATACCCTAACCCTTAATATAAGTCTGTGAATATGGGACAGACATGATATTTACTTAACAGTTTCCAAAGATATCATTCATAAATTTTAATAAGTATTAAATTTTAATATCTATCCAATTTTATTAAATTTTAATTATATAATAGATGCATATGTTTTCCCTTATAACATACGCATATCGTGAATAAAATTAAAATTACTCCTTAATCATCATCCCATACCCTAGTCACCTCTCTTCCTCACCAGAGATGATCACTATACTTTTGCATCATTCTTGGCTGATTTTTGAACTTTTACGTACAACAAAAATGTTATAAAAAACATAGATAATATTTTGTATAATTTTCTCTATATTTTTTCAGATAAATAGTATCCTACTTTAAACTGCTCAGGAGCTTATTTCTTTTTAACCAGCTGTTAAAATCTTTTTGAGAATATCCATATTAAAAATTGAACATTCCCTTCTATATGCTTTGTATTAAATTGTAGAAATTTTCCACATTTAATTTAGACATCGATTTTTGGTGAAAATTTAGATTGTAATCTTTTTTGTATACTAAATGATGCAGTTAACATCTGGGACATCTTGTGCATAGTTGGAAGTCTTTCTCAAAGTTAGACACTTGAGGTAGAAGTTTGGGGCCATAGGTAAAAACATTGTTAAAGTGATGACACTAAGCTACTGTGATATTGTGATTTATAATAAAAAATATTTATTTGGTCTTCCTCCCTGTTCCTGGTACACGGCTCCTAAAACCTCTTAATTCTTAAGTAACAAAAGCAATAGGAGTATCTTTTGTTATAATAGTTGGGGTTTTTTGTCTTCAAATAGCTACAGATCCTGAAACAGTTCCAGAATGATAAAGATGAAAGTGTCTCTTTTCATTCATAATAATCTCCTTTAACCACACCTGAGTTTATGTTAATGCAGTGACTTAGAAAGTCTGTAAGAATAGGGGCTTGTTGCCAGGGGAACCAACCAAGGAATTACAGGGTTAGAACTTTCAGCAACCCCTCTAACCTCTGCGGAGGGGAGAGGGGCTGGAGGTTGAGTTAGTCACTAATTACCAATGACTTAATTAATCATGCCTACCTAGCAAAGCCACCATAAAAACTCCTAAATGTTGAGATTTAAGTTTCCAGGGTGGTGACACGTGGATATGTTGGCAGGGTGGCACACCAGAGAAGGCATGGAAGCTCCTAGTCCCTTCCCACATACCTCCTCCTGTGAGTCTCTTCCAGCTGGCTGTTACTGAATTGTAACCTTTGTAAGGAACCAGTAATCTAGTAAGTAAATTGTTTTCCTGGGTTCTGGGAGCCATTCTATCGGATGATCAAATGTCATGAGAGGGTCATGGGGACCTCTGATTTGTAGTTGGTCTGTCAGAAGCCTGTGTGATAACCTGGGCTTGCAACTGCCATCTGAAGTGGGCGTAGTCTTGTGAGACTGAGTCCTTAACCTGTGGAATCTGACACTATTTCCAGTTCGATAGTGTCAGAATTGAGTTAAATTGTAGGACACCCAGCTAGTGTCACAGAATTGCTTGGTATGGAAAATCTACATATTTGTTTTTGAATACAGAAGTATTTGACGAGAAGTGAGTATAGAACTTTTTCCTCTTCAGTAACTAACTGCACATTGATACATAAATTCATACTCGAAAATGATGCATTAAAATACTTTTTCCATACAGTGTTGCCAAATCATGTTTATTATTGCCTACATTTTATATACCTAAGTGAATTTTTTTAACATTAAGAAATTTAACTCAGGATCCCCTAAGATGCTGTGTTGGTAAAAACTGACAATTTTTATAATAGATATCAAATCTCTTCTAAAAAGGTCGGTCATAATATAGGTTTGAATTTTTCCCTTTCACTCCCCTGAAGAGTGAGATGTCTTGTTGGATCATGAAACCACTTATTAGGCATAAAGTTAGCTAGTTGTGATGGTGGCAGCGTCCCTCTGCTTCCATACGTGAGTCCAAGGGAGATATTGTCTCTGGTACAAAGGAGAACACAGACAGGATGGAGAACGACTGGTATTTGGATTTAAGAAGAATTAAAAATAATCTCAGCATAATTTGCTAGAGTGTGACCATGAGCAGGTCATTGCAATTCCATTGGAGCTCAGTTTCTATTCTTCAAATGTCATCAAAATTAATACCACTTCTTTATCTAAATTTCTTTATATTGTGATTATCAAAGGAAGTATGTCCTTAATTTTATTTTGTGTAGTCTAGAGCTTCATATAGAGATTCTGTTTCCATTGGAGAGTTTAAATATAATCCTACCAGGCTTTCTTTATTTGAAAGAAAACCTTACTGTATTTACTTGGCAGAGAGGGCTTTGGTGAGAATCTTTTTCCAACAGAGCAAGTTAATGGAATGCCATTGAAAAATGTTCTGATAAAATTACATGATGGTACATTTGGGAGTCCTCAGAAATGGACTCTTTTGTTTATATTAGGCATAAAGACATTTTAAATCCCAGACCTGCGTCGGGGATTTGCACATATTCTCACTTACTGTGGTTAATAAAAGCATTTTGCTTCATTCTTTCATTTTAATTATGTGTATTCTTTCTTTGATCTCCTCTAGGGATTCCATTACTTTATAGTATTGGCTCCAATTGATATTTTGTTTGGTGTTTCATAGACAATGAGAAAAAAGTAGGGAGTTCATTTGTAGTTTGGAAAAATAATGAGCAAGCTATCATCATCTACCAGTGGAGGAGAGCCTACCCCAGGCACAGAGACACACAATTAGCTGCCAGACTCATTCCTCTTCTCTCCATTGATTACAGTCCCTTTTCAGAGTCCCCCAGTGATCAATACAAGATATGTTAAGAAGCTGTTCACAGAATGTCCACTTACGAATGATAAATGTATCTCAGTAGCAGAGCTTTCACTAAAAAAAAAAAAAACTAAAATAATTCCAAAACTTTTAAGATGGCCTCCCAGAGTAAATTTTTAGAGTTCTTTACTTGATTTTAAGCAACTAGAATCTGATTAGGAGAAAGTTTCTTGTTAAAATCACTCTAATCAAAAGCAAAATTCCCTGAGGATTATTTTGTCCTCTTGAGACCAGCTATTAAATAAACAACATCTGTGTGCTAAATAAATGTGTACATTGCAAATATTAAGAAAACGTTGTTTAAAATGCGTAACGTCTTAATAGAAATGAAATGCTTGATAAAACAATCTGACTTCTAAGAATAATAACTCCTATAACTTAGTTGGTAATTCAAAATATCCCCATTGGTGCCTAATGGCTCTGAAGAATTTTCCATATAAAAATGTAGGAAAATATCAGAACTGTTGCTATGAGAAGACAACAGAACTAGAGAAACAAACCACCCACAGAGCACAACAGTTCATCAATAATTGATTAGAAATCAAGTAAGGTGTGTTTGCGGGTGTGTGTATGTGTGTGTAGAGAAAGAGAGAGGTAGTGTGTAAACAAGCAGATTCCAGCCAGAGGGATGATCCAGATGAAGTTTCAAATGTCCAATTAAATAGAAGAAAGGGAAAAGAGTCTAAACATCATTAGTCAGTATAGAAATACAAATTAAGATAAAAATGACATGCCTCTAAACATCCACTAGAATAGCTATAAACAAAAAGGCAAACAACGACAAGAGTCGATGAAGAACTGCAGAAACTAGAATTCTCTCCTGTTTCTGATTTGAATGTAAAATGGGGCAGCCACTTTGGAAAACTGTTTGGCAGTTTTTAAAAGGTTAAGCAGAAATTTGCCCTGTGACCTAACAATTCCACTTCTGGATATCTATTCAAGAAAAATATGCCCACAAAAGACTTGAATGTCTATGTTCATAGCAGCATTATTTATAACACCCAAAAAGTGAAACCAATGCAAAAGTTCATCAACTGGTTAATGGATAATCAAACTGACATATGCATATAGTGGAAACTACTCAGCAATAAGAAAAGAAGGAAGGAAGTACTAATGGATGCTACGACATGGATTAATCTCAGAAACATTCTGCTAAGTAAAAGAAACCAGCTGCAAAAGACAACGTATGTTATATGAGTCTCTTTATCTGAAATGTCCAGAAAAGGCAAATCTGTAAAGACAATAAGCAAATTAAGAGAAGCCTGGGCTGGAGTGGGAGCGGGAACTGACTGTTAACAGGCAGGAGTTATCTATGGGGCAATGGAAATGTTCTAATTGGAAATGTTGTACAGCAGGTTTGTGGTGATGTTTGCACAATTCTGTAAATTTAATAAAAATCATTCAGTTGTACACTTTAATGTAAAACGGGTGAATTTTATGGTACATAAATTACATCTCAATAAAGCTGTTAGAAATAAGAAACATTTCAGCACAACCAAATAAGAAATGAGGAAATGAAGACAGAAAAACTAAAGGCAAAAGTGAACAAACACTCCAGAATCCAAACCACTTGGCCCAGATCATGTACCCTCTTCTCCTTTCCTACTTAAGGGTGCTAGCCTGGATCTTGTCATTTTGGTTAATTATAGAATCTCAGTTCACTAACCAACCAGTGAATCTGGAGATGGGGTAACAAAGAAAGAAAGGCATGCATTTGAAAGTACCTCTCTCTGAAGGACAGCAAATGTATCGGTGAACCCTTTGAATCCTCATGGTAAGGTAAGTATCTTAGCGCCATTGGATGGGATTGCCAATCAGAAAGACACCTTCCAGAGGAGGCCTGGAGATACTTAAAGTTGGTTTCATTTTTGTAATGAGGAGTCTGACTCCATGACTTGATAACTGACCACTGACATCTCTTAAACCTTAACCGTCCCTCTTGTCCCTTGTGCCCCACATCTTTGCTAACTGATGAGAAGGTCTTGGTGCTCCCTCCTTTGGTGAAGGGGGGAGATTCAAACCATGCAGGCCCTTTTCCTCACAGAGGGAATCCTCACCCTGGCCCCACCCCCTGCCCACACTAAAAACCCAGGCCCTTCTCCTTGTCTTGCTCTCTCAAGCTATTTCACAACTGCTGAATTATGTAAGTAATAAAGCTTTCATACCTTCTGGGTACCCAATGGATTTGTGGTGTCATCAGCCTTGATATCTGATTGGAACTTTGGCTGGGAGTCCAACTGCCTCTGTAAGTGACCATAAAAGTTGTCATTTGTCATATAGAACCTGCTGAAAATGTGAAGAATGGAGAAAAAGAGAAAAGTTCTTAATTCTATAGCTTGGTCTTTGATATTGTATGTGGTAGTTATAACTATTTTCTTATTCTTTCTTCTTCCCTTCATACTTACTGAAATTATTTTTTTTGTTCAGGTTGGCATTATACCTAATTAAAAAAAAATCCACACCTCTACAGATCCACTGATCAGCTTATAATTAAAGCAGTTCCTTTGACCAAGTTCTGACCAATGAGATGTAAGCAGAATTACAGAGGATAAGATTTCTGGAAAATCTGTTGTTTTCCTAACTAATGAAAAGGAGGTTTTTCAGCTGACACGTGTCATTTTCCCTGTGCCTTCTCCTTCTTCCTGCCTAGAAGGAGGATATGATGCTTGAAGTTGGTATGCTTATCATGTAAGGATAAGGATGAAATTGTCATGCTGAGGCTGGTGGAGAAGAAAGCAAGTCATGTACAACCGCTATTCCAGTCCTGGAATGCCTGCTTCCCGATGTGTTAATAAGAGAGAAACAAATAAAAGATTTTGGGTGGGGGAAATAGGGAGATGTTGGTCAAGGGGTCAAACTTAGTTATAAAATAAATAAGTTCTGAGACCTAATGTACAGCATGGTGACTATAATTAATAATACTGTACTGTCTACTTGACATTTGCTGGGAGATAGATCTTAAGAGTTCTCACAACACATATGCACAGAGGTAACTATGTGAGGTGATGGATGCGTTAATTTGTTAATTAGTTTGATTGTGGTAATCATTTCACAATGCATATGTATATCAAAACATCAGTTGTACACCTTAAATACATATAATTTTTATTTGTCAATCATACCTCAATAAAGCTGGAAAAAGGAATCCCCCAATCATATTCCATTAAACCAGTCATAATAGGCTTTCTTGTTATAGTGCAACCAGAAGGAATTCCTAAAAAAAATGTCAAATTTTCTGACTTTTCACTTGAGTGTGAGCTTCCACTTATTTTTTTTAGTGGACATTCTGTTAGTAATACTATTGTTGGCACACAGATAATTTATTGGAAATCATACCACGATATGGTTTTTTGTTGTTGTTAACCTCAGAATATCTATTACATGGGATTAGAAGGAAGGACATCAATCCGAAAATTTAGGGGATCTAGATTAAGGGGAAAGAGGTTTTACAACTACTTCCTCTCATTTTTCTTTGTGTTGAAACCAATGCTGGCCATCCTTTCCTTGAGGTTGTGTGTTTCCGTTTCCAAAATGGTCTTTCACTTTCTCTGAGTTAAAAGTTTTTATGATAAAGAATCCTTGTAAGGACATTATTTTGGGAGAAGGCTTTTCAACTTAACCTGTAATTAAGAATATAGAAAAAATAAATAGGAAAGTAGAAAATAGTTTGATGAACTTTTTCACATAAAATAGCATAGTTTAATGGAGAGGGATGGTGCATTTACTTAATGCCACAGAACTGTACTTTAAAAGTAGGCAAAGTGGTAATTTTATTTAATGAATATTTACCACAATAAAAAAAAGAATATGCAATAGCAAAAAGCCCCACAGGTCACCATTGCATTCATGAATCGTGGCAGCTATGCACTATATGAACCCTCTCTGAAGAATTGCTTAACAACATAATTCTAAGGCTCTACTGTATGTTTGATCATGAGAGGATGCCAAAAAAGCAACATGGCTTATGGACAGTAACATGGTGATAGAGGAATAATGCTTGACCTGGAAGGTAGTTGCATTACATACTCTTGATGGCTGAAGACTAAATAAATAAGGAAAAAACAAATATGCTCAAGAAGCAGAATTATGAGAAGCATCTCTTGAAGTATCAGAGGAACTAATTGATAATAAAATAATATGGTATACATTTGTTTTGACTCTTAATCCATAGCCAATGATTTGCCTATATGGTCCAGGAATTGGACCCATTTATATCACTGGAAAATAAAAAGAATTCTGACATGGGTTGTTATATTATGGCAACTTTATGAACACAGAATGGGAAAATTAAGGTAGGGCATGTTGATGGTCATAAGAAAAATTCTCTTCTGAACTCAGAAAAGAACTGGAAATCAACAAGTGGTTTCTTGTGTACATAAGATAAACAGATGAGAAGCTGAGCTAGGCCTGATGGCCTAGCAGTTGAAGTCTGGCATGCTCCACTTCAGTGACCTGGGTCTGATTCCCAGGAGCAGAACTCCACCACTTGTCTGTCAGTAGCCATACTGTGGTGGAAGCTCATATAGAAGAACTTACAACTAGAATACACAACTGAGGCTTTGGGGAGTTAAAAAAAAAAGAGAGAGGAAGATTGGCAACAGATATTAGCTCAGGGTGAATCTTTCCCAGTAAAAAAAAAAAAAAAGAGAGAGATATGAGAAGTCAAAAAGGGTATTCAAATAATGCAATAGCTTATGAGAAA
Organism: Equus quagga; assembly: GCF_021613505.1. NCBI lineage: Eukaryota > Metazoa > Chordata > Mammalia > Perissodactyla > Equidae > Equus > Equus quagga. Next base: position 9,353,028 of record NC_060268.1, on the reverse strand, counting down.
AAGTCATATTCCACTTATTCTCTGAAACTAAAATTGTTATGAAAATGTTTGTTTCTTTCCAACGAAATCTATGGGTTTTTTTGAGAGAGGGTCTGGACAGGGCCATAACTAGTAAGTGGAATACTTGAGTCATCGTCCATGACAATGGATGGGTACTGCTGAGTTGTGACTGGAATAGACAATTATGCTGGATTTTTTCAAATGTCATTAGAGGATCAGGACAAAAATGTTACCTTTTTTTTTTTTTTAAGATTTTATTTTTTCCTTTTTCTCCCCAAAGCCCCCCGGTACATAGTTGTGTATTCTTCGTTGTGGGTTCTTCTAGTTGTGGCATGTGGGACGCTGACTCAGCGTGATCTGATGAGCAGTGCCATGTCTGTGCCCAGGATTCGAACCAATGAAACACTGGGCCGCCTGCAGCGGAGCGCGCGAACGTAACCACTCGGCCACGGGGCCAGCCCCGACGAAAACGTTATTTTAACTTGGACCTTCTTCTTGTAGAGCGTCTGATTTAGAAACCCATTTTACTGAAGTTGTAGTGTACCAGTGAGGTAAGAAGCATCATATGTGGTGGACTTATTAGAGATTTACCAACTGCAATGTGGCTTGATTGAAAATTGGGATGGAAATTTGAGATACCTGTTACAAAACTGGGCAATTTATAAGTGACTGTGTGGCTTGCACTATAAAATCAATGTGACAAACTTTAGCATATCATATAGATTATTGAGATATTGTGACTAAGATAAGGAAGATGGGGTGGGGATAACGCTGAAATTTGCATAAACTTATTTCCTAGTTGTTGTTGTTTTTCTTTGTCTCCAACTATATAGTACTTAGGCCTGGATTGCCTTCATGAGTTTCAGAAGGAAAATACATTACAAAATGTTACACCATGTCAATAAGTTCTAAGTATAATTGTCTGGATTCCTAAAGGAATGATGGGATGAGTTATTCCTTCTCCTCTTCTGTCTAAGGTGGGATTCGATGTTTCAGACTCTTGAAACCTAGTGGACCAGAGGATGAGAGAAATCTGTAAGATTGTACTTAGGTATTCCTACTCCGTACAGCTGGAATGGGACAAAGAGGGAAGCATTGCCCAGACTCATCCCGCCACTGCTTTATTAGTTAAGTGTTCTTGTTGAACTAGATGGTTTTACTCCCAGGAAAGAAAGGGGAGTAGGGGAAAGGTATGGATAAAACTCAAAGATATATGAAAATAAGATAAAAAAGGTAAAACTAATATTTGTTTCATTTTTTGTTGTAGTTTGAGAGCATGGAAATAATATTGTGTCTTAGCTGCAGTCTCAGATGCCCAGGAGGAGAAAGCTATTTTCTTTCTAAAGACATTGCCATTACTGAAAACTGAGACAATAAATCAGAATCAAGATCTTAGGAATATTTAAGCCAATATGACCTACATGTGGCAGTTTGAATAACTGGAAAATGCATTCTCAATAAACATTTGTAATCATTTTAATATGGCAATACTCTTTGTCTCTAATTTTGCAGGTTATATCTATTATCAAGGAAACCTCTTGGGAGGCACATGAAAGAGTTTATGCCACCAGAATAGTCAAAATGGGATTTATTCAATACTAGAGCTACTGACCTCTGTGTAGCTATTAACATGGGTGACGACTATTTGAGAAAGTGCCTGGTTATGATGAGCAAAGACTGTTATACATATGCCTTGACTATCTCAGAATAATGTGCTGAATTATACCTATAGGCCTTGCTTTTGTAGATCAAAAGTAAAGGCCAAGATGCTAAATGATTGGCAAATCAAGAGTAATATATGCCCAAGAGTGACAAGCCAACGTTTCACATTCGCAGCTAAAACCACTGATGTTCACTAAGGGCAGGCATGGAAAGCTCTTTGGCACATTCAAACTGAAGGGCACTTAGGATTGATTTACATGCACATGACTTTTTATTAGGATACTTAATGTGTGTTTGATACAAAATATATATCCAAATCAAACACAGAAAATTGGTACACAGTGGAAACAACATGCATGGTCCATAAACCAACATTGGCCAAAACACTTTAAGTGAGCCTGGAGACTGGCCTAGGCCACATAGAGCAAGCCAAATATGCTTATATTTGAGAAAATTTACTGAGGGAAAAGACGTATTGACTTGGATAGCTCTCCTAAAAGGGATGTTATTCTGGGAGGAAGGTAAATTTCAGTAATCAGCCTAGGCTGATTATTTAGAATTAAAAAAACAAGTGCAACAAACTCAACAAAGAATCATACAATATGTTAAAAGAGAGAAATGGAGAAGAGATTGTTCTAACTCAACAGACTCTTAGGCATTGACAGTTGGTGATTGTAAGAAATAAACTGAATTTCACTAGTATTTCCCATGGAGGGAGGTGAGAAGTACCTCAGAGAAGAAAATTGTTGGGAACCTGTATCGGTATAGCGTTTATATGAAGGAAGCATTCTGCCAGTGCCCATCAAATACCCGGAATTTGGAACTTACTGAAACATAGTTCTTGATATATTCTCCACTACACATTAATATTTGGTATATGGGTAACGACCAATTTTTATGGGAAGGAATAGATGGTCTTACTGTAGATTAAATTATTTTGTAATAGCATTAACATGACCCATAAAATAATTGTTTTGTGAAATACTTGTAATAAAATTACCTTGATAGTGTAAAAAAAACGAGATGATGATAATGATGAAAAACAAACCAGTTTCTACATGACTCAGCAATGGCACTTCTAGGTATGCGCCCAAGAGCACTGAAAGCATATGTCCCCACCAAAACTAGTACATGAGAAGAGAAAGCTGATCAAGGAGAAGCCTGAGAAGTACGAGGAGAGAAGGTATGGAGTGTACAGATGGAGGACTAAATCTTAGAGTAGAAGGGTGACATTTTTTCAATGAAAGCAAAGGAAGTACATAAGTGTACTGTAGTGGATGCAAAGGTGTTTTAGAGGCACAGAAGCATGACAGAAAGGGAGTTCTCTAAGGGAACATGTCAATAAAGAGTGTTTTATTCCAGTGCCCATAATACTTTGGTTATAAAAAGGGAAGAAATTTATAGAAATTAAGAGCTATGTAAAACATTAAGTTCAGAAGAGAAACAAAAACAGGCATATTAACTAATTTGATATTGATTAGCCTATTAATTTCATTAAGCACAACCACATGCACACATACCCATATTTACATGGATATATTAAGTGTTTAATGAGAACTGAATTGTATGGAGAAAATTGATTTAAATTTATACTCCATGCATTCTTACAATAAAAAGTTCTAAATATATCATATGTTACATCCCAGTTTATTTGTTAAGTAGTCATTCTTTTCAGTGTAAATTTTCATTATTTTTAAAATTTTTTTCTATTTTTGGAGTTCGTAATAGTTTACATCATTGTAAAATTTCAATTGTACATTATTTTTTGTCTGTCACCACACAAGTGCTGCCCTTTATCCTGTGTGCCCAATCCCCAACCACCCTTCCCCTGGTAACCACTGAACTGTTTTCTTTGTCCATGTGTTTGTTCATATTCCACATATGAGTGAAATCATGTGGTGTTTGTCTTTCTCCGTCTGGCTTATTTCGCTTAGCATAATTCCCTCCAGGTCCATCCATGTTGTTGCAAATGGGATGATTTTGTCTATTTTTATGGCTGGGTAGTAATCCATTGTATATATACATCACATCTTCTTTAGCCAATCATTGGTTGATGGGCACTTGGGTTGTTCCATGTCTTGGCTATTGTGAATAGTGCTGCAGTGAACATAGGGGTACATGTGTTAATTTGGATTGTTGATTTCAAGTTGTTTGGGTAGATACCCAGTAGTGGGACAGCTGGGTCATATGATATTTCTATTTTTAGTTTTTTGAGGTATCTCCATACTGTTTTCCACAGTGGCTGCCCCAGTTTGCATTCCCACTGGCAGTGGATGAGGGTTCCCTTTTCTCCACACCCTCCCCGGCATTTGTTACTTTTAGTCTAAGTGATTATAGCCATTTTAACAGGTGTGAGGTTGTATCTTAGTGTAGTTTTGATTTGCATTTCCCTGATGCTTAGTCATGTTGAACATCTTTTCATGTGTTTATTGGCCATCTGTATATCTTCTTTGGAAAAATGTCTGTTCATATTCTCTGCCCACGTTTTGATTGGGCTGTTTGTTTTCTTGTTCAACTGTATGAACAACTTATATATTATGGAGATTAACACGTTGTGGGATATATAATATGCAAATATTTTCTCCCAGTTGGTTGGTTGTCTTTTTGTTTTGATCCTAGTTTCATTTTCTGTGCAGAAGCTCTTTAGTTTGATGAAGTCCCACTTGTTTATTTTTTCTTTTGTTTCCCTTGTCTGTGAAGACATGGTATTTGAAAAGATCCTTTTTAGTTCGATGACAAAGAGTGTACTAGCTATATTATCTTCCAGGAGTTTTATGGTTTCAAGACTTGTCTTCAAGTCTTTCATCTATTGTGAGTTTATTTTTGTGTATGGTGTGAGATAATGGTCTACTGTCATTCTTTTGCAAACGGTTGTCCAGTTTTCCCAACACCATTTATTGAAGGGACTATCTTTTTTCCATTGTATGTTCTTGGTGCTTTTGTCAAAGATTAGCTGTCTGTAGATATGTGGTTTTATTTCTGGGCTTTCAGTTCTGTTCCATTGATCTATGTGTCTGTTTTTGTACCAGTACCATACTGTTTTGATTACCATGGCTTTGTAGTACATTTTGAAGTCAGGGATTGTGATGCCTCCAGCTTTGTTCTTTTTTCTCAGGATTGCTTTAGCAATGCAGGGTCTTTGGTTGCCCTGTATGAATTTTTGGATTCTTTGTTTTATTTCCATGAAGAATGTCATTGGGATTCTGATTGGGATTGCATTGAATCTGTAGATTGCTTTGGGTAGTCTGGACATTTTAACTATGTTTATTCTTCCAATCCATGTGTATGGAATCTCTTTCCATCTCTTTATGTCATCATCTATTTCTTTCAATAATGTCTTATAGTTTTCATTGTGTAAGTCCTTCACCTCCTTGGTTAAATTTATACCTAGCTCCTTTATTCTTTTTGTTGCGATTGTAAATGGAATTGTATTCTTGAGTTCTTATTCTGTAAGTTCGTTATTAGAATATAGAAATACAACTGATTTTTTGTAAGTTGATTTCATACCCTGTAACTTTACTGTACTTGTTAATTATTTCTAATAGTTTTCTGATGGGTTCTTTAGGGTTTTCTACAAATAAGATCATGTCATCTGCAGAGAGAGAGAGTTTCACTTCTTCACTCCCTATTTGGATTCCTTTTATTCCTTTCTCTTGCCTAATTGCTCTGGCCAAAACCTCCAGTACTATGTTGAATAAGAGTGGTGATAGTGGGAATTCTTGTCTTCTGCCTGTTCCCACAGAGAGGGCATTCAGTTTTTCCCCATTGAGTATGATGTTGGCTATGGGTTTCTCATGTATGGCCTTTATCCTGTTGAGGTAATTTCCTTCTATCCCCATTTTGTTAAGAGCTTTCATCATAAATGGCTGTTGTATCTTGTCAAATACTTTGTCTGTATCTATTGAGATGATCATGTAGTTTTTGTTCCTCATTTTCTTAATTTGGTGTATCACATTGATTTGCAGGTGTTGAACCATCCCTGTTTCCCTGTTATAAATCCCACTTGATCATGATGTGTGATCTTTTGATGTATTGTTGTATTCGGGTTGCCAATATTTTGTTGAGAAGTTTTTCTTCTATGCTCATCAGTATTATTGACCTATAGTTTCCTTTTTTGTGTTGTTCTTGTCAGGCTTTGGTATCAGACTGATGTTCACCTTGTAGAATGTGTTAGGAAGCGTTCCATCTTCACATATGTGCATTTTTTCAAGAGCTGAATCTGTAATTCCTAACAGAATAGTTTTTAATATTTAAAATAAGTGAAGCTTTCTGCTTAGCTCAGATGTATTTATTTTATAAAATTGGTATTATAATTCACTCAATTCCTGTAGGCCATCAATGATCAGGTTAGGTAAATTATTGAGATCCATTTTTTATTAGCACTCTGTGATTGATCTGTGCATTAAATCTCTAGTAATAGAAGACAAGTTTAGAGCAAAAAATTCAAGAAATAAAATTTATTAGGAAAACTGAAAAGCATGGATACTTTGAAATGCTCCAAAGTAGTAGTAGTATAAAACAAACATTTAAATGCTAGAATCTGCACGCTCTAAAGATGTTGGAGGTGAGGCTTGAATTGGGGAGAAATGAAAAAGGTATTTTTAATTCAATAAGATAAGAATAACAACTTGTTCTTTTTTATTTACGAGCTTCTAAAAATATGGTGAGGTATACGTAAAATAAAATATAACAAATTTAAGTAATTCTTGCACCTATAAGTGACACTAATTTAGAAGGAAAGAGCTTTTAATTTGGAAACAAAACAACTAGACTTTAATTTTGCTTAATCTCTTTTCTAATGTATACCCTTGGGTGAGTCACTTAAGCCAACTTTTCAATAATTCATTTCTCTTTAATTATAAAAATACTTAATTCTTGGAGTAATTTATTTGATCAAGTTAAATTGCATATCTGAAATTATTTTTTAGAATGTAAGGCTATTATGATTATTAAACATAATATGGACTTTGAATAAATAGGAGACCCCCAGAACCCAGATTCCAAAGGAGTAAAACCTATTTCATTCTCCCTACTGATTGTCAAGGAGCGTTCTGCTTTTGGCAGGTGAAGGATGCAAAATGCTTATTACTGCCTTTGTATTCCTTCTAACTGTGGAGTGGATGAAGATATGAGCGTTACACTAGTGACCCTGAATTCAATTCAACAAATAATTTCAAAATACCTATTTCTGTTTGGTACTAGACTATGTTCTGTGGAGAATAAGAACACACACTTGAGTGAAACCTGGCTCCTACTGTTGAGATTTTGTAATTTAGGAAAGTTAGTGTGTGTGTATATAACCCCAGTCAAGTTGAAATATGATCATTTATGTTTATGGTATAAACAGTATGCTGTGTTAGCGCAAAGAAAACAGATGATTTGGGAATTTGGAGATTAAAGAAAAAATATTTTTTATTTTGTCTTAAATGTCTGGACATACAGAGATTAGCAGGTCAAAAATATAATTTTAGACAGAGGGACTGAGGAAGGCACAGAGGTGTGAAGGAGTGTGGCATGTTCAGGATCAGTATGCAGCTTGGTTTGTTCAGTATGCATCAGAGGAAAATGAGGACTATCAAAGATGGGGCTGGGAATATAGATTGAAGCCACATTGCATTATGTGGAATGACTTACTCTGAATGTAAAAGCAGGCTACTGAAAATTTTAAATATGTAACATGATCAAGCATATGACATAGAAGAATAATTTGATTATCAGTGTGTATGGTGGATAGAAAAGAGAAGAGAAAAAATGAGAAAATAATAATGTTTGAAAGCAATTGCTATTGTTAAGTGTTTTTTGTTTGCTTGTTTTTTTGTTTTATTAAGATGCTGTCATGAGGGATGTTTTGTGTTGTGTGATATATGACAACATATATTTGAGAAATATTATATATCTCTCTCAGAGATTCTCAAGGATTGTTAGTAAGGTGGAAAACTCTCAGAAATCCTAAAGTAAAGAGATCTTTCTAACTGAGTCTAGAGACTTATTATGGCACAGCTATTGATGTACTTGAGATCATCAATTTATAGAATACTTGTCCAGTTGGAGACAGAGAAAGAAACTAGGACACTGGTAGGAGAAAGAGGGAGAAGACATGAATTCAGGCAACACTGTGAAAGTAAAATGGACAGGGGCAGGATTTAGCTATTCACTCAAGATGGAAGATAGAGGAAGGAAAGACTCAAAAACAATTTGATGTCTGTAGCGAAAACCTTCCTAGCAGCACCTATTTCAGAATTATCTGAGTACTGTCAGTTTTCCTAGTGTGCTCCACAGTCGCTGAAAATTGTTTAGTCTCTGTAGAAATGAGAGTAAGAGATACCTTCTGTGCTTTTTTCCTGATGCGTAACACATAACAGCCATTTTCTTAGAATATTTTAAGGTATAATTAGATCCCTATGATAACTCTTAAATATAAGGCAAGTTATGTTCAATTGCAAGAGAAACCACATATTGAGTTAATATTGTTATTTTTCAAGTTACCCACTATTTGTAGTATTACATACATGAAAAATGCATATCAGCATTCTATAACATTTCATAGTTATTGCACATTTTCCACCCAAATTAATTTCCTCCTTTTTCCTTACTAACAGAAACCAAATTTTATTACAAAATAAAATTGCTTTCTTTCTTCCTAGCTACTATTGGTAAAATATATGACTAGTTCTGGCCAATTAAATATTTGCATATGTCCCTGGTGATACTATGTGTATACATATCAATGTGTATGTATTATATGTATGCATGCATGCATGTGTGTATATGTATATAACTCTCCATCATCTCTCTCTCTCTAATCTCTCTCTCTCATCTATCTATCTTTATCCTGTGAGAGAAGACCTATTGCATTTAACTCTTTACCTCTCTCCCTTTATCTCTTTTCCAACTTGAGACTTAGTTGCAATGACCGGAATTGAAATAGCCATCTTGAGACCATAAGGAAAAGTACCCCAGGCTAAGAAAGATTAAGGAGGAACACGGATTTTTTTTCATTCTTTGAGCATTTGCCTCAGCTGTATTTGCTTAAGTCATGGTTTTTAGAATATTGTGCATCTCACAAGTAAATACTATCCCATCAGATCCTAATCCATTACTCTGAAAACTGAATTATTGGAAGTTTTAAATCTTTATATGCCACAAATAATCTACTTATTATAGATTTTGCATAATACTTATAATATCTCGTTTATGATGTCTATAATTTGAAATCTCTTTCAAACTTTACTGTTACTGCTTCTGCTAATGAGAGACAGCATGGTGTAACACAACCAAGTCTAGTCCAGGAGTCACAAGCTCTATTTCTCTTGTACCAGTTCAAATTCTAGTCCCTCACTCATGCAACAGATATCAAATGGAGAAGTAGCGTTATAAGATGATTCAGCTAAAAGAGCATATAAATCAAAATTATAATTGGGCTCCAGTCAGTAAATCATTCCAAAGATTAAAGAACAAGCATCAGCTTTTCTGATGGGACTGAGCTGATATTTTGGTAAGCATTGCTTTTAATGTAATAACTTCTTATAAATGTATATGAGAGGTTTAGCAGATCTGGTTAAAAAGTTCAGACTGTTTCTAGAAATTACCAAATCTTTTCATGAGGAAAGTAACAGATTTTAAAAGCCAAACCTTATGCATAATTCAGCAAGTTGGTGGCTGAATTTTTTAAGACAACTTTATTGAAATATAATTGATATACAAAGAATTGCACCTATTTAGTGTTTACAATTTGATGAGTTTGGACATATGCAAACACCTGTGATACCCTCACCACTATCAAGGCTGCTCAGTTTCCTTTGGTCTCTTGTGTGTGTGTGTGGTAAGAACACTTAACATGAGCTCTACCCTCTTAACAAATTTTGAAGTGCACAATGGTGTATTGTTAACCATAGGCACCATATTGTACAGCAGATCTCTTGAATTTATTCACCTATCATAACTGAAACTTTGTACCTATTGAACAGCTTCTCTCCATTTCTCCCAACCCCCAGCATCTGCAACCACTATTGTGTTCTCTCCTTCTAAGAGTTTGACTATTTTAGGTATATCATATAAGTGAAATCGGGCAGTGTTTGTCCGTCTGTGACTGGCTTATTTCACTTAGCATAATGTCTTCAAGGTTCATGTATGTTGTTGCAAACGACAAAGTTTCTTTCTTTTTAGAGCTAACTAATATTCTGTTGGATGTATATATCTCATTTTCTTTAGCCATTCATCTGTTGATGGACACTTGGGTTCTTTCCATATCTTGGCTGTTGTGAATAATGCTTTGATGAGTATAGGAGTGCAGTATTGCAGCATTCCAGCACACTCCTCTAGATGGTTAACTGAATTAGCTGTTAAATATATTTGAAAATCAACTCATATACTCATTATAGTTAAGAGTGTTCAATTAAATTAAAAATTAACATTTTAAAAAGTTTCAAGGAAATGTATGAAATTTTAGGACATCTGAATTAACTTCATTTAAAAAAATATCAATATTTTATAACATTTTCTATTTTATACTTTACCATATTTCTCAATTGTGCCTGTTACTAAAAGTGAAAAGCAATATGAAAATCAAACATGGCAATTCTAAGTCTATTTTAGGCATATCCATTTTTTTTACAGTTAATCTAAACCGAAGTGACCACGCTCTACTGAAGGGTACTTAAATCATATTGAAAATACAAGATAATTCAGAAAATTATCCTTTTCTATTAAATTGTGCCTTAAAACAGGAAACTATATTTTGCAATAAATCACTATGCTTCTGTAGTATTTTCTCTCCAAACTCAAGGATTAAATTCTTTAAAAAAATCTTTAGTATAAAATTCTGAGTTTACTTTATGTGTATTTTAGAGTTCATTATAGTCCAATCAAAATTAATCTTATACAGCATATTTTTATCTATTTGGGCTCAATTTTGAGAGTTGAAATGAATTATTTTCTCCTAACATGTTATAGAATTTTTATGGTGGGTGGAGGATCTTAGATGTCATCCACTATCCTGTTAGACGGTGGCTGCTTCCTCATTTCTGATGAAGCCATAATGGATCCGTCAATATATGAGAATCCAGTGCTGACTTGAGTGATTGATATTATATTACTCCCTGACCAACAATTTTGAATATCAAAGCAACCCAGAGAATCAGATGTAGTCAGCAGTTAATTTGCACAATAAATTATGAGTTATTTCTTTATTTCACCCTCTTAGTATAGACCTCTGAAACTTCAAATAGGCTGTGGTATAATATCTTGAAATATTTATTGTTTTGCTTTAATTTTAGTCATTTTCTTATGTGTGACACTATAAGTACTCAGAGACATCTACATTGTCTGTAGGAGAAATGTGATTATACTATATGCATATATGCTGTATGCATATATATGCTAATCAGATATGCTAAGAAAAACGTCAATTTAATGTTCAGCTTTATAACTGAAAAAAGCTCTTGAGACTCACATCAAAACAAACTCTGTTACTGAAAACTTTTGTTTGTTTTGTTTTTGCTTTTGTTTTGGAAAAGAAATTACTTGAGAATAAAAAAGAAGGTAAGGATAACATAGAGATTATGACACTATTTTATTCCATAGATTGGAAAGGGGGAGGATCAGGTAAAGTATTTATGGAGCATCGTCTGAGGACATCAGACCTGGGAAGAAGCATGTCCATGAAGCCACCGAGAGAAGAATGTCTTCTGATGTAGCCGGCAGTTGAGATGATTGTGGAAGTGGACCCAATGCCTGAAGACCATCTAGACATATTGCTATGATGACAAATTGCCTGTACTGTGTAATCATGTCAGATGTCCTCCAATTACTGTGAAGCCTGATTTTGGACAATGACCTGCAGGGAATCTATGGAACATTTTGCAAAAGTCACTCCTGATACTAATCATATGTATATTGCAAAGTGAAAAAATGGAATTGTTATGTACACACACTCACACATTCTCCTCACTCTTTTAATTCTCTATAGATGAATGTTACAGTCAAGTTGAAAGACTTTACTATCCCGGTACTTTACTTCTTTTTCTGCAAGGAATATCTTAACTAGACATTGTTCTTGGCATTTTAAATGAAACTTCCCTATTCCCAAAACTGAGGAAATTAAACTAATTTTACCATTTCTTTATGTCACCCCTTCCTTTACATTTGTATTCCTTTAAATTTTTGTCTATTTAACCACATAATATTTGCCATCCTATTTATTTGATATTTTTAGGATGAGTATTTTATAGTTTCAATCATTATTCAGCAATGATTCAATTTTTCCAAAATTATTCAAGAATTTACAAGCATCATGAGCTTTAAACAGATAGATAAACTTTCACAGAATTGGACCCCAAAACTTTCCAGAACTAACTGGCCTACAGCATGTACTGCTTTGGTTTATGATTGACTTTACCCAGGAATATTCGAGTTTCTATTTACAATGAAACACACCTTAATGATGAGATTGATGACACACACTACCACACAGGCGTAGGCACTGTGTCCATACACCAACTTAGTGATAAGATGGTGGTTATTTTTTGTAATGGGTGAAAATAAGATCTATGGACATTTCATACATGAACCATGGGGATGTGAGTGAGAAGGGAAATTCCATGATGGTGGAATCTACCTTCAGAAATGCAGACCTTTATTTTATTTTCCTTTAATAATTTTATAATGTGTTGTTTTTATACTCATTAATTTGAAGGGAATTTTAAAATTCACATATCATAAATTACACTAATTTTCTTATTCATATGCAAATGGGTTAAAATATGCTGACTGTGGATGCATTAGAATTATTCTTGGTCATGCTTTAAGAAACCCATTTGTCTCAACTTAATATTTCTGGGAAAATAGTAATAATTTTAATTGCAGTATACTGTAATTTATATCATAAAACCATAAATTAAAACCAACAATTTCTTCCACATAATGTGTCTTCTGTTGTTTCAAAGAGAACTGAGGCAATATCTATGATATATATTACTAATTATGGTTTATAGTTTAATTTCATTCTAATATATATAAGTTCATATACATATCAAAACTTATAATCTAATTTTTTTTGTTCTTAGATGCATAAAAATATTTTTTTTTTGAGGAAGATTAACCCTGAGCTAACATCCTCCGTCAATATCAAAACACCCCGTGGAACAATGTCCAGTTGGATATCTGGTAAAATTTAAAGTTATTGTTAAGAGAAATCATCTTGATGCCTATTTTCTTCATCCACAGCATTAATTTTTAAAATAAATGTAACAATACCATAAATTGAAAGAACTCCAAATAATAATTTGTATTTTAAAATAACTTTACACACACATTGAAAAATGTTAAAAGATTTGCATGGTTTAATGTAGGCAACAGCGTTCAAGGATGCTGTAAAAATAACAAGAGGACAGAAGCATATTTCTCATTGAAAAAGCATTTAAAATATGCAACTGTGTAACATAGTAAACACTGTGAAATTAATAATGAATTATAGTCTCTGCCTTGAATCAGCTCAGTCTAGAGGGACGAATAAGCACAGGGATACAATTCAGTGTGACAAGTATTTTGATAGAGCTTGCTTTAGATATCAGCAAAAAAAACCCCACTGGTGGGTTATCAAAAACTTCCAGGGGGATATGACTGACCAACAGAACTCATAAAATTAAAAAAATTTATATGTATATTAATCCAACATTTTTGTTGCCCTCAGTAGAAGGATCTCTTAGGATAATCTGATCACGCACATACTTCTGGGAAGAGAAGACCAACGTTGGCTTAACCCATCTTTTTATTTTTGAATTTTAAAACAGCATACTGTTTGTATCAAAATCATCTCCCATCAGTGTTTAACATACTTACTGTTTTCTGATTAGGGTCTTGAATAAAATAGATCGGACATTTTATCCCATAACTTTCAAACAATTTAGGTTACATTTCATTAGTAGTAGACAAAACAAAACAAACAATTTCCTCTCATATTTTACAAATGGAAGCCTATTTAGCTTTTAAGGAAAACAATGATTCAGTGAGTGCTTTTTATGACATCAATATTTTCATAATTTTTCAAAATCTTTATGTTGACTATTATCGTCTTGAGAACAAGTCTATCCACCTTTTCTTACTGATGTTGAAATCCAACATTTTGGAGAGAGTTTCTCTACAGTCTGGATGTGTATTTCTCCAGATAAAACTCACTTAATTCTTTTAATGATCCCTCAAAGAGCAGGGTTCAAATCTCTGGACCCCATGGTCAACCCCCTTGTAAGGCCCTTGAACTTAAGAAGGGCACTTCTATTGTTTGATGCCCTGAGTTTTCATAACACTTGAGATTATATCTCAATATCTTAGAGAATTTTGAAAGTCTACTTCAAGTAGGTGATATCATCTATATACCATTAATTATGGATAATTTAACCACGAATTAATCCACAATTCCCATTCTAGTGACCATATTAGGCTATTGTTCTATCAATGTTTAGTACATAATAGGTACATGATAAATAACTACAGAATGAATTTAAAAAGTATTGAATATATGACTTTCAAAGCTGATCTTTTTAGATTCATCTTCTTTGAAAATTTTGCAGTCATAATAGAGAATTAATATTCAAGTATTTACAGGCATTGCTATTAAATTAAATCTTGTAAATTTATCCCATTACGCAGACCTAAATTTTATCTTAATTTGGTCTTCAATTCTAATCATTAACACCTTTTAAAAGCATATCAAATATGTCCTTATTCAGATCACTTATTAAAAATGTGGAATAAGTTAGGGCAGAGAAGAGACCTTTACTCATAATTGATACTCTTCTTAGAAGATGGCATTCATTCTTTAATCAACTTCTTCTACTTGGGGTTATTTGGTATGTTACTAATTGGATTATTGAATTGGCATCAAAATCATAATTCTTCATTTTAGCTATAAAAATGTGAGAGACTTTACATATTCTGTGGATTTTCCAATGACATATTGAGATGTTTAAAGTTTAGCTTCGAATAAACTAGAAATACTGGAAATGTCTGGTGTTAACATGTTGCAAATAATATAAAATAGGTTTACTTCAGCATTTTGCCTGACCTATGCCTATTTTTCTCCACCTAAAAATTAAATTTTTCTTGTCATCCTTATTGAACTTTAGTGAATAATTAATCTATATATACCCATTAATAATGCTTAAATACATAAAATATTGCTCACTCAAGTAACTTAATAGCACTTAATATTCAATGAAACTTTTCTGGAAATAATGTCTTATGTCAAAAAATCAAAAATGTGGAAAAACTTTGAATAGGCTATTTCTCGGGGCTAGGATTACTGAAAGAGGTGATTTATGCTTTATAATTTGAATCATTTGTATTTTTTAACAGCAAGTATATTCCATTGCATTCAAATTATCTTTGTGAATTTATATCATTTCATAAGAATGATTCATCAGAGTGGAATTCTAGGATATCCAATGCCACATTATTTCAGATATTAAAAAACAACTTAAATGCTTATGAACAGAGAAACAGTTAAATACATTTTTTAAATTCATGCAAATCAATACTATGTAACTAGTTTTAAACATAATATATTTACAGACATCTTGACTCAGTGCTTTCACTGATAGATAGATAGATAATCATACAGAAAGATAGAGAGCCAGATAGCCAGATAAACAGATATGAAGACAAACATACAGAGAGATAATAGAGAAACAAACCGATGATAGATAGAGACTAGACAGACACAAAAAGCCAATGCTTATACACATAGACACATACATGTTTATATATGTATATAAAGTAAGAGGTAGGTGTATAGATGGATAGACAGAGATGGATAATAGGAAGTCAGACAGAAAGATAGACAGGCATATAGACTTATGGACAGCCTGACAGACAGACATAGAAAATAGGCCTAAAGAGAGGCAGAGAGATGAATAGATAGATAAAAAGACAGACAAATAGAAAGCAGACAGATAGACAAATAAAATGACATACATATATTCAGATAGCCTGATAAACAGAGGAATAAGACAGATTGAGATAGAGACAGCAAGAGAGAGAAAGGATAAGGTGTATTATCTGAACACCTGGGGACAGGAATTTCTTAGGAAGACATGGTTACTTTTCAGGGGTAAATTGATAATATTTGAAGTAGAAGGTGAAAAATCTCAAAATGTGTTTCTTTGGGAAGCATGAGAAAATAACCAAGGAGATTGCTAAGTTGCTCACAGGGAGAGAATGAAGATTATTTTCACCTAAAAAATGAAGCATAGGATGGGAGCCCTAGGCGTGGCATGAGATGGACAGGTATGTTGACATATATTACTGATGGAAAGATTCTGCTGATTAAGATGGTTAAGAAAAGGGAAGTCCAGTGTTAATTCTGACATCAGTTTTCATTTCCATGGTTAAAATTCCTTCTTCATCAATGGAGTCTATAGTGGAATCAATCAAACTCAAATGTCTTGGGAGCAATTTGTATTTTACCTCGGCAAAGGAAGTCAGGTAGTCTTTCATCAAGGTATAAAATCTGATTAAATATTACCAGCTTTTCTGGGATTGATTGATTTCCAATAGAGTTCTGATTCAATAACTAAATTTTTATAAAGGACCACATACTGCCAGGCACTGATATGGATTGTTTGTATACATTAATGAAAAAAATTAAATCTCTGCCTCCATCAAACTTATACTCTAATGTACATATATGTTACAAACAAATACGGAAGTTAAAATATAACATAGGATAAGTAGTAAATGCTATGGGGAAAAATAAAAGTTGGATAGGAAATAAGGATGTGGGAATCGCTGATGTATAAGGTGATCCAAAATGCCTCCTTTATATTTAAGCGGAGACCTGAAGAGGGAGTTAGTTTGTGACTATGAGGTAAGAGCGCTCCTGGTAAGAGAAGCAGGCAAAGCCCCTGACTCAGGAGGTTGCTGGTGTGCTTGAAGAGTATTAAGGAGGCTTATACTGCAGGCCAGTCTTCACAGGCAGTGGGAGGAGGAGGACGAGTGGGAGTAGCAGGGGAAGTCGAGAGAGCAGGGCCTACATCAGGAGTAGCTGTTGGGCTATTGCCCCGACTTTAGAAGTAACTTAGTCAAGACTGGTTATGCTATGGTTCTGTAACAGATAAACTGGGGTATCAGTGACCCAACTTTCAGAATATTTGCCTGTTTGCTCACAGAAACCCTTGTAGGTGGGGCACGTAGCGATCGTGCAGACACACAGAGCATCGTTCTTGGGACAATATTCCACAGTAAATGAGATGAAGGAGCATCTAACACACAGCAGAGGGTCGGCTTTCATAGAATCAGGGGCAGTTTGTGTGAGGGGAGAAGAGAGAGTGTATGTGCATGTATTCAGGTACATTGGGGACACGCGGCATTGGGAATATATGGGAATTCTCGTGGCTGTTCCTATTTTCTTAGTGATTTTGGAAACAGTCATCAACTGAGAGTATGAATCTGAAGAGGTATTGGTGGTTTGAGGACAGAGAAACTGAGAAATTGGCTGTCAGGAAGAGACAGCAAGTCAATGCATTAGGGACACACAATTGGATTCCTATGCAAGTTGAATGCCCGTTTGAAGTTTATAGTGCAGAATTTAAGATGAGACCTGGCAGTAAGTTTGTGTGATTTTCTCCACACCCACAACACCCAAGGGGTAATTTGTAGTATTACCTCCTCTTGGAAGGGTTAGGGGGAGGAACTGAACAAAATATAGCTCTCTCCTTGGCCTTCCCGACACCACCAAGCAGATGAGTCAGAGCATCTCTGCCTGAAACTGTGGGGGCTGGAGTGAGGGTGGGCAGCAGAGATATACATGTGCATGTGCATTTTTTCTCTTATTGTTCTCCTGGAGTTAGGGGGACCATTGTGAAAAATGATTTGTTCTGTTAGGGCACCCATTATGGACTTTTAGCTGGAGAGATGAGTGCCGTCCTGCATTTATTCTGTCTGTGCCTCCGGGCTGTTCCAGGTTGGAGGCTTCTGCAGCACCTGATTGACATCTCTGGGATGGAATAAGGAAACACAGGGAACTCACTGCCGCATGGTTCCTCAAGCGCAAGTTTACCAGCCAGTCCATTTTCTTCCTTCTACCACTCACAGCCTTCCTAAGCTTGTTTGTTGTGCTATGGCCATGGCACTTATTTCCTAAGAAAGAGGACCCGGAAGAATGGGATGCTTCACGTTGGTGTGAACTGGAAGTTTAAGTCTTATCATTTTAATAATTGGCTCCATATTTCTTCTTAGAGAGGTTACCATTTAGAGTTGAGGAATATCTTAAGATTGTTACAATAGAAGTAAGATCCTTAGCAAACAAATGACTTTATATAAATCCAAGAAATAAAAGACAGTTAAGCTGTTCTACATATTAAAGGTCAAAAACCAAAAAGTATGCTTTGGAGGAGATAGAGAAAATGTCAGTTTCACTGGAGGAGGATAGGGTGCTGCTGCCCTGGGAGAATTCCCAAGCAGATGAATATCCTACTATACACTTTAAAGAACAAAGATTACCAGTCTTAAACCGGAATTTAATGTCACTGATGTGATGGCAAAAAAGAATTAATAGGTTTAAAACTCGTGAGAGTCTTACACAGTGTTTTTATCCACTTGTTTTGTGGAAATTAAAAAAAGGACTGAGATTTATTTCTAGTTAGATGTGCCAGAAAACATAAATAGTATATGTGGAATGGCACAAGGATCGTAAGTTGAAGTAATTCATTAGAAATAAGATCTCTGGGGGCCAGCCCAGTGGCACAGCTTAAGTTCACAGGTTCCACTTTGGCAGCCCAGGGTTCGCCGGTTCGGATCCCGGGTGCGAACATGGCACCGCTCATCAAGCCATGCTGTGGCAGGCATCCCACATATAAAATAGAGGAAGATGGGCAGAGATGTTAGCTCAGGTCCAGTCTTCCTCAGCAAAATGAGGAGGATTGGTGGCAGACGTTAGCTCAGGGCTAGTGTTCCTCAAAAGAAAAGAAAGAAGATCTCTCAGACAGACCTGACCATAGGATTTTAACATCTTGTCTCTCTGCCACTATCAAATCTGTATTCAAGAAAATCTTGGAGAAGTTTAGACCTTTGAGACACATAGAAATCTAGGTTTTCAGGTCAAACTCAACGACATATAAGAGAAATAAGGATATATGTATGTAGCTAGGCCATGATGTTCATCTTTGTGTGTACGCACAGAGGAAGAAATCTAACAAAATACACAGCCAACTCTTTCATGACAAGATGACACATTTATATTGTTCAGACAGCTATAAACATGCATTATTAAAATTGCCTTCAGACAAGATAAAAAGCCAAAAACAGGATGAAATATTTGTAAATCATGTATCTGATGGAGAACATGCATCCAGAATATATAAGTAAATATTACAACTCAATAAGAAGAAGAAAACAATTTAAAGATGGGCAAAATATTTGAATTAACATTTATCAAAGAAGACATGCAAATTGTTACTAAGAACTAGAAAATGTTCTCAAAATTGTTAGTCATTAGAAAAATGCAAATTAAAATCACAATATTTCATTACACATGGACCAGAATTACTATAATAGAAAAGACAATACCAAGCATTATGAGTATTTCAAGAAACTGGAACCTTTCTACACTGCTTGTGAGAAAAATAATGTAACTTCTTTGGAAAAGATCGTCAGTTCCTAAAAAGCTAAACATAAGTTTGTCATGTGACCCAGAAATTTCGCTCCTATGAATCTAAGAGAAATAAAAACATATATCCACTCAAAGCCTAGGATGCCAATGCTCACAGCAGTATCCTTCGTAACAGGCAAAAAGTGGAAACAACCCAGCTGATGAATATGCATGAAATGGAATACTATACAGAAATGAGACAGAACTGAGCTATTTACACCTAACATAGACAGACCTCAAAATCCTTATGAAAGAAGCAACAGACAAAATATTACACATTACGTGATTTCATTTATATGAAATGTTCAGAACAGAAAGATTTAAACAGAAATCAGAGCTGTGGTTACCCAGGGCTGACTTTGGGACTGGAGATTGGCTTCAAACAGGCTCAATGCAATTGCCTTGGGAGATGGAAATGTTTTAAAAGTAGACCAGGGTGACTGTGCAACTCTATAAATTTATTGAATTATGAATAACTAAAATTGATGGATTTAAACATAACTATGTGTGACTGTTCTGATGTGTAAATTATATCTCAATAAAGCTATTAAAATTATCATGAGAAAGTAAAAGCTGAAGAAAATTAGTTTCCCCAGATAAATTTATTTTTCAAATGTTTGATAGTAGAATGCGATTACAATATCGCTCACTGTCTGTGCTTCTGGACACGTACTGTAACTTGAGAATGACTGCATAGAAAAATAATTGTGACACTTGGCTTTCTACGGCAGGTGCTGTTCATTTCTGGGAAGATCAGCACTATAAAAACTCAGCCATGAATTTTTCAATCATTTTATTTTGCATATGGCATACTTAAAAGAGAAAAATTGTGGTATTTGGCAGCATATTTTTTGAAATGATTACTTTATAGAGTGATCACTTGTTAGAACTCTCAAAAATATGTAAAATGGATTATGGCTGCTAGCAGATTTTCTGTTAGCTTCTTTGCAGAATTCTGATATAGAATGTTAGTTCCAGGATTCACGCTTCAGAAATTCTTCTTACTGGTTTATGCTACTAACTCTCAGCTATGATAATAAACAGCTTACTCTTAACATATTTTAGGGATTCATTAGTTATACTAACCTTCTCATTATCACTTCTTATTGATCCAGATTTTATACTGTTTTTATATATGTGGTTGTCCTCACATGCTTCAGCAAAATAAGATAAAAATGAATTGAAGAAAATTTGATATGAAGTTTGAAATCATGTTTTACTATTTACAACAGGGGAAATGTGGTGAACACATGGCATTCACTCATTTTCCTCCTGAGGACACAGAAAGGACACATTTCCCAGTCCAGCTATCGAGTTCCAGCCCATGCAATGAAGCCTCCTCCAGGCCTGGTTTATCAAGTTATCCCACACAGAATCCTGCCCCATCTGTTCCTCTTCTGATGTAATCTTGGATAGGAATGTAAAGGATGATAATCCAAGAGTAAAGACACTAGGTCTATTAATAATTTCATGGAGCTCTCTTAATAATTTCCCTACCATAACTTCCAATCTTATTGGACTGTGAAGTGATTAGCAAAAAAATATATTATGTTAAGCCACTGAGATGGGTGAGGTAGATTTTTCTGTTAGCTTGTTTGCAGAATTCTAACTTACATCATTAGTCCAAATCTAAAATAAAATATTACATTGGAAATGCCTACACATGGCCATATTTCCTGTCTAACGTTTTTACCATTCTTCTTTAGAGCTTTTAAAATGCATAGGGGGATGTTGTTAAATATTGTGTAAGTGCACATACACATTAGAAATTAATTTGGGGGTGTTGAACACTTGCTGTGTGCTAGATACTGTCCTCCATATTTTATATGCATTAATTTCTGAGATCCCATCAGCAACCAGGGAGATTTAACAGATGAGGAAACTCAGGCAGAGTGAACTGCAGAAGTAAACTCAGAATTTCTTTCTAGGAAACAGAATAGCTGGCATTGGAACATGGATAGTCTAACTTTAAAGTATGAGCTCTTAACTGCTAAGAAAAACCAAGGAGGATATAAATGTATACGTGAAACTGGTTTTACGCATTCTATCCTCTTATAATTCTAGCATACTGTATATCTCATGACCTTGCAATGCTTTAAAACATTTATGCATAATTTTTCTGGTGTGAAAGAAAGTAGTAATAACAATGGCAATAATAATCACAATAATAACAAGAGCAGAAAATACTTGAATATGGTATGTGAATATTTTTTAAACGTTCTCAAGGTTCGTATTCACACAGTAGTATCGCTGCGGTCAGCACTGTAAGTAATTCTAAATGCGCAGATCCGGAAACGGAGGCAGGACGAAGCCGGGTACCTTGCGGCACAGTGACCAGGAGCCAGCATCCTAAGCCCGACGGTGTCACCCCGTCGCTCTTCATCACTCAACACAATCATGACTAAAATGAGAATCGTGCAAACAAAACTTCCTTTCTTAAGGGAATTATATTTTGTGCAGTAGCTAACAAACATATGCCTATGTTTTACGCTTACATTATTCAACTTTAAGCCAAAATGAGCGATAACAGCCTTCCCGAAATGACATTCGCAACTCCTTTATTAACCACTTATACTCAGCATGGAGAAAATGGCTGCTAAAACCCTAAACCATGAAGCAATGTAACACTTTAATATTTTATATGCTGCTCACCTTTAAAACACTCACTCTGTTTTAAACTGGAAACTCAAGTTGTAGATTTTACTAGAGTACTTGCTGACTGTGTAGGAATTTCCTGACATGTAGATCAAACAACTTGCTACACGATGCCATTTGAGGACTAACGGGACTTTTCAATCCCAAATACCTTCTCACTGACTTAATTCAAACCCTAAATGCCAGCCCTAGAGTCTTAACGATGACAGTTAAAATTTAAGTATGTTTTCTGGAAGTGATAACACTATAAGTCATTGTCAGCCACTTATCAATTAAATTATTAATAAATGTATTATATTATTTATAAAATGAAGCCAGATCTTTATAATATAATGGATAGAATCTACTCTTCCTCTTACCCTAGGCTGTCTTACGTTATCTTTCAACGTCTACCAGAATAGATGTCCCCAAAAGAGTCATAAATATTTGCTTACATAGAGATTATATAGAGCAAGTCACTTTTAATAGGGCGGGAAAACATCTGAAGCCTGGATGCACTTGTAAGAAAGGCAGGTGGGGATTAAATGTCACAGCAGAAGCCCGAGGAGGTGGGCAGACAGCAGTGGGTACCGACTGTGACCACACATTCCAGAGCCCGGAAGAGTATCAGGGCTGAAGAGCAAGCTGACTCCAAAATAGACAGGGAGATGGTAATAAACTACATTTATCTCCAAAGTTTGCATGGGAATGAGCTCCATGCGGTTGTTATAAAGAATTTTAGAAATGTGAACATTATATTTATCATCAAAAAAAGGAAAACCAACCCAGGAATTTTTATCTGATCTTTACCAAATATTCAAAGAACAGGTATGTCCATCTAACATAATTTTTTTTTTTATGAGAAAAAAAAGAAACTCCACAGCTCATTTTGTCAGGTTAGTGAAACCTTGGTAACAGACCCTGACAGACTAGGTAAAACAAAAGAATATCGTAAGCCAATCTCAATATTGAACATAAGTATAAATTTCTAGTATAAAGTATTCACAAACAAAATTTTTAAAAAATCTGGCACACTAGACATAAAATGCAACTTGTTTAAGCTGGAAAGGATAGCTACAAAATGATTTATAGCAGACACCATCTCAATGCTTTAAAATACTAAAAAGTATTACTTTGGTCAGTAACAAGAACTACGTTTGATACCACTTTGTCTATTTAATATTACAATTTTAGGCACCAGCTTCACACATTCAGTTTTAAACACCAGCAAATTAAACAAACAAATCAAAACCAATGTCATTTGAAAATGCAATAAAAAATCTAAAATATCTCAAATAAACATATTCATGATCTTATGAAGAAAATTTGAAAAGCGTTTTGAAAGATATTTTTAAAAGATGTAAACAAGTGAAGGGGCCCAATATATTTATAAAGGAAAATGTAATATCATAACAATTTTAATATTCTCTAAATTCATTTATAGATTCAATGCAATTGCAAACTCATAAATAAGATTTTCAAAAAAATTGACAAGCTGATTCTGTAACTCATATGAAGATCCAATGGTTAAAAATAGCCAACATATTGTGGAAGGAAGAAGAAAGGGGAAGTTGCTGTAATTGCTCACACTAATTATGAAACTGTAGTATTTACAATAATGTGCTACTGTGCAGGGATAGAAAATTAAGTGAATGAATAGAATAGAGATCTAAGAAAATGACCAAAATTCTCTGAAAACCTATTTAATGAAATAGGTGGCATTTCAGATCAGTGGGGTAAGTTAAGAGTACAAAGACATGGTGCTGGGAAAATTGCTTCGCCTCGTGCTTACAAAAGAAATTTGATCTCTTCCTGACACCTTACATACATTTAATTTCAGACTGATTATAGACTTACACTGCTTTATTGTAGTTAGAAGATAATTTCTAAACAAGACATAAAATAAAACCACAAACCATAAAGCAGAAGATTGATATATTCAACTGCATTATACTGAAAATAGTAAGTATGAATGCCACGGACAGAGATATATTTACAATTCCCAGCTGACATCAGATTTATAATTTTAACATAAAATAATTTCTATAAAGTAATAATAAATGAGTCAATAGGAAATTGGAAAAATGATATGAACTGTCATTTCATAGAAGCACAATGTTGCAAAACATATGATAAAAAATGCTGTAGCTCACTGAAATTGGGAGGTGCAAAATAACATCATGAGAGAGATTTTCATACCCACTAGTCTAGCAAAAATGAAAAACAATCAACAAATGTTAATGAAAATGTGATCTTCTTTCACTGCTAGCCATATTTTAAATAGGTGAAAGTACCTAAAAAAGCATTTTTGGTACTCAGTATATATAAAATTGCACATATCCAATGACCTAAGAATTCCAATAATAGTATACTATTAAAAATCTTTCATAAGTGATTTAGTAGATATATGCAAGATTATTTATAATAAAAATAAATCTACACACAACCCAAATCTCCATCAACAGTAAAGTGAATAAGTAAATTGTTGTTTATACACTCAAGAGAATCTCACAGTAGTGGAAATTAAGGAACTAAATGAATCTCAAAATGCCTGTACGGAGTAAGCAAACCACAAAAGTCTATATACAATATAATTCCATTTATATGTTCATCTGAACATATGAGGAAAAAAATATGTTTTTATAAATTGATACATATGCAGGACATCAGCTAGGAATTGTGTTGAAGTCCTACTAATAAAGACCTTATGATAGCAGCTCAAATAATTTAGGATTGTATTTTTCAATTAAAAGAAGCCAGGAGGTGGTTAATACGAGAATTGAATGGAAGTTCCACTAAAATTCTGTCTTTGTGCTGCTCCTTACTCAGGATTGCCTCTATGCTCAAGTTCAGAAGGTGAATTGAATCTCAGACATCAAAAACATGTTCGAGGTAGTAATGTGGAGAAGAGGAAGGAAAAAGGACAAGTAGAAAGAGTCTCCTGGGAGCCCCACTCAATGACTTTCACTTAGTTCTTTCATCTCAGAGTCGCCATTATCTTTGAAGGAAGCTGAAAAATGCAGTATTTTAGCTGAGTACATTTTCACCTTCAATAAAATCAGGGCTCTCTACCAAGGGAGAAAGGGGAAAAGGATACGGGATAAGTAACCAGCAGTCTTTCTCTTGTACTGTAAAATGGTAAGAAAAAGTGAGATGGAGATTAACACATGGAGACCGTGAAAATGGATGCTTTGCACTTGGAGTACGTACGGCTTCACAAATAGATGAGTATTGTTTTCTGTCTTACGCTTGGTGGTAGATGCATGGATGTTCATTTTTAAACTGCAACGTATATTACCTACATTATTCTCTACTCTTACAGATAATTAAAATAAAATGAAATAAATGAACTTTTCACAATTAATCTTTGAATATCAATGTGAGAAAAGCAAAATTATGAGATTCTTTATTTTAATGCTTGCTGAGAATAGTGCTGTATTTTAACTGTGACTTTGACTGTCCTTAAGCAACAGAACCTTAGCATGGAGACGCGACATGCCACACGTAGGTGGCTTAGATGGGACAGTGACATGGTATGTTCTACACGTGTGCTTCATATTCCGTATGCGAAAAAAGATAATTCGTCTTTTATTACCGAAGTTGAAACAAAATTAAATATTTACAATCATGACTTTATAGACTATTGTGTTAAGTGTTAAGGGACCTTAATTTTTTCAAAGATATGAGATTTTAGCAATTCAACAAAAGTTAGCCTGCAGAAAGGCCAAAATTAACCAAATAAACTTTTGTCTTATATCTTCTGTCCATACTACATAAGCCCATATGAAATACATCTAAAATAGTGGGTAAGGATCTGTAGCTTAAATCTTTTCATAAAAATTCTTGACTTGTGGGGCCTTGCCCCGTGGCTGAGTGGTTAAGCTTCTGTGCCCTCTGCTTTGTCAGTCCAGGGTTCATAGGTTTGGATCTTGGGCAGGGACGTACTCCACTCACCATCCGTGCTGTGAAGATGCCCCACATACCAAAAAATCGAGGAAGATTGGCATGGCTGTTAACTCAAATCTAATCTTTCTCAAATGAAAAAAAGAGGAAGATTGACAACAGATGTTAGCTCAGGGTGAGTCTTCCTCACCAGAGGAAAAAAGAAATTATTGACTCGTGAATGAGATAACACATCATATTAGCAACAAAATGATATTTCATGAATTTTTGTAGGTTACTGGAAATGTTTGAACCCCACATTTCTTCACCTCGGCTTCAAAAGAGAATATACTTTTTGTTTTTCAAAACTGTCTTCACCTCCTGGAAGAAGCCTTTTGTTTCTATGGCCTAGACTTTTATCTGTCAAGATCCTAAAATTTACAAAATTCCTAATGATCCTTTGAGAGTAGTTTATTATATCATAAGCTGGTAAGTAAATCTGTGTGGACCTTCTATATGGTATTCATGCTCGAAAGTGCGCAACCTATTCAATTCGTCAAAACTGTGATGGCATACTTCTCTGAGATATTAACGTTCTTTTTTTCTCTGTTAGGAGAGTAAAACTAGAGAAGAAGCATTTTTTTTTCCTCTCCCATGATAAGAATTCTTAAGTTACCTCTAAATGCTTCTTGAAAAACCTATATATTTCCCAATTTCTTCTCCCACCTTCATAGAAAGTTCCCCTCTATCTTTGGACCTAGAACCATCCTTTCCCCGTCACCAGTCAGGGATAAAAGCCTAGTTTCCTATATACTGTGAATATTAGATGCAATCGAAGGTGACTTGCATAACTTCCCTCCACCATATATGCCCTGCCACTTGCTTTTGTGTCCATATATTCTGGGCTTTTTTTCGGACAGATTTAACATATCTGCTTTGACCTAAAATCAGCATCATCTCTTGATCACTAGATGCCATCTCCTCTCTCCCACTCAAAAGCATAGCCTCAGCAATTTTTTTCACCTACGTTAATTATGAATTCTTGCCTCTCTACTGGATGATACCTTCAGGTCTGCACATAAACTGTATTTTTTCACATCTTTAAATTTTACATCTCCTCCTGGGACCTCTCTCCTCAGCTGAAAACATATATATTTAATTGCTTACTCTTCTCTACTTGAACGTGAACTTCAAACTTTACATGTTTAAACCCTATAGCCCTTTTATGAAGCATGCACATCAGCACCATCATTTTCTCGTGCCTGTTCTACTGCCTGCTTTCTAACAGGTCTCCCTGCTTCTTCTTTTGCTTCCTAAAAATCTGTCATCAGCCTGAGAGTCAGAGGAATCCTTTCTCACAGTGTCAAGGGAGGCTAGGTACCTCCTCTTCTCAACATCTCCAGTGGCTTCCTCTCCAGCTTGTAATAAGACGAAGTCTTTGCTGTGGTCAAGTCTAGTCCCACCACCACTCCCTGACTGTGTCCGCCATTATATTCCTCCTTTTTTTTTTCTTTGCTGCAGATGCCCTGGCTATCTTGCTGTTCTTAGAAAATGCCAAGCATTCTCTCATTTTAATATTTTTACAGTTATTGTTTTTGGTACTTCTAACACTTTTCTCCCATATAATATGTATTCTACTTCACTCTCTTCAGGTCTCTGCTCAAATGTCACTATAGCTGAGTCTTCCCTGACCGCCATAGGACAGAATACACGCACATTCAGAACTCTTCATCTTCTTTATATCATGTGTATTTCTCCAAATAATTTACTTTCTATCTTCCCTTACAGAAGTGTAGCTCCATGAGGGCAAGTACATTTCCCATTTTGGTTCCTCATATATTTCAAGTGCCTTACTGCTGCCTGGCGCATAATACCTTCTCTACATATGTTGTTAAATGGATGAATGCAGTAATATTGGGCTATTTCAAAGTTGATATTCCTTACTTATCTAGTTCTAAGGAGTTAAATAATTATAACTTTTTTAAGCTAATTTTAAACTCTGAAATAAAGGAAAACCTTTTAAACTCAGTTAAACTAGCAGATGCAGCTGTATGATCTTTTTAGGCACAAAGTATATTTTTCTTTTAATGCTTGATTATCTTACCTTTGGTTACATTTGTCGACAGTAGGGACTCACAGCAGAAATCATACACCATCCTTAGAAAGGTGAACAAAAGTGGGAGCAGTGAAAACAGGCTTATTAGAGAATATATGGTGATGGAGAGTAGTGACCACAAAGTAAGAGAAAAGTCAAATTTTCTAAGTGATAAGAAAAGTCATTTTCTAGGTGATAAGAGTACTAGGAACAGCTGTGTTTCTAATGAGGTGACTGTGTGGGCTCCAGGATGGGGGCTGGTCACGAGAAAGACCAAGCCTTGATTAGAAGCTTGGAATTTGCAGCTCCACCATCCATCCTCTAGAAAGGGCAGAGAGGCTGAAAATGGAATTAATAATTGATCGTGCCTACATGAGGAAGCCTCTGCAAAATCCCAGTAGTATGGGGTTTGGAGAGCTTCCAGGCTGGTGAGTGCATGGGGGAGCTGAGAGAGTGGTATGCCTGGAGAGGGCATGGAAGCTCCACACCCCTGCCCACGTGCCTTGTACTATGCATCTCTTCCATCTGGATGTTTGTCTATGCCCTTTATCATATCCTTTAATAAACTGAAAAGCATAAGTAAGTGTTTCCCTGAGTTCTGTGAGCCACTCTAGCAAATTGATGGAACCCAAGGAGCGGGTAGTTGGAACCTCCCAGCTAAAGCCTGGTCAGAATATAACCTGGCGATGGACTGGGCTTGCGACTAGCATCTGAAGTGTGATTGTGTGTGTGTTTGTGTTGAGGGGCAGTCTTATGGGCCTGAGCACTTAACCTGGAGGATCTGGTGCTATCCTGGGTCGATAGTATCAGAACTGAGTTAAACTGTAGGACGCCTGGGCAGTGTCTCAGAGAATCGCTCGACATGGAGAAAACCTCCACACGTTTGGTGCCCAAATGTGAAGTGTTTTATCTGAGTAGTAGAGGAGACTCACAGAAAAGAAAGACAGTGTAGGGAGAACTGGGTTTTTCCTCACACAGGGAAGAAAAATCTGTAGGTTTTTCTTTTATAATAACTTTTCTGGATATGTGCTTTTATACAAAAAGACTTATTTTGGGATATTACGGGGTTAGTGAGACGTTATTGGATTTTATTTTATACAAAGTTATTTTCATGGTTGTCTCAACAAGATGAGAATTATAGGTTTGTACTTTCATAGCTTATACTATACTCTAGCATTCCTATCTAAAATGGTCCTAATTATGCTCACACAGTCCCTTGTGAAATCACAGACATGAAGACCTTTAAGTAAGATGGATATAAATAAACTGGATTACATGTTTTATCAAGAATATAACACTTTTTTAATCAGCAAAATATTATTCAGTTATAAATTATAAATAAGGAAAAAGTAAAGAATTTGGAAACACCACAAGAGGGCAATTTAAGGAAAAGAAATAACTAGGAGAAACTGCAGCAACCTTCCTCTAATCTGTATAGTCTGGACTCTCCTTGAACTCAGGTAAGTAGCTAAGGTATGAACTTAACTGAATCTTTCCTTCTGTGTCACAAAATCACCACCACTTTTCTTGCTAAGCTGGCCAGCTTCGTAGGGCAGTGACATTCTGAGTTACACACACGCGTTAGAAACCAGAGAACCACTGTTTCTCCCATTTGGAGAGGAAGTGGAGGCTTAGACAGCAGCAGCTAATGATTTCTCTTCAAATAAAGCATCTCTGTCTATAAAATAGCCTTTATTTTATTCTTAAAACTCTTTTTTTCCTGTGGTCTGAAGCATCTAGAGAAAATATTATGATAGTTTTGTTTTATTTATTAATATTTTCTCTTCTATTTAATAACAGCATGATGATTTTACCATCCAATCACTTATTTATTTGATGAATATTTATTAAATGTAAATATATATGTCCATTACTGTACTTGTCGCTGGGGATACAACAGAGCCAGAGGGAGTGTGTCCTTGGACCATAGTGAGGAATAGTGTTGGCTGAGGTGCTGAGACTAAAGTGACGATATTGGATATATTGAGAGAGCAGCCACAGAGAACAGAGGAACTAAATGATCAATTATTGGTGAAGAGAATATGAAATGAGTGAAAAACTGAGATAAATTGATAAGTATTTATCGCCAAAAATTTTTATTTTGAAAAATTCAATAATTCATGCTTACACTGCCCTAATATTTGTTTCAGTTATTCCACTTTGCAGACATAAAATAATCAAGGAGGCAACAGTAATTTTATTCCCCCTGAGAGTCCTCCCATGCTTCTTACAATATTTGAGGAAATACAACCTCAGTGACACCTATAACCAATGTGTTAGTTATCTGTTGCTGTGAAACAAATACCACAAACAAAGCAGCATAAAACAACAATAAGCATTTGTTATTTCATAGTTTCTAAGTTCCTGTGGGGAACAGCAGGATACAGTAACCACAAACATTCATCATTTTGCGGCTTCTATGGGTGAGGAATTCTGAAACAGTTTGCTTGGGCACTTTTGGCCCAAGGTGTCTAATCAAGTTACAGTCAAGATAGTGCCGAGGTTGCAGCCATCTGAAGGCTTGGCCGTGGCTGGGAGACTTCCTTCTAAGGGGCTGTCATTGGGAGGCCTGAGTTTGTTTCCACACAGACTTCTCCAGAATGCTTCTTGAGTGCAAGTGATCCATGAGAGAGAGCAAGGCAGAGGCCATAATGTCCTTTGTAACCTAGCCTCAGAAACCACGCACCATCACTTCTGCAATATTCTCTTGGTTACATGGCCCTATTTGATGTGAGAGAGGACTGCATAACCGGGTGGACACCATGAGGTGAAAATCGTTGGGGGCCGTCTTGGAGGCTGGCTATCACACCCAGCATCCTTTCTTTGCCCCTTTCTTTGAGATCTTTTCCATTTAAAATGTTTTACTTAGAATGAGTGGTGAGCAGACTCAGCATATTTTCAAATCTGTGTAACGGATGCT
The DNA here is from genome assembly GCF_021613505.1 of Equus quagga. Classification (NCBI taxonomy): domain Eukaryota; kingdom Metazoa; phylum Chordata; class Mammalia; order Perissodactyla; family Equidae; genus Equus; species Equus quagga. The sequence goes on along the minus strand of NC_060268.1, from coordinate 9,322,194 downwards.
GTCTTGTCTGTAATTAGCTGAGTTCCTCTAAAGCCCTAAGCCAGGGCTCTCAGAACTAAACACCTGTTGCACTTTATTATGCGATTGAAATTATGAAAAGTACGTATCTGTTTTAGAAATTTGGAGGTTTTCTTTTTTTCCTGATGTTAGTATGTTTTCTGCTAATGCTTTTGAAGTTAAAAATAAATTTTGTTATTTATAGATTGCTTTTCCATGCGGTTTTATTTTACATATGAGATTGCTGATATTTGGAGAGGTTGAGTAACTAAGGTTGCAAAATTCGGAATAAAATGCAGGTATTGTTTCTCCTAATCCTTTGTCTTTCCCTTACAATTGGCTACCAGCTGAATAGTTTTCAATAATTTCCTGCTAGTATAAGAAAGCATTCATCAATTTAGCATTAGAGACTTGCAGTCGGGTTCTAATGGAACACTTCACACTGCCAGCAGCTATAAACTTTTCCTGCATGAGTTCTTTCTTTTCATTATGCTGGAGTTTCATCTCAGCATTCAGAGACCTAGGGGCTGGCCCTGTGGTGCAGGGGTTAAGTTCACATGTTCCGATTCTCTGTGGCCCGGTCTTCCCCGGTTCGGATCTCAGGTGCGGACATGGCACCGTTTGGCAAGCCATGCTGTGGTGGGCATCCCACGTATAAAGTAGAGGAAGATGGGCATGGATGTTAGCCAGTCTTCCTCAGCAAAAAGAGGAGGCTTGGCAGTAGTTAGCTCAGGGCTAGTCTTCCTCGGAAAAAAAAAAAAAAAGAAATGGGACTTCCCTCAAAGAGAAAACAAAAACGGTGAAAATGTAGGGGCAAACTGCAATTTTAGAAATGTCTTGATTTCAGAGTTCTGACAACAAGATAAAAATTTAGAAATCTATGTAATTCATGTGTTGTTCAACATGCCACACTGAATCCATAAGAAGACTATGGAATTATTAAATTTTAAATCATACATATAATATATGGTTCTTTGAACCCCTAATACCTACTTATCACATCTGCGTGTGAAAATATGTCTCATTCTCTCTTTAATAAAAATGATTACCCCTTCCCAAACCAGCTTATTGACAGTAGAAGCAGTGTACTTAAGGATTGAATAACTTCAGGATTTGTGAAGCAACTATAAAATGAAAATTAATTTATAGAGAACAAAAATAATGCATGTAGAATAGCGGATCGCCAACTATTATGCTGTCCTATTTGCTTGGTGTGTTGACATATGACATGACATTTTGTGATTCTTTAGCAGTTTCTCTATTTTTGACTTTCTATTCTTTATCACAATATTTAAAAACAGAAGAAAATGCCACAAAGCTAAATAAAATAAAATTATGTACTAGGATATCTTAAGCTTTGCTTTTAATTGGTTGTCTTATCAAAATAACTGCTCTGCGGTAGCACATCCATAAAATGATAATAATGGAAGTGAGCAAAAGAACAGCCTTATAACTCCTGAAGTTAGTGTTTTGTAAAGAGAAAGAGGAACTTGTGTTGATAGTCAGAATTTAGTATTTAACATTTAGTATTTCACACCAAATATAATAACTCATCATGCAGTACCATTTTAAAATGCATTTTCATTTTAGAACAGTTTTAGAGCACAAAAAACCTGAATAAATAGTCCAAAGAGTTCCCATACACCCCACACCCAGTTTTCCATATTATTAACATCTTACATTAGTGTGGCACATTTGTTACAATTAGCAAACTAATGATGACATATTCTTATTACTCAAAGGTTACACTTTATTCACATTTCCTTATTTAGTGTCTTCTTTCTATTTCTGGATCCCATCCAGGATATCACGTTACATTTCATCGTCATGTCTCCTTATGGCACTCTTGGCCATGACACTTTCTCTGACTTTCCTTGTTTTTGATGACCTTGAATGTTTTGAAGAGTACTGTTAGACATTTTGTAAAATGTGCCTAGAGGAGTTTGTTTGTAGTTTTTCTCATGGTTAGATTGGATTGTATTTTGGGGAGGAAGACCACAGTAGTTCAATACTTTTTTTTAAGTAAGTATATCACTGACTGATCAGTGTTATTATAATCTTTCATTCTATCCATTATGTGTTCATGTTTTCATCAACCTTTGGATCTGAATCCAGATAGTCTTATTACTCAGTTGTGTGGTATTACCTTGACGTTCTTGAAGTAGAAATGTCTGTAGACAGGTTTGATAGAGTCTGTAGGCTTTTGTATATATATATTAATAAAAGTGTGAGAATTAAATACCTAAATTTCTTCATAAACTCATAAATTTTGGAACCTGAAACTTTGAAATTATATTCAACTTGATGACTGTAATATAAGTGTCATCTCCATTTGTATTGTAAATCTATATAGACTTCACATTATTTTTTCAATGAGAATAAATTTTCTAAGCTAGGTTGTGAATTAGTTTAATGAACCCTTATAAATGGTATTTATTCAAATTCTTTCACTCCATATGTAAGGTTTTTTCTCTCATAACTAGTAAATTCAATTTTGACTAAGTTCTGAATATGTCAACTATATTGTTCTTTAATTTTGCATAATTATTTCTTGATAATGAATTTCAGAAGACATGTATATCAAATATAGCGTGTGTATATAAGACAACTGCCGTGGAAGTGTTAGATACATGAAACATAAACACCTTTATGAAATGTAATAAAATTTTGAATTATATTTAACATTATATTTTAGTTGTCATGTGAACTAATAATATGTAAGGTAGGAAATCAAGTTTTTAATTTTTTGTGAATTGAAACCGTTATCATCAGAGTTTTATTGCTGAGGCTGAGATAAACTGTAAAATGCTATATCAAGGCCCTCTGTATACACAGTTGACGTGACAATAACCACGATGACTGAGTCATTCCTTTTAAGAAAGCGTCCAGCTCGTCTAGTCTTCCTTTGTGAAACAGAGGTTTTAAACTAGCCACTGTCGGCAGTACTACCAAGTTGAAACACTTGACCTTGGTTTAAGTATAGGGACAACAGTGCTTCTCAAAGTCACCTGGCGATGTTGTTAAAAACAGATTTCTGGGCCCCACGCCTGGGAATTCTGATTAAATCTGGCAAGGGGTCTGAAAATTTGCCTTTTAAATGTCGGTGCAGCTGTTCTCCATCGGCTCCATGCTGTAGGAACCCAAAGGCTGGTGTGTGAGACTTTACACTCCTTTACAAGAGCGGGTCTCTTCCTTTTAGGGACAGTATTCTGGGGAGGCAGCTAAACAAGTTAACTAAAGAACAAATTCCAAGGGAAAAAAATGGCGTTACTTCCTCCAAAATTCAACTAATTTGTCATATAAAAATTAGCTGTCTGTCCTCACAAGCATATACTATATTCTAAAATACCATATCCCAGAAGGCCTAATGGCTTCCTATCACTGTTCTTCGGGAGGGATTTCTGCAACCAGTTTTCCAGAACATTTTACTTCATGAAGCTCAATTTATATTTGTTATCATTATAGATTAGTGTCCTGAGCATAAGAAAGGTGGAATGTATTTAAGTAGGCAGAAAAAATAGATAAAAATAATCCAGAAAATAGCAAAACCAGCAATGGAGCATTTTTTAAATCCTATTTTCCTGCTGGCTTTATGTTATTGAAATGGTGTGAATTTATTTTCCAAAGATTGTTTCATTTGTTTAAAAAGAAGATTTCAATTAATATGAGTGAAGCTGATGATTCCTGTTAAAATTAGTATTCTGAAGTAGTTTTCACATAATTTAAACAATCAAAATTACCATTCCTGAAGAATTAAAGAACAGACAATTGTATATATAACATTTCAAAAACAAAATATCGTAAGAATATTTCTTATTTCAGTTCAAACTATCATGTAAAATGGTTAAAAAGGGAAAATGAATATTATTCTGTAACAGAGAGATCAATATGATCTTCATATTTCACATTATTGAAATTACCTTCTGAATTTGTAAATCACAATATCAATCAAATAATGTCTGCTTTTTGAGCTAGTTGTATTAATATTATTCTAGCCAATCTTTCCAATAATAAATACTCAATTCCAAATCATCACTAGTTTAGAACTAATGTAATTATTGCCAAATCTATATACCTATATGAAGTCCTGGATCTCTCTACAATCAATTCACAGCTGTCTACAGTAAACTCTTACGTTTCTACAAAGATACTTACATTTGCAAACTTATTTATAGTAAGTTTTCCCTCACATCTTTGTAATTTTGCCCCTAAGCGTGTTTCATCAAAAAAGAGAGAGTTTATAGGAATAAATAAAATTGCTTCGAAATTCAGTTTAGATGTTTTCCTACTATAATTTCTTTCTAAAAAAAAGCACACCTTTGGGTTTTTAGTAATTCCCTGATATTTTCATCATGTATTCATCTCAGTTAAGGAATAATTACAAAGCAAATCAAGCTATGGTGGGACAACCAAGAGGAACGTTCAGATTCCATTTCCTGAGCTGAAGTCAATTCTCATTAGAAACACACAGCACTGCAAGTATGAAATTACATGTAGAATATGTTTAACGATGCCTTAATGAAGTTTCTATTCTAGAATAAATTATCTGTTGGTGTAACTGCATATTAGATCAGCTTCAGCATAATATGCAAACAATATCTTTCATGAGTCATATGTATTGAAATAGCTGGCCCATATCCAAACTATTTTTTCTTCAATACTACTGAATGATTTGTTTAAAAAATAATTATACATTCAGTCTAAAGTTAATTTCAATAGATTTGGAATCCTAGGGATAGTGAAATGCCAATATTTTAAAAAATCTTACAAACTATACTCTATTTTCTAACATTAAATATTTCAATACTATTTAAAACTCTTTTTCATGGCCACTTCTGAATAAATATCAAGTTTCTGGATCCATTTTGACAATCTAAAAATCTTACTGCATTTTTAAAATTTAATTTCACCTAAAATCAGATAAAATTATGAAAATTATAAACAAGAAACATACCGTTTTTCTCAGAAAATGGAAGAAGAAATAAAAAACAGAATTAAAAATGATAGAGTTCCAAATATATGCAGCAAAACTGGGCAAAATTTACAGACATCTTTTGTCTGCCATTTTTCTTCGGTTAAAGAGAAGTGAGGGGAACAAAATCAAAGAAGTGGCCAGTTTGAGAATGGGAATTTCTTCTGTTGATGACCGAGCAGAGATTTAAGGAGTCGATGGAGAAAGAGGTCGCACTACCTGTCCTGCATCGATTATGCACCAAACATCCCATAAACTCCACCACTATAGCAACAGGGCTGGCGGCTCCTTTGAATTATCTCCTGATTTGCAATTTTAGCAATTCTGATGTACTTTCTCGCACTTTAGCTTTCTTGAGTCTGCCCTGCAAGTGTCCTTAAAACTGATTTGTTCTGTGCCATGACATTGATGCAGAGGGATCCAAAGAGAGAGAGTCCCTTCACCTTAAAATTGGACCTGAGTGTCCCCCAATGGTGATAATCCTTTGTGCACGTGAAATTTGAACCATCAAATAAAATTACGTTTCTCATTTTTCAAGTGAATTTTCTTCCTAGCTTCTAATTGTTTATTAAATAATACCAGTAACAGATACCTTGTTCCGTTTGGATCTCCTGATTCTAGAACACCTGAAAACACTACTGTATGTTTATTTTAGTAAAAATAAAATAGTAGAATTATTTGAGCTCTTGAGTAGAAGTTAGCTAAGTTCCTTGTGGATTTCCACTTTGCAGTATTTACATTTTATGCTAGTGAGAGTAACCACTCTGAAATGGTGAGTGTAACATGAAATCACTACAAATTCGTGAACAACAGCCAGCCAGGTCTTCAGAGAGGTCTGTTAATATTCAAATTTATTAATTTTATAAGAAATGTTAGTCACTAAAAACAATATGTCTGTCAGCTCCCAGAAAGAAAATTAATTTAACACATTGATTCAAATGAAGAGACTTTACTAAAGAGATTACCTAGAAGCAAGGATTAAAGAACAAACAAGGGATGATAATGCACCCAGAGCTGTTACCCATACAGCTGCAGAGGCAAGGGAAGAAAGTGTGTCACCAGTGCCAGGCAGGGCTGCAGTCTGGGCGGGCAGGGGTGTCTGCCTGGAGCTGTGGTCTTGAGGGATGCGACTAGGATAGTGAATGATAAGAGGCACAGAAACAGGGAGTGGGAAAGAAACATTCTGATTGGTCTCTCCCACCTTCTGAGCTCTTGCCAGTGCTTCCCAGCTGCCTAACCCAACCAAAACCAGCAAGAAAGAAAGTCTGGGAGATGCCAGCACAAGGCTCAGCCTTCAGGGACACAGCAGAGGAGCAGAAAACAGATGGAGAGGCAAACGAAAATAACCAGAATGTGTGTTGACAAGGTTAGCAGAAAACATGACTCCCACAGCCCACTGTGCAGTTTCATCAAATATTAGCTTTTTGCCCTATTTCCTTCAGTTTTACTGTTAGTACTTTTTTATTTATATGAAGACTTTCTTGGGGTCACCCCATGGCCGAGTGGTTAAGTTCGAGCACTCCCCCTTGTCGGCCTGGGGTTTCGCTGGTTCGGATCCTGGGCGCAGACATGACACCACTCATTAGGCCATGCTGAAGTGATGTCCCACATGCCACAACTAGAAGGACCCACAACTAAAATATGCAATTATGTACTGGGGGGGATTTGGGGAGAAGGCACAGAAAAAAAAAAAAAAGAAGATTGGCAAAGTTGTTAGCTCAGGTGCCAATCTTTAAAAAAAAAAAAGACTTTCTTGATACAGCTCATGCATACCTATTTCTCCTTTTAAATATACCGCTGCTTCTCCATTCATGAGTAGGGCAGAATCAAAAGTCCAGGTAGATTTTCAGAAAAGTTTCAATTATTTCTTCTTTTCTTTATTTTTGAAATGCCCCTTGTTACCTTTACCACCAAACGACACCTCAACTGAGTAAAGATTAAAAGTTTCATAAGCTTTCCTGTAACATTCCTTAGACCTTGTTTTAATATCTGCTGCCATCTGACCTTCTGGAGAAATCTCAGACAAGCTTTATTTCTTTGGAGATGATCCGTTATTATTTCTGGATATATCTTAAAAGATTCTGCCTTTCCTTGAATTTAGTAATTGCATCAAGGTTAAACTTAATCTTTTCAACTATTTTAATTTTAATTTTTATGCTTTTTTTGCTCTTTTCAAAATATGTCTTTTCAATTTCAGATTAAAAAGTCCCTTTATGTATTTATGAAGCATTTTTTCTAGTAGATAATAAATATATCTTTTCTTTGTATTCTTCCTTCAAAAATAATAATCATATGCACAATTGATCTTTGTTGATTTTTTATACGTATTTTCTTCTCTAAACTTTGGTTGTATTTCACCTCTCTCTGCATTCTGTAATTTATTCCAGACACAGCATTGATGCTCATGATGGCGAGCTGCTGCCTGACATGAACTGCTCCAACAGAGGAGAAGGCTTGAGTTTGGGAAAAGCTGCATGCTGGAGTCTGTCAGGATGAAGGATGTATGAAAATAGCCCCTAAACCAAAAAACCAAACAAACATAAAACAGTTGCACATAGAAATCCTCAAAGACAGTCTTAAAAGGGTGAGAGACTGACTCAGAAGAACCCATGGAAACACTCAGGAGAGGCTTTAACACGTGCCAAAATGAGGAAAGCCAAATTTGTCAAGTAAGAAATTTTGGGTGTCTCCAACCTCTTTACCCTAACCTGTATATTCTTGCTCCAATTCTGGAGGTGATCAGACAATTTCATTTAAATTACACCATCCTGATAACTTGACAAGCATGTGTGCTGTTATACTTCTAGGTAATTAAAATATCCTTCCTGATGAAATGATCAAAATTCCAAACAATTTAAAATTAAGCCCTCTCCTTAATATCATGGCCAAGCAAGTGTTCTAAATTTTCTCTGAGTTCCACATCAAAATTGTTACTCAACATTTGCTAGATTTGCATTATTTTTTCATATTTTTCATTATTGGGACAATAGCTATCCCATAATACTGCTGATCATTGTGTCAAGTGCTCTGAATAGTTTTTCTTGGCCTCTTAAATACATAAATGTTTTAAAATTTGTTGGTTCTTTCTATGAACCAAATCTACCAATTCTCTTTTCTGTCTCCAATCAATAATAGATCTGACTGCCTTACGATTATAGCTAGTATTACATAATGCTTACCTTTTCCTAGGACCTCTGGTATGTTCCTTACGTTTAATCCTTGCAACAATCCTATGAGGTAGGATCTAGGAGCATTTACATTTCTATATATGAGGATTTGAGACGCAGAAATGTTTATCGTTTGCTCCTGGCCACATAGCTCTAAGAGGTAGACCCAGAATTTACACTCAGATAGTCTGGCCCCAAAATTGTCTTTTCAACTAGTCGTATTCCTCTTTAAAGCAGGAGAACAGTGGAAAGCAAGCTCCATGAAGAATCTACATACAAATCACCTGCAGTCCTTGGGATAATGCGCAATCCTGGGCTCATCAGCTGCCATGTGTGTTCAATCATCATTTCAAAAGGAACTGAAGGTGATTCCAAGAGACCCTAACATTTCAAAACCAGTAACACAATTAGCTACTCTTATAATATGTATATTTTCTTGACCATAAATTCAGAGGTGAGAAGATGATACCCTTGTTTTCAAACTATTTGATAATATTTACTCTCATTTTCTTTGCTTTGTGATAGCTTTTATGCTAATTGAGATGATTTATGTTTTCAAAAATCCTATTGCATATTCTTATTGTTTATCTACAAATTGCACAGTCAAACAACTAACATGTTATCCTAGGAGACTGTATCAGCTAAAAATGTCTTTGACTTCAACTAAAAGAAAACCTGTCAGTTGCTGACATTAACAAAGATTTATTTATTTCAAATTATATTCTTTCTTTCCCTTTTGCCTTCCTGAACATGTACATTTTGAAACTCACATTTTTCATTTCATGTGTTTAAGGTGACAACTGGATCTTGAGACTCATAACCACATTCCGTGCAGGAAAAAGGGAAAAATGGAAAGAAAAAAAGTTCATTTTAAAAATTAAATAGGACGCTTTCTCCATGGATTCCCAACTGCTTCATATTGCCCTAAACTCTATTACATGGACATCCTTTGTTTGTCAGCAGCTAAAGAGCACTTGTATTTAGGTGTCTAGTCAACCCACCAACTGTGCGGGCCAAAGCCTTATAACTACCTATGCACCCCTATAACTACCCATTAACCACATTCATTTTTCCCCCATGCACAGCATATCATCTCTTTCCCTGGGTAAGACTCACTCTAAGTCTCATCCAGTCACTGCATCGGACTTGAAATCGGAATCTCTTCATGGTGTGTGGATGTTGCGTGTTAGGGTCTGGTAACCTGGAACCTAAAATACAATTTATCTCCAGCTAACTCACACAATATACAGTGGTACCAAAGGAAGACAAAACCAGGCCTTCATTCCCAAAGGGTCAAGGGGAGGCCCTGAAGTACTCACTCGTCTGCAGCACAAATCAGTGTTAGCTGATATGAATGTGAGGGAAACTTGCTCTTTTAGCCACAATGAAAGAGCTAGTTTTGCTTTGGAAAGAATCCTACTTAAGTGTGTCGATGAAAATAATCCGTAACCAATCTATAAATGAAAATTTGGGTGAGTTTATTCTGAGCTAAAATGTGAGGATTATAACCTGGGAGAGTCTTTCCACAAAGGAACAGAGCACTCCAAAGAAGTAGGGGTATACAGGGTGGTTATATACCCTCAAAGAGGACGTTTCACATATGATTGAAATGTCCCTTTTACAATAGTCACGAGGCTGCTCTGTCGGCACAGCGATTGATGGAAACAGCAGATAGGTCTGCTGTCTCGGTGAACACAGCAGCGTGGCAGGTCTGTTGCCTCGAGCTGGGTGGTCACAGGTGAGCACTGCAATCAGTTCCTAGCCTAAGGAAAGATGCTTAATCTTTAAGGAGACGCCAACGTTTGGAGGGGGAGGGAAGTTGCACCTTTATCTCAAGGGCCTTTGCTCTTGTCATAGAAAATGTCTAAGTAGATATACAATGCATGCTCAATGGCCACAGTCAGGCCCTTTTGGAAAAAACAGTCAGGCCGAATTAGGTTTATAGCAAATGGCTTCCTCATATACTCCAATATATCCTATTGCTTGCCATTTTTATTTGTCAAGTGTTACAACTCATCGTCACTTCTGAGTGGATTATTGAGAAGGATGCTCTTCCGGCAGGCTGCATAGATTTAGGAGCCCATTTCAAGTTGGTGGAAAGTGGGGTCTTACAAATCACATTAGGGATTGAAGAATTACAGGCTTTTCCAGGCCACACCTCAGGTTTTGTGTTGGCAGAAGAGTTCCCTCAGAACTTTCAAAGGCAGCCTATTAGCTTCCAATCGTGTGTATGTGTCTCTGAACACAGCCAGGATCTTACGTCCACATGGTCTTTAAGTAGGAAGATTATAATATTTCATTTACTGGGCTCTGTGTTCTGCCTATCTGTGAGCCTACAGGTGAACAGCCACTGCCTTGACCAGGCCATTCCACTTTTCCACTATAAACAATACTTTTGTGGTTCATTTGGCAGAACTACCTTAATGGATGGTGCTTAGAAAAGTTTGGGATCCCAGTTGTGTATATTGTTAAAGCCGCCACTTGACATTCTCTACTTGTAGTAGAATCAGTGTGTCCAGAAGCGTGTGGCTTTTTCAACCAGCAAGGCTCTGAGCTAATGAACTCTCAGACAAGTTTGATTTCAGGCTGTAAGCAGAGTGCCTCTCTTAGCAAAGCCAATTTTATTCCCTGCCATCTTCCCTGGCAGTCAGGTTAATTCTAGTTTCAGTTCATTCATCTCTTCTAGGACTTTACCGACAGCTGCACAAAATTAGCAAAAAACATACTAATAGAGTACATTTTTGCTCAATTTGTTGCTGTTGTTCTGTTTTAAATACGTCCTCTAAATTATGGAGTCATTGGGCATGTGGTCTACACCCTAATGAATACAGCAGGTGATCCTTACCATGTATTTTTCCATCACATAACATGGGGCTGAGTAATTTTCCAAACTGCAATGAGTATGTACTCATCTCCCACTGATGATTAACAGAATAAACTAGTATCATTTATTTGTCTCACTGCCCAGTACTTTTTGAACATCTTTCTATAGTGTGGGGAAATTTCCACCTTATCTCCCCAAGGTAGAAACTAGAACATTTGCTGCTTCAGGCTTATTTGCAGCTCAGACGCTGGTGGGTGATGCAGACTCTACTAATCATATGCCCTTGAGCAACGTGAAGAAACAGGAACAGTGCAGAAGGAAGGTGGAAACATAAGCATTTCCATTCTGGAGACATCAGTGATTGCAAGATTGCACTCATGGTGCAGAGCGACTTTGTTGCTTTTGGCAGTAACAGCTGCTGAAGATTATGTTCATGGCAGGAATAGAGACACAACTGGAGCTTCCTGGCTACTGCATTCACAGTGATAGTGGCAGAGGCATTGGTGACCTCATGCCAACTATGCAAAGCAGAGTAAGGCGTGATTCTCGGAAACCTAGCCTCAAGCGTGTTTCTCCAGCCCTCGCAATATTCCAGTATGAATATCCCCTCTTTTTATGGCTCTTCTTTTCCACATTTTGTTCCCTCTGTCAGCCTCAGGGTCGCTTCAAATTAAAGACACTGACAGACAGAAGGGCATTATATTCTAATGAGATACATGATTGGAAGCACCAAATATAACTAAGAATATAAATGTGAGTAAGAATTTATTAGACAATTAGAAAAAGCGCATGTGTATGTGTTTGTATATGTGTGTGTGTGTGTGTTCCATTCATCATATGTTGTAAATGCTAGTTAATTTCTATTTCACGATATCCACACAGAGACGCACATGCAGGCACAACACACGCACACACACATGCAACATAAAGAAGTAATTGTCAACTTGAGATTAAATACACCTAGGCAAATTGATTACAGGGTTGGGGGCACTTTTTCTTTTCTTCATTAAGATAGAGAACCTTGTTCAAAATGAAAGTCAACTTTTGCCTTAGGCAAAAATGACTCTTTTTTAATGCCCTTTTATGCTTGCAAAATATTTTAGAAGACATAAAATTTCTCTATGCTCTATGTCTATGGCAAAGCAAAATAAAACTAATGAAGGTTATCGATCAAACAAGTTTTAAAAGAATTGATACCAATAAAATTCTTATTAAAATGGTTCATTTTGAATAGCTGAGCCCTATTTATTAGTGCTCCTATTTTTTACTAAGGAGAGCAAAGTAGTTAGACGGATAGATAGATAGAGGTATAGACACACATTATATATATTATATCCTGTAAAATATATAATCATAAAGCCTCATAGGTATGTGTGTGTGTGTGCAAAGTAATTAAAATGTAATGACTTCACATCACACATAGATCACTGTGTGTGTGTGTGAGTCAGAAGGAAGATGGAGACTTCTTGGAATCTTTCACATGATTATCATAAATTATATCTTACATGAGTTATTTGTCAGAATTGTTCCAATTCACCATTTACTCAACTAATAAGAGAGTTAAGGAAAAAAAAATAATAATAGTAAGGGGCCAGCCCGGGGGTGCAGTGGTTAAGTTTGCACGTTCGGCTTCTCGGCGGCCCGGGGTTCACCGGTTCAGATCCTGGGTGCAGACATGGCACCGCTTGGCAAAAGCCATGCTGTGGTAGGCGTCCCACGTATAAAGTAGAGGAAGATGGGCATGGATGTTAGCTCGGGGCCAGTCTTCAACAGCAAAAAGAGGAGGACTGGCAGTAGTTAGCTCAGGGTTAATCTTCCTCCAAAAAAAAAATATTAAAAAATAAAACCTATCTGTAGATAGTTTACAAGTAAATGTGCAGATTCTAGGGCTGTCTCTTTTCTTAAAATGAGTTAAATAAATATTACAAATACGTTTTATTTTTAATTATTGGGATCATAGAATATCTGTAACTGTACACTCTTTTCCCTTTAATAAAATTCCTTCCTTAATACCTAAAAATTTCCATCATATAAATATTGAATTTTCCTACACACATGATAATATTAATCTAATCAATTGAGATTATTTAAAACTCTGTATTAATTATTTCTTCAAAGTTTTGCCCCTCTTACAAGTGCTTGATATCTGCACGGATGTGCTTTGAGCGTCTCACCATCAGCATGTTCAAAAATGACCTCAAGACCTTTTCAGTTCTGGCCTCCACTGACTTTCCATGTTTTGGTTCATACGTTTACCATTCCCATAGTCATCCAAGCCAGACGTCTGGAAATTATCTTCCCTTTCTTCCTGTTCCTCGTGTTTCATATTCAGGTTTCCGAGTGAAGAGTTAATAAGATTGTGTGCCAAGGGTCTTTATGAAGACTTCATTTTATTTGTTTCTGGAGAGTCTGAGTCCCAGGAGGCGGTGACTCTGCCTTATTCCTCTTCGTCCTCATAAATAGGAACTATAAAGCTAAGCAATAAATGTTAGTGTTAAATTTAACTATTTTCAGGAGAAAGAAAATGTCATATACAGTGCATTCTAAGCTTACTTATATAGAGATATCATTTTATTCCTTGGCGCATCGGCTCCTGGGGGAGGGGCTCTAATTTACTTAGGTACTTTTTATTCAATAAGTAGCATAATGTGCCTTTTGCATTAACTGCATCAGTAGGACTGAACTTCCTCCACTCAGCTGTTTGGAAAATTGATATGATGCCATGAATCAGGTCTTAAGGTACTGGGGTTTTCCAAAAAGGTGCTGGAGGAAAACTCAATAGCACTTGATTATTTCTGATTCCGTTATTGAAAAAATTGTGGGTGTTCACAAACCAGCGAAACTATGGCCAAATATAATTTGATACTATTGATATTTCCATACGTTTTGAATTCAAGCTAGTAATTATTCAGGTTCTTTTTGTTTACTTTTTCAACCTGAAAATTTAAGTAAAATACAGGCAATAACAATCTTCAAGTTAAGATCATTTTGATATGAAATAGAAAATGCTAAACCAGATGTATCTACTTATCTAAAGCATATTAATTGATGGCTATTAAAACCCTTCAACTTTATGCGGAAGAAAACTACCTTAAATTTCCTGTAAATCTTAAATGACTTTTGAAAACAATCTACAGTAGGAAGAACACATCATAAAAAAGGAAACTCTATGATATAAAAATGACATTTTGTCTATCATTTAATTTATTGTTGAAGAGCTAAGAGGTAGAGAAAAACAACGTGAGCATTGTCTTATGTTAATTAACAAACTTGCATATTGACCTCTGTATAAAATAACTTTTAATGTTTGAAATATTCATAAAACTGTCTATTATTTTTAGAAAAATCTCACCTTTGCATGTGTTCCAAATTTGAGAACATTCAGGACAGAATTTTATTTTCCTTGGCTCAAGCTTACTTTCCACTAACTGAGAAATCGTGATTAGCATACTTGGTTTTCACACATGTAGGAAATATCCTTTCAGACATTTCTTCCTTAGTATCAGTATCAGCAAGGAGTTAAAGGAAGTTTGAATTGATTGATTGGTTTAAAATACAGCCATAAAAATAAGTGAAACATTAATCATAGCTTAACAGATTGTTATCCTTCATATTATCTCCAAGAATATAAAAACAGACACTGATCCTTTGATCGCTTGCCCTCGAGTGCATCACCTATTCTGAAGTCCAGCATAAATGCTAAATTTAATCATCATGTTACATCAGAGTACTTTGTTGAGGATTTCTGTGGGCCTCGGGCTGCTATTATATGTAAATTGGTGAGTTTACCCAGAAATGCCAAATCCCTCCTTGCTAATCATCTTTCCTCCCTGAAAACGTCTCAAAGAAGATGAAGATCCTGGAGAAGGCACATCTGCGCCCAGAAAGTTCTAAGTGGTATAGCAACGTCATATTGATTATTAGCTACTCTAGCGCTTGATACCAAAACATAAGACTCTCATGTAATTTTGTTAAATCCATTCAGCTCCACTTTTAACAAAAACACTAGAAGGTCTGCTTCACAGGATCTGCTAATGTACTTTTATTGTTCTGATTTTGCACACTTCACTGTATTTATCATATTTGTTCAGTTCACTTGAATCACTCTGAGTAGGCAGAGTAAGTGTAAGGAAAGACTCGACCAGACCCGCTTCATATTATCAGAGGTTTACACCACTGACTTGGACCTCAGAAGTTGCAAGTAACTACATTTTCCGAACTACTCAGTAACTTTACATATAATTTAAAAACTTATACTCTATCTATTAAAATTCATGTTTGCCTCCTATATTTTCTATTTTCTATACTGATGAGTAAAAGGGAAGTTCATAGACCCCAGTATATAAACTAACCTTAACAAAATACACTAAAAAGTCGTTGGATGTTTTGGAGGAAGCTGAGTTCTGAGTTCCTGGGAAGGAACTTGTGAGTTGAATGATTTCCATAAGTAATTGGGAAGGATAGTTTCTTATTTTCTTGTCATATCTCTGTTGTTTTAGTTACTTAGCATGTGTTTACCCAGCTAATAAGAGAGAGGGAAGGGAAGGGGGCCAGAAAAGAAGGCAGAGTGGCTGAAGACATTTTAATAACAGAGTGTATTATACATAATATTAGACACTATTTATAAAGTAAAATAATCACTCTCCCCTCCTCAAAATTTGGTAAATTCAGCTGTACACAGAGACAAATCAAAACTAAAAATGTAAAATATATATTATAATTATGTATTTATGTTATCTCCTTACTGATTATAAATGCTTAAAGGCCTTCTCTGTATTTTGATTAATTGTCCTTCATTTCCTGAAGTACCAGAGATTTGTGCATGGTAGTGGTTCAACAGTTATTTGCCACATGGAATTATATAGAGAACTTTATATTTATAAAAAAAGATATTGGACTTTACACATGGAATTTTGTGAGTTTTTAAGTCAGTTTTCTTAGAAGTCAATAAACAATACCTAAATAAATCAGGTGTTACAAAATTCACTGCCAAATAGATTTAACCTTTGAGTTTTCATAGTGTTGTTTGTCTTCTTTCATTTATGCACAGGACATATCAACAAAGATATATGTGGAGGGCATGTCTGTGCTAAGCATATGTATGGTTGCAGTGGGAAGTGTATTTAATCTGCCGACCCCAGTTCTCCCCTTGAGCCCGTGTGCTGACTCCTGTGCTTCTGGTAGGGCAATCTTATCACTCTAACGTCCTGGCCACAAGGGGACACCATAACCTAAGCTATGTTTAGTGAATTCTCTCTCCAAGAAATTCTGAGTTTTAAATAAACATAGAGAAGGGCAGAGAGGAAGCTGAGTCATCTGAAAGGCATACCTATAAGAGAAAAGTCTAATAGATTTCCCAAATTCTTGTCCTATTTGAGACTGATTGTTGAGTTGATTAATTTAGCTATCCAACGCTCTTCCTATATATTTATTATATATATAACATATTTTGCAAAGAACTACTGTGATTTGTTAAGAGTGGCAAACTCTGGGTAGTGGAATAATGGTTTATCTTCATTTTTTTTCAAACTGTGTGTGTATTTGTGTATGTATGTGTGTGTTATAGTTTTTGCAATGAGCACGCATTACATTTCTTGTTTCAAAAATTAGCACGATAGGGTTTTCTAAATACAAAACATAAGAAGAATAAATCTATTTTCCTATTCAAGTATTTCATGTTCCTGTTGTGTTTAAATACAAACAACGGGCTTGCCAGTGGTGCCGCAGTTAAGTTCACATGCTGCACTTCGGCAGCCTGGTGTTTGCGGTTCAGGTCCTGGAAGCAGACTTACGCACGACTTATCAAGCCATGCTGTGGCAGGCGTCCCACATACAAAGTAGAGGAAGATGGGCACGCATGTTAGCTCAGGGCCAGTCTTCCTCAGCAAAAGAGGAGGATTGGCAGTGGATGTTAGCTCAGGGCTAATCTTCCTCAACAAAAACAGAAAGACAGAAAAATAGAATGTTAAAAAAATTCTAAGTATATGAAAATATTTGAACATTCTAGAGAGATTGTTATTACAATTAATATGCAGAAACAGGTAGCAAAGTTAAACATGTGATAAATTTTTCAGTGAAGAAAGCAAATCCAGAACAATACTGCCACAAAAATAGTCTTTCTTGGTAAGATACTATTTATTCAAATGAAAACATTTTGGTAATGCAATCACATTCTAGTTAAACCATTCTCTCTGTAGTATGATAGAATTTAACTCAGTAGTTACAAATATGAGTTGAGAGTCAGAAAGTATGAATCCAATTCCAGTTTTAGCATTTACTCATCATTTGATTCTAGAAAACTCTCTCAACTCCTCTGAGCCTAAGTTTCCTCACCTAGAAGGACACACTTACTATACAGTTCAATGTTTCAAAATAATAATAGGCTTTCTATAAATACTTGTTTTTTTTTTTTTAAAGATTGGTACCTGAGCTAACAACTGTTGGCAATCTTCTTTTTTTTTTTCTGCGTTTTCTCCCCAATCCCCCCCACCCCCGAGTTATAGTTGTATATTTTAGCTGTGGGTCCTTCTAGTTGTAGTATGTGCGACGCCGCCTCAATATGGCCTGATGAGCGGTGCCATGTCCACGCCCAGGATCCAAACTGGTGAAACCCTGGGCCACCGTAGCACAGCACGTGAATTTAACCACTCGGCAACTGGGCCGGCCCCCTAAATACTTGTTAAAAATAAATAATTGGCCACACTTATGTGTATAGAAGAAACAACCATACAGTTCACATCAAAGTACCACTCAGAAGTCTTTACAATAATAGTTGGCAGCGTTGTTTTTTAAAAACAGTTTCTAGTCAATTTTGAGCAGAAAATTGGAAGCCAGACAGCAGATATTAAGATATTTAGATATTAAGATATTTATTCTAAAATGCCCTTGTGTAATATAATCTTTGACACGTTCAGTACGAAGTGTCTATGTGTTAAATGACAAAATATTTCATCATGCAAACCCAGTCCTTGAAAGCTTTCAGTGTTGTCGTAACTCACAGAGAGCAAAATACAAACATCACATTATGACCTTCTCACCCTTCTGTTTCTTTCTTTCCAAATTTTTCCCTCTACAATCTCTTCTTTCCTGTCTATACTTTAGCTATACTGATCCTATTACTGTTCCTAACTTGTGCCAAACTAGATTCTGTCCTCAGGATATTTGAATACGGTGTTCTCTCCATCTAATGATGAACTACCATGGTGAACTGCCATGTAAGTATAATTTGCATATTTTAAATCACCTTAAATATTGCCTTGCTGAAAAGAGCTTCCCCGAACATTTTCCCTTACTATCCCATTTATTTTCTATCCTAGCACCTTGCCTGTTTCTTTGAAAACTTATTAAAATTGGCAAACAATTCATTTTATTTTGTTAACTTTCATTTGGGGATGATTTTAAAGAAGTGTTAAAAAAATGTAAATAATTTCTATAATTCTTCACATAGCTTTTACTAACGTTAATTTATATAACCATAGTATAATTATCACAGCTAATAAATTAACATTGATTCAATACGAATGACTACAGACCATATTCGAACGTCAGCAGTTTTTCCATGGACGTCTTGCATTTTTCCAATATAAAATCCATTTCGTCGCATTGCATTTAGTTGTCATGTCTTCTCTGTTGCCTCTGATATGTAAGAGTTCCTCTGTCTTTCGTTATTTCTCACGACCTTCACACAGTTGCACACAACTGCTCAGTTATTTGGATGTGTCTGAAGTTTGCCCATAGTTCCATCGAGGTTATGGATCTGGGGGCAGAATACCACGAAGGTGATGTGCTCTTCCCAGCACATCACAGGCACGTGTCCCATTACTGCTGATGTTAACCTAGCACTTGGTTAAGGTGGTGCTTGCCAAGTTTCTCCACCGTAATGTTATTAACTTCCTTTTGTAAGTAGCATTTGGTTAATAAATATATTTTCACTGCATACAGTATTTTGGACCCACAGCATTTTTTTCTTCCATCCAGTACATTAAAAGTGCCACTCCATTGTATTCAAGTTTGCAAAATATCTGATGAGAAGTATGCTGTAATTCTTATTTTTGTTTCTCTGGATAGAAGCTGTATTTTTTCCTTGTCTGACTTCAAGATCTTTCCTTGTGCTTTGTTTTTGTAATTAGCACTTTGAATATGACGTGTCTAGGTGGTTTTGTCTTTTCATCCTGGTTGGTGTTTTCTGAGTTTATGTGATCTGGTTTGATGTCTGTTACTAAGTTTAGAAAATTCTTGGTCAATTTGTCGTCAAATATTTCTTCTACTTCATTCTAAATCTTCTCATTCTGGGATTTCATTATATGTATGTTAGAGAGTTTGAGGTTGTTCAGAGCTCTCTGTTCTTATAGCTGTTTATGGCTCTGGGGAAAGTCTCTGTGTCATTCCTCCAGAGATGGGGCCAGAGACCATAGTCCACTTCTCTCAGAGTGACAACCCTATTTTACAAGTGGGATAATGGGTAGGGGCAGTAGTCATGTTCTTCTCAGCTTGGCTCTCACCTCATGGAAATTTGGCTCTGCTAGCATGCTGGAATGAGGACAGTGGAGGCCCAGTAGTCTAGGCCTGCTTCAACTGGGGTAGACATTCACCCTACAAGACAGTGCTGGGTAGAAAAAGGGAGTCTCTGATATCTTGGCCACAATCACTTGTCTTTTACCCTTTGCAACATGGAACTGGAGCTGTGGATGGGGATGGTGGGGACTTGTCTTTCCTAAGGAGATATGCTAGCCTGTAACTGGGAGGACACAGGGACATCTGTTTTCTTGGACACACCCTCTGATGGATCGTCCATCATGCTGAGCTGGGGATGAGAAGGAGGCAGTGGGTTGTGGCTCAAGTGCCACAGACTCTTGATATTCTTACTGAGATTTAGTAATTGTCTTCAATAAGTATTTCTTCATTTGTTCTATGTCGTTAGGACAATTTCCAGAGGTTTCAAATTTTTAAAAATAAGATTCATTAGTTATGGTGTTTTCATTGAGGAGTGGTATAGTGAAGTTCCGCATGCCACAGTTCTGGAAGTCATTTTATCCTCTGCTTTATTTTTGTTTTCTATCTATATATGTGTCTTTTTTGGATAATTTTTATTGAATAATCTTCAAGTTCACTAATTTTTTTCTTCTCTGTGTTGAATTCCCAGAAAAGCCTATTGGAAGCATTCTTCATTTATATATTTATGTTTTTCATTTCTTGAGTATTTCTAATACCTTATTTCTTATAGTTCCACTTCATTGCTGAAATCACCTATCTGATCTTGCATGTGGTTCACTTTTTCCACTAAAGTCAATTTAATTTTAGATATTTTAAATTCTCTCTGAACTATTTCCAACCTCTTTGTCATGTTTGAGTCTAATTGTTGCTTTGTCTATTGAGGTCTCCTTGTTTTTTTGTTGCTTTTTTTGTGTGCTTTGTGTTTCCTTAAATATCAGACATCTAGGGTAAGACAATAGAGACTGAGGTAAATAGTTTTGTGGATGAGTATAGCATACTTTTTCTTCTGTTAGACTTTAAGGCAGGGAATTGAGTTAATCTAGCTAAGAGCCAGGGTTAAGTTCTGCTGCTGCTATGATTACCCTCAATGTACCACACACTTCACATTCCTCTAATGATAGCCTGTGTTTAGAGCTGTGGGTTGATTTACAAGATTTTTTTCCCTTGGTGTCTGCTCTGCCTTCAGCTTATATCTTTGCACTATGAAAAGCACCTAGTATATATTGGATGTTCAATTAATGTTTTATAAGAAAGAAAGAATGGACAAAAAGAATTCTTCTATTCATTGGCTTTGAATAAATTTGTCAATTTCCAAACTACGTAAGCTTAGGGGATAACTTTGTTTTCCTCTTCTTTTTCCCATCTTCTTTTCTTTTCTTTATTTCTTGCCTCCAAGTGTGTAGGATAGACATGTTGGGTTATAAGTTGTCAGATTCTTTCCCTCTTTACCTTTCTAAATTTAGAGGTTCTCTTGGTTTCTAATAGAAATCTTTCCTTTTAACTTTTAAATTTGAAATATTTTCAAGCCTTTGAAAAATTGTAAAAAGAGTACAAAAATATCATGTGTTCACTTAGATTTCCTAATTTTCAACATATTACCACATTCACCTTATCATTCTCTGTCAATGTAACAATATAGAAATATATCTCTATATCTATCCATGTTTATATATCCATAAATATGTACAAAATATTTTTCTGAAACATTTATTTTGTAGGCATAATGTCAAATTACTGCTTACTATTTTTTAGTGTGTATCTTCTAAAAACAGCCGTGGCTCCTTTTACCACAACAGTATCATCATCAAAATCAGGACATTTCCATTGGTAAAATTCTATCATCTATTCCAGGGATGTTAAAATTTTGCTGATGATTCTAACATTTCATTTTATAAGTTCAGAATCCCATACAGAGTCATGCATGGCATTTAGTTGACATGTGTCTTTAATTCCCCTCAGTCTGGAACACTTCATAAGTTTTCTTTCATCTTTCATGACTTTGGCATTTTTGACTTGAACAGGGACTTAATTTGTAGAATGTCCCTCAGCTCAAAGGTTCGTCTGATCATTCTTTCTGATTTGATTAAGTATACGCATTACGTTTTTAATGGTAATGCCATATATAATTATATTCTCTGTAAAATCATCATCTTGCTTTAAAGAGAGACCACATGAAGGGGAGAGCTAAAAGAAGCGCATGCATGAGAGTGACAATTGTTTCATACGATAATTACAAACTATTTATTATCATTTGTGGAATGCTTGTGAACTGTTGAAGTCAAACAACTAACTCTAGCAATAATGACTTGACTGAATCACTCCATCTTATTTAGAGAAAACACCTTTTTCTCATTCCAAACTTTCATATACATCAGGAGAACAGGATGTGTTTATCCCCTGAAACTGAGAAAATGTAGTACCAATTCCCATCATGTAATTTTGTGTAAAAGTCATCCTTCCTGTCTGGATGCTGTCTTTCTCCTAATGTATAGTTTTCTTAATTACCCTGAGTGTAAGCGGGCTGTTTATATTTGGTAATCATTCAAAAGAAGCTCTCCAATCAAACTGCTCTTCATCTATGCAAAGATTGTAGCAATTTGTTATTTGCTGTTGGGCCCTTTGAGATCTTTAGGTTTGTTATAATCACCATGCTTATCACTGTGCTGTAATTAAAAATGATGACACTTTGATAATGACTTTGCCACCTATAGTACTCAAGATAATGGGCTGGTAGAAAAATATCAATAGTTAACGACATTGTTTGGAATGGTAATCGATGTAACAGTGGCATGCTGAGATGAGCGTAGCAGCTGTGTGCTTCTTCACATGTGTGTGAACCCTAACCCGTGCCAGCTGTGCTGAGTAGAGACGCTGAACATTAGTGTGACTCAAATACAAAATTACTTCAAAAACAGCTTGAGTCTTATGTGATTTAGCAGTTCTGATTGAGAAAGGATTCAATAAAGACATGATAAATCAACTAATTTTATTTTTTTTTATTGTCCACAAGTACTCCCCAATTTGATGTGTTTGAAAAGAGGGTAAAATATCATTCTGATAATAGGAATCATTTCTGTAGAGTATTTTGGTTTTGTTTTTCATCTTCATGGATAAATGGAATTTTCAAAAAATGTTGTACATGTTCCGAAGCATCAATGACTTCTCAGAGGCTACTGTTGGCTTTTAATTTTTTATGAAAGCTGTAATCCCAACAATATCTCTGCATAAAAACCTGGAAAATCTACAAGATGTGGTTAAGAATGAGTGTGGGTAGCTGGGCATATTTTAGGCAAGTTGCCAGGGAGGTACAATTTAGAACCAGGAGTGAGTGATTTTGGAGACCATTTATTATTCCTTTTCATTTTTCAACTTGCATATATTATTTCATGAAAACCACCTCTTTGAAACATATGTCATGTTTATGTTTTTCTTTCCTTTACATATAGTCTTGCAAAGAAAGACATTAATTTTGGATCATCTATTCTCAAATACAAATGGTGTTTATTTCCTTTTATAATCCTGTTGAAAATATCCTTTATCAATGAACTTCTTACTTCTAGATTAGATTTATTGTTTCTTTATCCCTTGTTTCCATGAGATACTGTCTTTTTTTCTGGAGTGTATTCTTTTGCAATCCTTCCTTTGATAACTTTATAAAAATACAGAAGGACTAATAAACATCTATTTTCTGCCATTTGTAGTACATTAGCTCTCAATTTTGTAGATTTCTCTTACAGTTTTCTTCACATCTATTCTTCATTCCTCAACTTCTTGGCTTCTCTCATCTCTTCTTTTATGACATAAATGTTGAAAATATTAACACTATGTTCTATGATCATGCATAAATACACTAATCTTTGTCTGAAAGTTGAGTCTAAAAGCTAAAAAGGAATACACAGCCTTTATGTTATATTGATATGAATATAATGTTCACTGTTGTATCAGACAGCTATGGTATATAACAAGCAACCACAAATCCCAGTGAAATACACCAATAAGCATTTATTTCTTGCTCACTCATCTCCATCTTAGCCAGAGTTCAGGGGAACACAGTTGGGCTCAGTTTTCTCTAGGTCTCAAGTTCAGACTGGGTCTGCTTCACATGTCTATCCTGGAACAAGACTATAGAAGGATGATTTTTCTCATAGAGGTGGGAGAATTGTAAGAGGAAAAACCCAGCCATGAAAGTACATTTTAAAAGACTTTGTTATATCTGTAACATCCCATTAGCCAAAGCAAATCACTTGGCTGAGACCAAAGTCAAGAGGTGGTGAAATACACTCTAGCCTTGCTAGAGTGATAGCGAGTGTGGTAATGTGTAATGCCGATAAAGTTGTAGTGAAAAAATCAGACAAATAATTCAATATAACAAAAGTGCATATTCAAGTAAAACGTTACAACCATATTTCCTTTCTTGTACAACAGGTTTTTTTGTCATGCAATTTTACCCTTAAAGCAGTTCCAGCTATTCAAGTGTAAGATCTATTCTGTGGAATTCTCCTCTTTCTTGAATAAATCCAATCTGAGATTCCTCTATTCTTGTCTTTCTCTCATTTTTAATGATTTTTCGCTAGCTCAGCACTGAGCTATCATTCCCAGGAATCTTGGTTTTTTTCATTTCTAGATTAGATGTAATAATTCTTGGTTCCAGGTCTTCATCTTTAGTAGGCTGCTATCTTGGTTTTCTGAAGCTCATTCTCAAGTAACTTCTTCAGAAAAAGTGCATCAGAGGTGAGATAAACTTACTGAGATCTGTAAATACGAAATTTTCTTTAATCTATCTTTATATTTGATTGAAAGTTTGCTCTGACATCAAAGTTTAGATTTTAGAAATGGCAATATTTAATAAAAATTGGCTGGTGAAAAGCACGATGCTCCATGTGAGTTTTGTTCTTTGTATTTGAACTATATTTTCTTTCATGAAAAATTTAAGGCTTTTCCTTTTCACACCGGAATTTCTGAGATTCCACAACAATAAAGTGTCTAAATGTGATAATGGGTTAATAGCAAAGTCATATCTTCAATCGTTTTTTTATCTTAAGTAGATTTGCTTCCTCCCAGATATGCTTGTGCTGTAGGCATGTTACTCTGGGGAAAGTCTTCTTTCCGAGTCTAGGGCCAAGTGATTGTTTTCACCCAGATCAGCAGTCTTCCTTTTGCTTCCTAGTAAATAACTCTGTACGGTTTCATACTGCTCTGGATTTGGGTTACACCAGTTACAGAGAAACGCAGATTCATTATGCATTTCATTCAATTCTATTTACGCTTCTAGAGTGCAGCATTTCAGCAACTTGAGTTTCTTAATAATTTACTCCTACTATTGAGTAGGCTGCACATACAGATATTGGGCATATTTTGTATTCATTGCCTTTTGTTTAAATATATAGTCTTATTAAAATGTTTATCTATAACATAATAGTTACATATATATTCACATAGAATATTGTTTTTCATAGCGAAAATCCCCCATCGCTGCTCCCTTCCCACTTATTCTCTGAACTGTAGAAGCTGTGATCTTTTTGAGAAGCAGTTTGTACAACGCCACTGTATGTCACCAAACCTGTGACATGGCTCTCCACTGTCTTAAAAATAACATTGAAATCCAGTATCAAGATGCACAGAGCTCCCCGTGGCTCAGCCCCTGCCGAGCAAGGCACCTCATCCTTATTCAGCCTCATAGAAATTGGATTCCTCTCTAACCTGAAAACCCTGCCCACCCAGCCCCACTATCACCATCCAGCTGTGTCTAACATCTAAATAATTCTATATCTTCTTCCCTCTTTTTGGAACAAATTCTTTCATGACACTATTTTCAATGCCAGTAGCCTCCTTTCCCTACCTCGAATACCACCCCAAATAAATCCTTGTTCCTTCATTAAATGGTTCGCCTTGGCCTTAGCATCTCTTCCCTGACTGATATGCTAGGCTGCTTCTTCCTCTTTTGTGTCCCAAGCATGAATTTATCTCTGGCATAAGACTAATGGACTTTCAGATTCTGAAATTTTTTATTTTGAAAATTAAAAATTTTGACCACCTTACCCCCAAGTTGATGCTATAGTTTTTTTTTTTTTTAAGATTTTATTTTTTTCCTTTTTCTCCCCAAAGCCCGCAGGTACATAGTTGTATATTCTTCGTTGTGGGTCCTTCTAGTTGTGGCATGTGGGATGCTGCCTCAGTGTGGCTTGATGAGCAGCGCCCCGTCTGCGCCCAGGATCCGAACCAACGAAACACCGGGCCGCCTGCAGCGGAGCACGTGAACTTAACCACTCGGCCACGGGGTCAGCCCCTGATGCTATAGTTTTTTAACGCTTTTTCACTTAGAGTTTTTGTTTGTGAAAACTATATAGTCCATACCAAAACAAAAAATACCACAACTGATAGAGAAAATTTATGCTTTCTTTTATTCCTATTTTTCCCCAGCTTTATTGAGGTATAATAGACCAATAAAATAATTTTTAATATAAATAGTATTCAATTATTTGAAGATTTGGTAAATTGTTGTACTCTACAAAATATTTAAATATATCTATTATGTCATGAGGCTGTAAATTTAATTTATGTCAATCCATTAATTTGGTTTTTTGGTTCTCCCAATTTTATTTGAACAATTTTTAGATAAATATAAGGTGAACTCCACTGTGCAAAAGGTCCTAGGTTATTCCATGGACCTACAATGGTGTTAGAGACAGATGTGGTGAAAGGTTAAAAAAATAAATAACACACTAAGTAGATGCAAAGATGCCGTGATGCAAACAAGGAGCTACACAAAAAAATATGAGAAACACACATGCACACACACGCACATCTCAGAGTTCATGACAGTTTCCAGAAATGAAAAGGTATGTCAAAGTCATAATTGAAAGTTTAGGCCGGTATCAAATTAGTTAATGGTGTTTGGACCTGGATATTAGCCCCTGCAGGTGGGAGCTGGGGTTGTAATGCACAATAGGAGAAATAGCCTTCAACGGTGTGGCAGGACCTAGCGCTGAGACTCCTGATTAAATGTGTAACTCTAAGTGGTCTTATCTTTCTACATAAAGGAGATCAAAAACACTTCACCCAATGGCCTTGTGGAAACAGTGAAGAATAGTACTGATACTTTAAGATCTAGATGGGTTAAAAAGTAGCCTGTGAGAAAACTCAAATTAAAGTGTGCTGGGTGGATTCTGTTTGCTCCTTGTAATGCACCATCCCACAGTCTCTTTCCTCCTCTCTGCCTGAGAGGCCGACCTGGGTGGACTACAGTAATGGACCTTTCTCACTACAGTTTCTGGTAGTTCGAATCCAATGGCAAACTCTGACCGAAGAGCAGAGAGGGAGAAAAATGAATTTGGGGTATTTAATCCCATGACCCATCTTTCAGAGTAGGGTTGCTAAATTCAGGGAAAAAAAACACACAAATAACTGAAATTTCAGATAAACAATGAATAATTTTTTAAAGTAAAAGTATGCCCATGCGATATTTGGAACATA
This sequence comes from Equus quagga, assembly GCF_021613505.1. Classification (NCBI taxonomy): domain Eukaryota; kingdom Metazoa; phylum Chordata; class Mammalia; order Perissodactyla; family Equidae; genus Equus; species Equus quagga. Next base: position 9,295,268 of record NC_060268.1, on the reverse strand, counting down.
CTTTTACTATAAAAAGTTGTTTATCTGAAATTCAGAGTTAGCTGGGCACCTTTTATTTTATCTTGCCGTCCTTCTTCAGTGTTGTCGGCCTTGCCGAATCCCGCAAAGGTTATGTAACTTGATGGAGGGTTTAGCTAGCACTGTGGTGGTAATCATTTTGCAATATATAAATGTATCAAATCAACACAACCTTAAACTCACACAATGTTATATGTCAATTAGAGCTCAATAAAGCCAGGAAAAAAAGATCATGACTATTTTCAAAGCAATCCCTACAAACAATTCCCTTATCCAAGATTCTGGTGTCTTCAAATTCTCTCTCAACTCCTTTAGGGAATCCCAATCTATCTCTTTGATGAGAAGGGTACTCAGTTTGCCGACGTTGTCATTAAGAAATGTTGTAAGGCATTGCATTTTACTGAAAAAAAAAATCCGTTCTCCATATCACCCTCTACTTCAGGTAGAGTAGAAAAGAAAAACGAAATTCTTAAATTAGCCAATATTTTATAAATCCTTTCTCTCTTTTTCTTTTTTAAAGATTTTTTTATTTTTTCCTTTTTCTCCCAAAGCCCCCTAGTACATAGTTGTATATTCTTCGTTGTGGGTCCTTCTAGTTGTGGCATGTGGGACGCTGCCTCAGCGTGGTTTGATGAGCAGTGCCATGTTCGCGCCCAGGATTCGAACCAACGAAATACTGGGCTGCCTGCAGTGGAGTACGAGAACCGAACCACTTGGCCACGGGGCCAGCTCCAAATCCTTTATTTCTTTGATCTAATGAATTGCCTTTGGCTCTAATTACAATGAGTCCCTTCTTTTGGTATCCCATTGACATTCTTCATACAAACTGATAACTGGGCCTCTACAAATCTGGAAATATCACCTCCAACCATAGATTCTGCTTATTTCTTGCTAGTAAGGCTGTGAGACCTTAAATTGAGGAGTCTTAGAATTCCCTAGAAATAGATAATCTTGGGCTAATGGCAGGTAAACCAACAACTTCAAATCAAGACAATACTGGCACAAAATAGACAGTTTCCATCTACAATAAGAGAAAAAGAATCTTGTGAGATCTGTGCTATCCTTTCTTCTCTTTACATTGTTATAAATCTTATTCTGTTTAAATGAAACTTAGCAATTGCCTAAAAAGGTTTTTCAAAATTATGTTTATGTTTGCACCATTAACCACACTCTTAACTCCTCTTAGTCTTTCTCTATCATGTGATGAAGTCACTCGTCTGTGTATTTCTCTGTATCTTGGTGACTGTTGAATCTATTTTCTCCCAGTTAAGCCCCTGATAAACATCTAATTGACGTTTCTTTAAAACCTACGGAGGGCAGATGCTGTTCAACAGGTCTTTTTTTGTACTGGAATTATTCTCATGTATGAACCCCAACTTTCCATCCTTTAATAATTGGACCCTCATCATGAATCACCAGAATGCGCTGTAAGAAACATTCCACCCTGTGGGTATAACTGAGCTCTCCGGGGGGAACAAATGATACAGGAGCTATTCTCACTACTGCTGTCAGTCTGTTCTTTTCAGAGATTCTCTAGCCTGTTTCTCAGGAATTATTCATTTCTGCTAAGAGAGTCTACTACTCTCAAGGATGGATAATTGGCTTATCCCTGATGTGATAAATTGTACAATATGTTCCTCACCAGGGTATTAATTCTTAAGTGGAAAACAGACTTTCAATTGACTACTGCATGCACTCTGCCTTGTGTTTATGCTACAGTTATTAGAGATTTCCATATATTAAAAATGCCTACCTCTCCAGGGGACCATGTTTCCCTGGGAATTATATCTGGAAATCTCCAGAGTAAGGCAAACACAAAATGCTCAGGGTTACTGCCTACAGGGATAATAGACTTTCTTCATGTGCACTATTTGGGCTGCTAATCCAACAGCAAGAATACAAGAACAAGAAAAATTAAACCAGAATTTAGCATTGCACCTGGCAGAAGTAAAAACAAATTATACCGATTTTGTTCTAGAGGCCAAGCTCCATTCATTAAGAAGGATTTGAGCACTGCTCTGGATTTATTTTTGCTGAGATGAGAGAGTTAATAACTAATGTTTCATGCTGCATCAGTGGAAAAAGCACTCGGCAAGTGAAACATATGCTTTTAATCTTAAGGGAAAAGCCACCTGACTTCCTAAGTTTAAACTTAACTGAACATTAAGACATGCTGTTGTGATCTAGGCTTAGCATCTGGATATCTGTACTCATATTCTTTTAGAGGGACTAATAATCAATTTGCTTCTAATTATTTCTCTTATTTCTGTCAGTTGTTACATCCTTTCAGAGTCTTAAGTGTTGGTGTTCAGCCATTTTACGTCAGATGATTTAAGAGCTCCTGCTACAATAAAAACAACAAAAAATACTAAGAAATTATTTTAGTCCGAGAAAAGAAGGTAATATTTGAATAACCTTCTGACAATAAGACCAAGATTATTTTTATTGATATATAATTTACATATCATGATATTCAACCTTTCAAATACAAATCAGTGTGTTTTAGTGTGCTCACAAAGATGTGCAATCATCACTACCTTCTAATTCCAGAACACTTTCTATTTGTACATCAATTTTGTATATCTTCTTTGGATAATTGTCCATTTTAAAATCTGGTCATTGGGTTTTTTATTGTAGAGTTATAGGTGTTATTTCTATATTTTGGATACTAGGCTTTTATCAGTTATGTGACTACAATTTTTTTTCCATTTTGTGGAATGAGTTAATTTTCATCCTAGTGTCCTTTGAAACACATTTTTAATTTTTATGAAGTCCAGTTTATATTTTATTTTCACTTATGCTTTTGGTATAATAGTTAAGTCTTAGTCTAACTCAAGAGCATGAAGATTCATTCATATATTTTCTTCTAGGAGTTTCATATACAGTTTACATTTAGGATTATGAGCCACCTTGCTTTAATTTTTGTGTTTGGTAGAAGGTAGACATCTAGTTTCATGCTTTTGCATACAGTTATGCATTTGTCCCAGAACTTAGTCAAAAGACTCTTTTTCCTCATTAAATTACCTTAGCATCAACTCAATTGACTACTAAAAACAGTGTTGAACTATGTGAGGCAAAAATTAGTAGAATTTCAAAGAGAAACAGATGAATCCACTATTATAATTGGAGACTCTGACACCTGCCTATCAGAAATGGGCAGATCTAGTAGGCCAAAAATCAATAAGGACATAGGTGAACTCAACAGTGCTATCAATAATATAATTGACATCTATAGCCTACTTCATCCAACAACAATACTCATTCTTCTCAATCTCACATAGAAGATTCTTCAGGATAGACCACATTCTGGGCCATAAAACAAAACTTGAAAATTTAAAAGAATAGAAATTGTACATCTGCTCTCAAGCCATAACGAAATTAAACTAGAAATTAACAATAGAAGGATAACTGGAAAATCCCAAAATACATAGTGGTTGAACAACACACTTCTAAGTAAAACATGGGTCAAAGAATAAATCTCAAGAGAATATAAAAATATTTTGAAATAAATGAAAATGAAAACATAACTTATAAAACTTTGGGAAGCTGTGAAAGCAGTGCTTCTAGGGAAATTTAAATCATTAATGTATATATTATAAAAAAAGAAAGATCCAAAGTCAATAATCTAAGTTTCTACCTTAGGAAACTAGAAAAAGAAGAGCAAATTAAACCTAAAGTAAGCAGAACAAAATAAATAAGAGGAATTAAAGCAAAAATCAACGAAATAGAGATCAGGAAATCAATAGACAAACTCAATGAAAGCAAAAGCAAGTGCTTTGAAAAGATCAGTAAAGTGAATAAACCATTCACCAGGCTAACTAAGAAATAAAGAGAGAAGTATAAATTACTAATAGAAATGAAAGAGTGAACATCACTCCAGATCCTATGGACATTAAAAAGATAATAGAGGAATACTATGGATAACTCTATACCTTCAAATTTGATGATCTAGACAAGATGGACCAATTCCTTGAAAGACACAGTCTGCCAAAACACACACAAGAATAGATAATCTGAATAGGCTTATATTCATTAACTGAATCAATAATTAATAACATTTCATAACAGAAAGCGTCAGACCCATGTGGGCTTACTGGTGAATTCCACCAAAGATTTAAGGAAGTAATTATGCCAATTCTATACCAATAGATGCTGAAAAAGCATTTGAGAAAATCCACAACTCATTCATGATAAAAACACTCAGTAAGCTAGGCATAGAGAGGAACTTCTTCAACATAATAAAGAATATCTACCAAAAGACCTGCGGCTAGCATTATACTTACTGGTGAGAAGCTTGAAGTTTTCCCACTAAGATCAGGAAAAAGACAGCCCTCTCCACCACTCCTTTTCAATATTACACTGGAAGTCCTAGCTAATACAGTAAGACAAAAAAAAAGGAAGGCACACAGATTGGGAAGAAAGAAATTAAACTGTCTTTGATCCCTTGACAGTTTGTTTTGTTGCTAGTCCAGATGACATGATCATCTATGTAGAAAATCTGGAAGAATTGACAAAAATCTCCTAGAACTAATAATGCAGTTATAGCAAGATTGCAGGACACAAGGTTAATACAAATACAAGATTAATATACAAAAGTCAATCTCTTTGCTATATGTCAGCAATGAACAAGTAGAAATCGAAATTAAAACTACAATACTGTTTACGTTAGCACCCCAAAATGAAATACTTACATACAAATCTAACAAAATATGTACAAGATCTATATGAGGAGGACTACAAAACTCCGATGAACAAAATCAAAGAACTAAATAAGGGGAGAAATATTTCATGTTCACAGATAAGAAGCTTCAATATTATCAAGATGTCAGTTCTTCCCATCTTAATCTATACATTCAATTCAATCCCAATCAAAATTCCAGCAAGTTATTTTATGGATATTTTTGTACCTCTTGATGAATTCACCCTTTTATCATTACAAAATTTCCTTTTATCTCTAGTGACAATCTTTGTCTTAAAGTCTAAAATTTTTCCAATATTATTATAGACACTGCAGCTCTCCTTTGGTTTATCTTTTCCCATTCTTTTACTTTCAAACTATTTGTGTTTTAAATCTAACGTGACCTCTTGTAGATAGCATATAGTTGGATCATGCTGTATTTTTTAAAATCTATTCTGCCGATCTTTGCCTTTTTGTTGAAGTGTTTAACTCATTTAAATTTAATACATTACTTAAAAGATAGGATATACCTCTGTCATTTTGGAATGTTTGATGTCTTTTTTGCTCCTCAAAATCTAAATGTGTAGGTCCATGTCTTTCATTAAATTGAAAAGCTTTTGAACATGATTTCTTCAACTTTTCTTTTTGCTCCTTGCTCTGTCTACTTTCTTTATGATTCTCCCATTCTTCTTCATGTGCTTGATGGTGTCCGACAACTATCTGAGGGTCTACTCATTTCCTCAATTCTTTCTTCTCTTCCTCTTACTGGATAATCTCCACTGGCCTCTCTTCAATTTGCTGATTCTTTCTTTTTTGCCTGCTAAAATTTTCTGTCGAGTCCCTCTAGTAAATTTTTTATTTCAGTTGTTGTAATCTTTAACTCTACAAATTCTATTTGATTATTTTTTAAATAATTTCTATCTCCTTATTAATAACGTCTATTTGATGAGGTGTCATTCTCATATTTTCTTCTATTTTTTCAGATGTGGTTTCTTTAGCTCTTTTAACATATTTAAATAGTTTATTTAAAGCATATGTTGAGTAAGTCCAATGTTTGAGCTTCCTTGGGGGCAATTTGTACTGTTTTGTCTTTTCCTCTGTGTATGGCCCATACTTTCCTGTTTCTTTGATATCTCTCTGTTTTTTTTTTTTCCAAAAACCTGGACATTTATTAATAATATAATGCATCAATCTGGAAATCAAATGTTCCTCCTCAAAAGTGTTGTTGTTTTGGCTGTTTTTGTTCTTGTTTCTATTTGAGTTTGCTTTGTTAATTTGTTAGTTGTGTAACTTTTCTGAAATAATTGTATAAAAATATCACTTTAAACATGGAACCTTGGGGGCCATCCCCATGGCAAAGTGGTTAAGTTCATATACTCCACTTCAGCTGCCCAAGGTCCACTAGTTTGGATCTTGGGCACAGACCTAGCACACTCATCAAGTTATGCTGTGGCAGGATCCCACATAGTAGAAGTAGAAGGACCTACAACTAGAATATACAACGGTGTACTAAGGGGCTTTGGGGAGAAGAAGAAGAAAAAACAAAATGAAACATAGAAACTCTATGAAAAACACCAGAAAAAAAGTTAGAACTAATTAGAGATTTAAGAAGGGAAGCTGATACAGAAAATACAAAAATAATTCCATATACCCACAATAGGCTGTATATATGAAAAATAAAAACATATATCTTTATTGTCAGTTGCAGCCACTAAAGTTTGTGATTGATTAGCTTAATGCTCAGCTAATAAATGGAAAGAAATTTCCTTAAATGCCTGGAACAGATAAGCCACAATAAGGGGAAAAAACAAAAACAAATATAAATTTAGTGACTTGTGCAAGACTACATGAAAAACTCTAAATTAATATTTAAACTTATTACAATTATTGATTATTAAAATATAGATTTTGTTGCTGTTAAATAATATTATCACTCCTCTAAGCTAATCAATTATTTTTATAAATAATCCATTAGTCAGTTCATTTGCCAGAATTATCAATGAAAGTGAAACATAAAAAAGAGAGTGTGATTGATGTACGTACCCAATCATTTCATTTCTTCATAGTTAAATAGATTGAGTTATAAAATCAGCCTAGTCAGATAACTTAGTACCTATTTTCTCACACAACTGCTTATCATTATTACTATCAATGTCAATTCTGTGAATCATTTTTTTTGTGTGTGTGTAACATTTACTAAAGAAAAGTTCTTTCATGGGGATGAACTCTATTTTGTGATTTTTTTGTGATAAAACAATGAAATCAGGATTATACAGCATAAATTTTGTATTGCATAGCTTCTCAACAAAAAGAAATATTGAAGATGAAAATAAAGGTAAATTGTATATGAGGTAAGAATTAAATAAAAATACATTATAAATCACTAGAATATGTGGAATAATATTTATGCTAAAGATGTGTTTTTCCCTCAGAATTTTCACATGAATTTTAATTGAGCTAGACATAGCCAGAAAATCTTCCTGTAACAGTAGTAAAATATCATTCTTAAATGTGAAAATATTTGAAATGCTTACTTTACAATAATAAAACTAAATATTAAAATCAGGAAGAGCCAGGAAAAACTGATGCTTTCTAGCATCTTGATAATTCTTCCTCTAAAGAATGCGGCTCCCTAATCCCCAATAGAACCTTACAATCTTCAGGTTTTATTCAGTTGGGGCTACATTGATGGCAAGGATATGGATCTATACACACAGGGTATAAATATTTCACCAAACAATTTTAAAATCTGCTAGCTCTGCAGTGTTCCTCGTTAAATAATTATACACGTGTATATACAAACACACACACACACACACACACACACACTGGACTTTTCCCATCATTATCTTACCCATTACTTCTGAATGCTGTGGTGGACCTTGAGGGTTCTGTGTAACATCTTTCTACCCTCCACCTGTTGTGTAGCTTCTGGTTTGAATAGGCATAACTACTCCCTTGGTTTTATGATTTAACCCATTTGGGATGATCCTATATTTCCTGCCACCATTGATTAGTTCATATTATCCCAGGCACAGAACAACGGTGTGTATGTGGCATTGGCCTGGGCACAGGAAATGATTCAGCTGTAGTTCAATGTTCCTGACTTTTCAGAACATTTGCTGAGAACGTTGAAACAGAGATTTCTTTCTTCATGATGTGGTATGTAACTTGATGTTTGGATCTGCTGAAACAATTTGCTTCTCTGAGAGAAGCCAGTTTTAGGATGAAGCTGACATAGAAAGGAAAGAATCGTTGATACGAACAGAGAGTAATAGAACAAGAATCCTGACTAAAGGAATGAAAAAAAAGAGTCTTTAGGTGTCCTTTGCTTTTTCAGCGGGTTTTAGTTGGGTTATTATTTAACTAACTTTTGAAGGTAGCAGATACATAAGTCACACATGATTTTTCTTATTTGAACAACTGTATGCTTATTTAAGAACACATTCTATACCCACTGTCTACATAGAAGCTCTGCCTTGAATGATAGACTTTAGCTAGGTTGAGAACAGGAGTCCTGGATCACAATTCTAGCTGAATTTCACACATCTTTAATCTCTAGTAAAGAGCAAGTTCCTATAAATACAATACAACATGCACCTAGTGGTACTTATTACTTATTTTAGTCAGTTATCAATACTGTAGACAATTCAAAGTTAGATGACATTTGTCCAGCTCCAAGAACTATTTAATCTAGTTGAAGGAATATCTGATAGTTTTGTTCAAGAGCAAGCATTTTTCATAATATAACTGACGTAGGCCCAATTCACACTCATATATAGGTATTTTGCAATCTATTTTGATGTGAATACCTATTTTTATGAAGTAATAATTATAATATTCAAAGAGATACATATGTTATAATTTGCTTTCATTAAAAATATACACATGATCACTTATCCATTAGTTTCTTCCATTCTTTAAAAGTAAACTAAAAGAAATATAATTACAATCTGGTTAGGCACTCAAGTTGAACATTCTTCCTATATTATGCTGTCAGTGAAACTTCTCTAAATCAATATTCCCCAAGCTAGAGAGACAGGAAAAACAGGAGATGTTTGAAGAGGTTCAATTTCTAGAGAAGGCTACATAAAAATTGAGTTTAAGTAGTATTTAACTAAAATGATTTGAAGACTTTGATAGGATTATGGGTGATGGGCTGTGTTTGGAGGATTTATACAGTATGGTTCATTTGTTTGCTAGAGCTATATGATTGTTCAATGTCATTTATTTATTCATTTTAACAAAAATTTATAACACATTTACTCCATAAAAGTCACTGACACCTGCATGTCTGCTGGAACTGCAGAGTGAAACAAGGCTTAGTCCCCACCTTCGAAGGACTTAACGTCTCCTCTGGCTGTGGTGCTGTGAACTTTCACAAGTACAGGATCATCAGTCACCATGTGCTGCTCTATTTCTAAATGCTAATTTTTCCTTCTACTCTGGACCTTTAGCTTATAGCCAAATTGTCTGCCAATGTCTCTGATTACATCTCTTTTGCACTATAAAAATTATAGCCATATCTGTGGAAGTTAAAATGTATTAAACTTTTTAAAAAATTATGAATATTTTAATATTATGATTTCATATAACATGGCTTTAGTTATGTGGTAGCAAAGAAATTCTCTCTCACTAAAATTTTAGAGATTTAGCTAAATTTTTGATAATGGAATTAATTAATATGATTATTGATATCATAAATATTTATCAAACAGCTATAATACGATAAGCACTGTGATAGCTGCAGGCAAGTCCATTCACAGCTAGTGATTTTCTTTAAAGTCTCATCAAAGAGGAAAATACATACCTTTGGAAATGAAATAGTCCATAGATAATGACTTGACCTAAGGAAGAGTCAGTTTGCATTACACAAATACTTCACACACAACTGGAAAGCCTTATCTTTGTAAAACCATATGCATTGTGCGTTTTTTCTCAGGCTTAAATGTACTCTTTGATATTTTATGAATTAGTTTAGAAGGGCTTTGAAATAGTGCATTTTAGAAAACATATTTTCTCTCTGTGCTTGCTCAAGATTTTGTTTTTTATATTTAAAAAATATCTTTTAAACACACACTAAGGAAAGGCTGCTCATTGTTCCAATTTGCATATAAATAGTATCATCATAAATATGTTGGTGGTAATAAATATCTAGTATATAAAGACTTATATACAATTCTGATTATTCTAATATTTATATTATTACCGGAAACATTTCCACCCAACATTTCTAGTTATAAATTATGATTATGATCTGCCCTATGGAAATCAATATGTACTTTTAACTCACATTATATTTCAATCCACTAAAATGGTCAAAAATTTTAATGAAACTTTTTGGGTCACAATAATTCATAGGAAATATAATCACCACATAAATGTATAAACTGCATATATGCATAATCTCACTACCTTGAAACTGATGGTTAATTTTCATGGACTTTCTCTTTTTCTTTCTTAAAAACAAAAGAGAAATATAATACATTGTGTTATATCTTGGTTTTTCCTGTATTACATTTGGATGATTTAAAAGTTATTCCTCAGTACTCCAAGTCATGGTTTTCCTGGCTACAGAATATTATTTTACATGTGTTCATTATAATTTTGATATTATTCCCAAATTTGGGGAAATCATGTTGTTTCCAATGTATTCTTCGAGGTAAACAGTAACATTGTGAACAAGCTGTATGTAAGTCCTTAAAGAACAATTAGATTCTGTCTTAGTTAAAAGCTGTTAAAAGTAGACTTACCTTTATAAGGACCTTGAAATATACTTTGAAATTATCCACCAGACAGTTGTGCAAATTTACAAATGGTACTATATCAATGTATCAGTTAGAATAGGGTAAAATCTTATAAAAATATAACCTGAACTTTTCACTGGTGCAAAAAAATAAACATTTACTTAGGGGTATTCACTTCAGTGGGACCACTGTCATCCAAACTGTCAATAATGGCTGAGTCTCTCGCTCTTTGGCACCTGCATCAAGGAGGCTAAGAGCCAGGAGACACAACGACTGCTCTAAAAGCCTTAGCCTGAGAGACATCATTTCTGCTCACATTCCTTTCACATGAACCAAACATATGGCTATCAGAGGTCTGCCACAGGTTTGTTTCAAGCTGCTTCCAACCTACAATTGTGCACTATGGAAGACGACAGTTAGTGGTTTTGCTCTGATCCACCTCAGGACAATCTGACCCACAGAGGACATACCTACATCCTCTCCACCTCCCCCCCAGGAGGACAACTCAAATAACAATGAATTACTGTTAAGCTTGGTCTCCAATTGAATTATTTTATTAAGTCTAAGTAAGTATAGAACTTTCATAAACCTTATACTAATTTGTCTCCTAGATTTCCATGCATTGTTTGTTTTTCAAAAACACATTTTAATTTTTTCATTATTTTGCATAAAAATAAACTCAGCAGAAACAACTCATTAGTTTTGTGCTGTTACGTCAGAGTCCTTTCGTTTCTCCTCCCTTTGGTACTATAGACTTCGCAAACGGACGTTGGAAGACTTTAACTTGCTCCTGCAGTCTGTTATTTTCACCTGTGACAGCTTCACTGAATGCACAGGATACTTTTGTAAGTGTGTGAGAATTATTCCCCAAGTTCTAACCCTGTCATCTCCTTTTTCTATTTTAACATCTATTGGGGGAATGTGACACTCATTATAAAGTTGCAGTGTACTAAAGATATTGAAATGGTGTGTTTCATCTTCAAAAACAAATTTATTTATATCATATGTAGCATGTTAATTGTTGATGAAAAGAGAAAGAAACTTGGAAGCATTGCTTTTTGGGGACTTGCTATTTGGGCATGGATGCATAAATCTTCTCACACAGACACATTTACACACTGAATCTGACTCACAAACACAGTCGGAGAAACTTCCAGTTAGGACAGCAGAAGATGCCCTCCTCCAAACCCTCCTCCCAACAGCTTGCCGTTGCACAATTTATGTATTGGGTATAATCTGGACACTCTCTGCCTTCTATCACAATGCCACTTGTCTTAATCCATTCAGGCTGCTACAAAAGAATACCATAGACGTGGTAGCTTACAAACAATGGAAATTCATTATCTTATAGTTCTAGAGCCTAGAGTTCTGAAGTCAATGTGTCTGCAGGATCCTGCTTTCTCTGAAACCTCTAGAAGAGAAGGCAAGTCCTTCCCCGTCTCTTCTAGCTTCTGGAGTTTGCCGGCAACCCTTGGTGTTCCTTGGCTTGTAGATGCATCACTCTGAACTCTGTCTCAGTTGTCACACGGACATCTTCTCCTTGTGTGTCTCTGCCTTTTCTCTTATAAGGGCATAAATTGCTTTGGATTAGGGCCCACTGTAATTCAGTATGACTTCATCTTAACTTGATTATATCTGCAATGACTATTTCCAAATAATGTCACATTCACGGGTACAGGGATTTGGTACTTCAACATATTTTAAAGGGGGGTTACAATTTAACACATAATAGTGTGCAATTGTATTTTGCAAGGGTGACAATTTTTTCTAATACCTGGCTCCTTCAGTAGCAGGAACAGCTACTCTTCTGTTTCGATCTCCCATGCCTAGCACGAGTTCTCCTGCTTAGTACAAGGTCTTGTGCATTAGAAATATTCAATAGACAGTTAAATAAATGAATGTAAGATTCAGAACCCATGGTCAGGCTTTATTTTCACTTCTTACCAACGTTGGAATAGGTTCTCAGTCCATCACCTCTCACCATTCCAGCGAGTCCCTTTCTGCAATTATTATTTTTTTCCCTAAATAGCCAATTTCTTCTTGTCTATTAAGTCCTTCCTGCTGGGATATGAATATATTCTAAAATTTATTATTATTTTAAAAAATATAATTTATAATTACCCTGGATCAGTTTCAGTCTGAAGAGTGAAAGACAGTTTTTTTGTTGTAGCTCAGTAAGTAAAATATCGCAAAACTGTCTACTCATAGATAGCTTGCTTTCGTAGATAATATAAAGCACTTGGCTGCTGTTTTATAAGAAAATAGGGAATTTTCATCATTTCTCCATGATAATTACTAGCTTTGATTTGATCAAATGTATACCTCCATGCTTGGATTCTGTACATAAACGTGTATATAATGAATTTCTGTTGCAGTGCTGGATCTAAAGTGATCTGTTTCACAGATCACATAACAATTAAATCTAACATTTTAGTACCAACAATACACTTAGAGTAACTGAAGAGACAAAATTATGAAAAATAATTATGACAAATTTTTGCACACACAGAAGCAAAGACAACTACATCATGGCAGCCATCCAAGCAGCAGTAATTGTAAGATGACATCACTTCAAGCCACAACTCAATTTCAGAGGCATTAAAATGTGGAAACTTGCCTCTTAGAATTGATGAAATGAAGTTAAATATCTAGAGACCTAGTCTGTTAGAGTTCTAGAAAGGTAAAAAAAATATAGGAGAGCTATATTCTAAATTCATGATTTGAAAATTTGGCTTTCCAGAGGAGAGAAAAGTACCTTAATATCCTCCAACTAGTTACTTGGCTGTTGTGAAATTTAGAATTCAGTGACAAAGAGGTGACTAAAACACGTATGGAAAAATGCACACAGTACATTGTAACTGAGGCCCAATAAATAAACAGAAAGCTCATAAGATACAAGTTGAAAGCTTAAAAGCTGAAAAGAAAAAGAATATACAATTAGAAGAAAAATGAGGAAAATATAACGCTGAGTGAAGTCAAATTCTAGCAGTTTTCAAGCTCTAAATGTCAAGATTTCAGGGCACTGAGCACATGAGTGCCTGCCACTTATGACCTAAAAATTAGGTATGTAACTCATTTTTGGTCAGCAGGAATTCATAAAAGGAGAATTGTAGTAAGTACAATTGAATTTCTTCTAGGAGCAGCAATACAAAATTGGCAGAGGGTAGCTCTTGCTATAATTTCCTGACCTTTAAAAAGGCTTTTGTTACTCTATTTTACAAAGGACTATAATACAATGGAAGAAAGTATGGCCTTGGAGCCAAGCCACTTGAATCTCTGAAAAGATACTTTTACTATCAAAGGAAAATGGTGCTAATTGAAATGGTTTGGAACGGAATAGAATATTTGAGGACTTAAAATAATCTAAATCTTAACTATTTCCTTTACTTAAATGAACGTAATTTAAGTGAAATATCAGACAAGAGAGGTAGGACATGTGTATCCTTTACAAGCCTTGCACATTGGGGCAAATAAAATGCAGTCATCCATAAAATGCTGTAATTTATTAAAATTTAAATTAAGTTAACGCATTAGAAATTAAAAATGTAATGACACTGAGAGCACATATATGAACATTCCACGTTGGAAATGCATATTTTATTTTCATAGTCACACACTTTTGCCATATAGGATACATCATTGAAAGAATGAAACATAAGCTGTTTGCCATTTCATGCTAACTAAATTTATAAGGAAAGGTTGGCTAAACAAATATATGTGTATGTATTTATACATAAAAATAACTCATAACTGTGATTACAAGAAAACAACAACGAAATAAAAAATAACTCCCAGAGTAGAAAAAAGAGTGAATTGGAAACCACCTCAACCTACCTGAGCTAAAGCGTAACAACTCTAGAAACTGTTGCCTTTAACGCTCTCCTGGATTATTATTTTTTTAATAAAATGATTTTGCTGTTATATAATACGTAAGGGGAAAGCACAGATCTGAAGCATATAGTTTTACAAGCCTGGTAGATTACAAAAATGGCTGAAAATTATCCTTCTTCCTGTCACCAAGCCCTTTGCAAATAAGGTGGTACTCTGACTCTAGGTTGGCCTTGTGACTTGCTCTGGTGATATTGGAACATGAGACAGAAGCAGAGCTTTGAAAAGTGCTTTCACCTGGGATTTGCTTGCTTGCTGCATTTGGGAATCCTCCAACCACAGGTGTTTGAGTGTCGGGACCTTGTTAAATTAGCATTTGTTAAGTAGAACCCAGGGGAGTGTGATGGTGAGCCCAGGTTCAACAAAGACCACAATGGAAAATGAACTAGAGAAGTTTATTACTCACAAGTCCTGGAGGAAGTTACACAGCTTGCTGGAGGGGCCACTTGGGGAAATCAAGGCCCTGTACAGGCAAAAAGCCAGCAGCAGGACCTGGGACCTCAGCCTCCTGAGAGTGGGGTGTTTTTGGCTTTCATGGGCTAAAGGCAGATTGGTGAATTCAAACCAAAAAGAGTGGGTTTTGGTAAGCTCTGAGGGGGTCTTATCTAAGGAGCGCAAGAGAAGAATGAGCTAGGAGGCAGGAGACACTGTTTATCACTGGCAATTTGGAGATGAGTATCAGGAACTTATACTTACCTGTGAGTCTGCAGGCTGTCCTCCAGGGCATGCATTATCAGGAAGGCCTGGTGTCCCTTCAAGGCCCCTGGCTTAGCCACACAAAATGGCTATGGAGCCAGCAATATAATGGAGTAGTTGAGCCAACCTCAACAATGAGGAGACAAGGCTAGCCTACTGGAGGATCATTAACACATGGTCAAGCCGTCTCCTTTGCTCCAGCTGAAACCTAACTAACCACCACACATGGGAGTATGATGATGTTAGACATCTACTTCCAGCCAGGACTCCAGCTGACCTCAGACACTGGTTGAGTTGATCCATATCATAAGAAGGTGACACACAGGTATGAATGGTTTCAAGAGTGTGTGACTGTACAGTGCCACGTGACAAAAGGGTAAGAATCGCATAATATTCTGTGGTTTCTGTCTTGAAATTCCTAATAATTGTATGTTTCAATTTGTGTTTTGCAAGTGAAGCCCCTTGAGACAATGGAGCATGCAAGAAGGGCTTGGATTCCTGGTTCACATTGAGTCCCGCTACCCATAGCCTCCCTGCCTCCCTGGGCAGATTCTCAGCAGTTATTCTCCTTACTTTTGGTGCTTGAGGCTCCCTCTGGCCTTCCTTCCCTGCCTGGCCGTCTCTCCCTGCCCCTGCCCAGTGACCACTGCTGTTCCCAAAGGTCTGGGTGCTAGTGGTGGGAGAATCCAGTCTAGAGAGTGTACACCTCACTGTCTCAGGACGGGACATGGTGGCTGCTGTCCCTGCCCTGGGCTGCAATATCATGCAATTCTACATGTACCTAGTGAGTGAGACTCTGGCTCACCCTTGATCCAGGTGGCAATCCTTCTAGGGTCCTCTATCTGCTGTGCTTGGGAGCAGTGAGCCCACAGTAGGGGAGATTGGTTTCCTTGCCCTTAGTGAGAACATGATGCCTTTCTCTGGTAACTGGCAGGAGATGAATCCTGCAGACAGTGAGCCACAGGCGTGTACCACATAATGGGATGGATGTGGCTCCCAGCACTGTGAGGGTCATTCTTGCTAGGGAGTGTCCACTACCCAAAGGGACAGGACATTAAATAAAAAAAATTAAAAACCACCATGACAGTCCACGAGAGAGAGGACACAGGAAGAAAGAAAACAATTTTACATTTAGTGCTTTTAACAATTTTCCCCCCAAGGTTTGGAGAAGGGGCTCCACATTCTCCTTTTGCACTAAGCCCTGCAAATTATGTAGTCGGCTCAGCTTGCAGAATCACAAGAAATAATGAATGGTTTCTGCTTAAAACCACTAAATTTAGATATAGTATGTTATGTAGCAAAAGCTATATATGAATTTTGACAAATATGGAAACCCCATGTAATTAACACCTCAATCATGATAGAGAATATTTCCATCATCACAAAAAATGTCCTCATACCCACTTCCAGTCTGTGTCTTATTCTTTATATATATGTATTTAATGTGTCAGTTGATGGCTTTCTTGAGCAGAACATATTTTTGAGATTCACCCATGCTTTCAAGTGTGACAAATTGCATTTTCCAAAGACAGATTTAACAGCATCTCCCATCCTACACGTCCTTTTGCACTGTAATTTTTCCACTGCCTTATCAAGCAGTGAACTTTGTTTCTACGTCTTCTTGAATCTGGGCTGACCCTGTGAATGCTTTGACCAGTAGAGTAAGATTGAAGTGACAAAGTGCCATTTCCAGGTGTAACTCATAACTGGCCTGAAGTTTTCTGCTTTTTGGCATCAGGAAAGCCGGATGTTTGCCTGCAAATGCAGAGAATTATGAGACACAAAATATTATTTTATCTTGGTGCCAGCGAGTGGCATAGTGAAGTTCAGACGCTCTGCTTCAGCGGCCCGGCATTTGCGGGTTTGGATCCTGGGCACAGACCTACATACCATTCATCAAGCCATGCTGTGGCGGCATCCCACATATAAAATAGATGAAGATTGTCACAGTTGTTAGCTCAGCGACAATCTTCCTCTAGCAAAAAGAGGAAGATTGGCAACAGGTGTTAGCTCAGGGCTGGTCTTCCTCACCAAAAGAAGAAAAAATAAAGAAAGAAAAAAATTATTTTATCTGAATCTATTGATCATATGTTTCTGAGAACATTTCTCTATTTCTTTCATTTCTGCCTATATCTGGGCACTTTATTCTTTTCCATTAACTATTTGTCTATCATTACCATAATAACACTCTCTCAACTACTATATTGTTATTGTAACTATTGAAATCAATTGGCTAAGTTCTTTGTTTTTTTATTTTCAGAATTGTTTATCTATTACAGATCCTTTGTGTTTCCACTTTAATTTTAGAAGTAGATTGTTAATTTATAAAAAGGAAAATACTTTGGGGCTGGCCCTGTGGCCGAGTGGTTAAGTTCGCGCACTCCGCTGCAGGCGGCCCAGTGTTTCGTTGGTTCGAATCCTGGGCGCGGACATGGCACTGCTCATCAGACCACGCTGAGGCAGCGTCCCACATGCCACAACTAGAAGGACCCACAACGAAATATACAACTATGTACCAGGGGGCTTTGGGAAGAAAAAGGAGAAAAATAAAAAAATCTTTAAAAAAAAAAAAAAAGGAAAATACTTTGAAGATTTTGATTGGATTGTGTTCAAACTTATAAAACACTTAGGTGAGAACTGACACCTTAAAAATATTGAGTCTTCTAACCAATGAATATGGCACATTTCACCATTTTTTTTAGATCTTTTTGATTTCTCTTAACAATGCTTATAATTTTCAAAGTAAAGAGTTCCTCACAAAAAAAAGTATATATATTCCTAGATATATTGTCTTTCATTTTTTAACAGTTTAGTTTTGTTTCAGTTTCCAATTGTTTGTGCTAGTATATAGAAATTCAGCCTATTTAGTGTATTGTCCTGTGTCCTGTGACCTTGTGCCATTAACTTATTAATTCTAATTTATGAATTCCTCAGAAATTTCTACATATAAAATTGTAGCATCTGAAAATGCATATATTTAATTTGTTTTCATCTAAACTTTAAGCCCTTTATAAAACTAGGATTAGAACACTGAGAATTTAAGATATCAAGATTAATAAGTAGTATCGTGGAAATTATGTTTCACATTTAAAAAAAAGTACAATGAGGGGCCTGCCCTGTGGCCAAATGATTAAGTTTGCACTCTCCACTTCGGTGGCCCAGCGTTTCACTGGTTCGGATCCTGGGCTCTGACATGGCACCGCTCATCAGGCCATCCTGAGGTGGCGTCCCACATGGCACAACTAGGACTTACAACTAAAATATACAACTAGGTACTGGGCAGATTTGAGGAGAGAAAGCAGGAAAAAAAAAAAAAAAAGATTGGCAAGAGTTGTTAGCATAGGTGCCAATCTTAAAAAAAAAATACAATGAGAAAATGAAGGAATAGAATAAAGCACAACAAAAAAAAAGTATAGACAATTGAAAAAATATCAAATAAAAATTCAACAAAGAAAAACACAAGGTCATTAAAACTAAAAACTAAATGATAGGGGAAATGGAAGATAGAGCTGAATAAATTACTGAGAAACTAGCACAGAGAAGAGACAAAAAGTGAGAATTTAAAAAAATGATTAAATGGAAAAATTGGAGATATGTCTAAGATAAGGTCCAGTAGAAGAGAAAAAAAGAGATCACAGAGAAGCAATACTTTTCAATGTTTTATCGGGAAAATTCGAGTATACAGACAAGTTCAAAAATTTGTACAGCAAACACCACTATACTGAGATACAGTTTCAACAATTAACATATTCCATAAATTAACTTCTCTGTGTCTCTGTCTCTTTCTCATTCTTTCCTCCATCTTCCTACAGCTGAAAAATTTTAAAGTAACCTTAAGATAATGACACTTCATAATTCAGCATTCATCTCCTAAAAATTATTCATCACAAACTGGAAAATTTAAAATCATTCCCTAATATTTAAAGTCCATTCCATATTTAAATTTGCCTGGCCCCTCCCCACCAAACGCCTTCTATAGCCGCTTCTTGATTAAAAGATCATATCAAGTTTCAAGGGTTATATTTGAATTTTATAACTCCTTGGTCTCTTTTATCTTAGAAATAGGTCTATTATCTTCATCCTCCCACTAAGTGACTTTTTTAAAGGGAATGTGTCAGTGGCGTTTTACAGCAGAGTTTCACAATCTGGATTTGTCTGTTTATGTTTTCATCTGTTCTTTAACTTTTTTTATTAATTACTATTTCCTGTATACTGGTCATTTTTAAGGCTTGACTAGATATGAGTTAAGCAGTTTTGGCAAGAAGTATTTATAAATAATAATAAGTATTTTATAATGCATAATATGACAGACGTATAATGTTAGTTTTCCTTTTACTAGTGAGGCTGTTGCTCCTTTGGGGAGGTGATACCTGCTCAACCTCATTAATAATGACAGAAAAATAATATCAGTGCACATCTACAAGAATGATAAAAGTGAAAAATACTGGAAAAGTAAGTGTTGGCAATCATCTGGAGAAAGAGGAACTCTTACAGAGTACTGTTATGCATGTACATGGACTGATGCATACATCAGTACAAACACAACAAAATTGTTTACTGACATTTAAGAATATTAAACATTTTTGCAATTGCTATTACTCATCAATTCCACTTCCAAATGACACCTGTGTGCACAAGCACTAGAACAGAACTACTCAAGGTGTGGTCTGAAGGTCACTGGCGTATGCAAAATCTGTTCCTGTTATCTGAGTAACAATGAACTAAATGACAGGCATAGGCATGTTCATATCATTACTGCTCATAACCCACTTAGAAAGCAACTCAAATGTCCATCAGCGTTGGAACTGGAAAAACGTATAGTATGTTTATGTAATAGAAAGTTACATAGCAATGAATATTCTCCTACACGATCTCAAGTGATATCAGAACCACTGTGTATGTGAAGCGATATAGATATTTTTCACAAACATAATGTTGAATAACGGAATCCAGTCACAAAACAATGTGTACTCTATGGTTCCGTTACTAATATATTTAAAACCACTTAATCCGTGGAATTAGAGGTAAGGTCAGGTTTGGGGAAGGATGATGAGGAATGTGTGATAGGGACCCTTTATAAAATCAGAGTTTGTTCTATTATTTTACTTTCTCATACTATTTTTGTTCAATACGAAGCATAATTTTTATGGTTATCTATCTGTTAGTACTACTGTCTTAAATTCTCAGTGCTCTAATCCTAGTCTTATAAGGAGCTTCAGGTTTAGAGTGATACAGTTGTACTTCTTGACTCGGTTGGTGGATGCACAGGTGCTTTCTCTTGGAGAGAATTTGTTATGCTGAACATCTGTGAATATGAAACATTAAGAATATTAAAGAAAGCCAACAACTTTGAAAACATATATGGAGTATGCAATTTCCCAGAAAAAAAATTACTTACCGAAACTTCCTCTAGAACAGATAGAAAATCTTAATAGCTTGATGAAAATTGATGTAATGAATTTAATTGTTAAAAATCTATCCACTATTAACACCAGCTCCAGCTCATTTTACAGAATTCTAACTACTCAAAAATGCATTCATTCTAATTACATTTCAACTAATTCTAGAAAAGTCAAGTGGAGAGGGAGGGGTTCACAGAGGACTTCAATGGTAACTATAAGGTTTTATTTCATTTTTAAAAAGCTCTAAAGATAATATGACAACTTATTAAGATTTAACGTAGCTCAATTTGGAGACACATGGGTGCGTGCAAGTATCTTCTGTACTCACAGACTTGAAATATGCCATAATAGCAATTATGTGCAATAAATGATAGCATACTTTAAAAGGTAAGTAGATTTTGAATATTTAAATTGGTTTTTTATTTTATCAAGATTATGTTGTTCATATTGTGTATCACCATTACATATTTTGCAAGTACAGCCATTTTAGATTACTTGAAATAGGAAAGAATGTTATTCAGAATCTTCATTCCCATAAAGTTACAATGGGCAATGGACATTTTCCAATTGACATCTGCCACTTTTTTAAACGAGCTGACACTTCACCTGCGGCTCTGAACAGACCACTTAAATCCAGATAAAAGATGCCGAGAAAAGTTCTGTTTTCAGACTTCCAGTGATTTTATGTAAAATGACATAGCAGAGCTCCATGCTTCCAAGAGTTTTCTGACACTCATTATCTCTGAATTTAGTATTTACTGAACTAGCTATTATTTTATATTTTTATTACATAACTAATTGTGACTATTGTGGAAATGTTAAAAACGTAGATTTTTCCTTCACAAATTGTTAGATAATATATCGTACAGGTTAAGAATGCACTTCAAAACCAAACTCTATAACTCTGTTACTAGCTACCCGACATTAAAGTACTTAATATCTCTTTGCCTGACTTCCCACATCTGTAAAATTGGTGTAATAATACCATTTACTTCGTATAATGGTTCAGAGAATTGAGTATGAAAAAATGCATGTAAAAGTGGTTACCTGAGTGTTGGTGTCATGGTAGCTGATCAATAAATCAAATTCAAATAGTTACATCTATGTGTTGGGATTATATACATATATGTATTAGTGCTATAGTATATAATACTAATTTATATATAACATACGCATGTGAATTAGTATCATATAATATATATGTAATATTAACCCAGGTACTCTATAAAAAATGAGGGTTGAGCTCTTTAGGGGAACAAAATCCAGAGAAGTAAGAATGAGGGAAAGGGGGAAAGAGGACTGAAAGAGGGAAGAAGGGAAAAACATACATGCAGAGCAGGACCAGTCTGGCCAATGCTTCACAAAAATCATACCAATTGCTTTGTCTCATGTAATGTGCTCAGAAAGCCTGTTTGTTTGAAACCTAAAGTTTCTCAGAAGGTGTGAGGGGTTAAGGGTCCATATAAAGGGAAGGATTTACCCATGGTCCCCATGCAATCCCCCACCTTCCAAAGATGGAAGTAACACCTATGAGAGGTTAACTCCCCCAAATGCATTTGTCGGGTTCCCTGGCCGGTACAGCCAGTACTGAGCCAGAGTCCCCACAGATCCAGTCCAACCAGAGCAATGATCTGGGCTTGGAGATCATAGCAATCTCATGATCCCACTCCGGGCCAGCTCAAGCGGGAAAGCAGGTGAGTGTGGAGGGCCACAGTGTTTGGGGGAAGAGATATTGGCCAGAAGAAGTGAATAAACTGAGGCTATTATATAACTGGTCCACATATTGCTTTGAAACCTTGTTTTTCCATTCAGATATACTCTATGCAACTTTTTTTTACAGTGAAGAAAATTCCACTGTAACAATATATCCTGTATTTTCCAATCATTGGACTATTGGTGGGAGCAGTTTTTTAAAATCATTTTCTTGCTATTACAAATATTTCAAAAAAATATTGCTGCCGCCAAATCCTTGCTGTCAGTTTCTGGGTGCGGATTGGCTATGTCAAGTGCTATAACGCATTTTAAATACTAAGTACGTTGCTAGATTGTTTTCCTTCCAGAATGGTCGCGCCAATTTACGCTTCTTAAGTTGTCTATGAGTTTATCTGCCTACTTCCACCCATTGACCTGAATTTTTAAACAATTTTTAACTTTGACAGGTTAATTGGGGAAAATGTGGAATATGTTGGTTTTTCATTGTATTTGTTTATTTGAAATATTTTCAAATTTTTATTTTCTATATATATTTTTCTCAGTGATGTGTACATTTTACTCTCAAAGTGTTTATCTCCTATTGCCATTTAAACATATTTTTATATTTAAGAATATAAATTCTTTGTGGCAAATTTTTCCCATCGGTCATTTGTCTGTTTCTTTTTGTTAATGGCAATTACGCACTGGACATCTATTGGTTTTGCTATTCTTATTAGTAGAAGTAGGTCTATTTTTTTCTTATGGCTGCTCTGAAATGTCATTTTTTAAACGATCTTCATACTCTTATGAAATTATACATTTTCAATTTATCATTGTTATTAGAATCATTACATTTTACTTACATTCTAAAATGTTTAATAAACTTAGAATTTGTGTTGGCATAATGTAGCATAGTGATTAAAATTATACTAGTGGTAACATTATTTATTAACTTTCTTTTACCTACAGATTTTAATATCCCTTTTATCTATTCTCTCTTCTAACATGCATTTGCGTCTTCTTCTGGATTTCCCTTACGTTCAATTTATCTGCCCAATCCTGTGTCAGCGAAGACAGTTTCATTATTTTATGCTGTGTAGATTTTAATGCATGGTAAAGTTTCTTTATTAATCTTCTTTTCAAAACTTTCTTTTATTTTTTTAATTTCAAATGGTATTTAAATCTTCTTGACCAAGTGTATCAAAATCTCACTAATTTTGCTTAGGATTAACTGTTTTTTATTATGATTATATATACACCACATCGTCTTTATCCATCCATCCATTGATGTGTACTTGGGTTGTTTCCATGTCTTGGCAATTGTGAATAATGCTGCGAGGAGCATAGGGATGCAGAAATCTCTTTGAATTGTCGATTTCATGTTCTTTGGATAAATATCGAGTAGTGGATGGCTAGATCGTACAGTATTTCTATTTTTAATTTTTTGAGAAATCTTCATACTGCCTTCCATAGCAGCTATACCAGTTTTCATGCCCACCAGCAAGGAACCCTCATGTATTCCCTTTTCTCCACATCTTCTCCAAAATTTGTTATTAGTTGTCTTGTTAATTATAACCATTCTGGTGGGCGTAA
Organism: Equus quagga; assembly: GCF_021613505.1. Lineage (NCBI taxonomy): Eukaryota > Metazoa > Chordata > Mammalia > Perissodactyla > Equidae > Equus > Equus quagga. Next base: position 9,271,554 of record NC_060268.1, on the reverse strand, counting down.
AGGGATAGCTCGTTGTAGTTTTGAAAAGATGTTGAACATCTTTTCATGTACCTGTTGGCCATCTGTGTATCTTCTTCAGAAAATTCTGTTCAGATCCTCTGCCCAATTTTCAATCAGGTTGTTTGTTTTTTTGTTGCTGAGTTGTATGAGTTCTTAGTACATTTTGGAGATTAACCCTTTGTTGGATATATGATTTGAAAGTATTTTTTCCCAGTTGATGGGTTGTCTTTTTGTTTTGTTCATGTGTTCCTTTGCCTTGCAGAAGATTATTAGTCTGATGGATTCCCATTTGTTTCTTTGTTTTTTTGTTTCCCTTGCCTGAGTAGACGTGATATTCAAAAAGATCCTTCTAAGATCAATGTCAAAGAGTGTACTGCCTATGTTTTCTTCTAGAAGTTTTATGATTTCACGTCTTACATTAAAGTCTTTAATCCATTTTGAATTAATTTTTGTATGATGTAAGATAAGGGTACATTTCCATTCTTTAGCACGTGACTGTATAATTTTCCCAACACCATTTATTAAAGAAATTTTAACTTCTCCATTGTATGTGCTTTCTTCCTGTGTTGAAGTTTAGCTGTTCATAGACACATGGCTTTATTTCTGGAGTCTCAATTCTGTTTTGCTGATGTGTGTGTCTGTTTTTCCACTAGCACTGTGCTGGTTTTCATTACTATAGCTTTGTAGTATATTTTGAAGTCCGGGGTTGTCATGCCTCCAGCTTTGTTTTTTTTCTCTGGATTACTTTGGCTCTTCAGAGTCTTTGTTGTTCTGTATAAATTTTAAGATTTTTTTTTCTATTTCCATGAAAAATCTCATTAGGATTCTGATTGGGATTGCATGTAATCCATACATTTCTTTAGGTAATATGGACATTTTAACTATGTTTATTCTTCTAATCCAAGAACATGGAATATCTTACCACTTCTTTATGTCTTCTTTGATTTCTTTCATTAATATCTTATAGTTTCCAATGTATAGGTCATTCAGCTCCTTGTTTAAATTTATTTCTAGATATTTTGTTGTTTTTATTGCAATTGTAAATAGGATTATATTCTTGACTTCTCTTTCTGCTAGCTCATTATTAGTGTATAGAAATGCAACTGATTTTTGCAAGGTGATTTTGCACCCTGCAACTTTGCTGTAGTTGTTGATTATTTCTAATAGTTTTCTGGTGGATTCTTTAGAGTTTTCTATATGTAGAATCATGTCATCTGCAAACAGCCAGAGTTTTACTTCTTACTTTCTGACTTGGATCTCTTTTATTTATTTTTCTAGCCTAATTGCTCTGACCAAAACTTCTAGTGCTACGTTGAATAGGAGTGGCAAGAGCGGGCATCCTTGTCTTGTTCCTGTTCTCAGAGGCATGGCTTTTAGTCTTCCACCACGAAGTATGATGTTGGCTGTGGGTTTGTCATATATGGCCTTTATAATGTTGAGGTGCTTTCCTTCTATACGCATTTTATTGAGAGTTTTTCTCATAAATGGTTGTTGGGTCTTCTCAAATCATTTCTCTGCATCTATTAAGATGATCATATGATTTTTGTTCCTCAGTGATATTCATCACTTTATTCATCAGTGATAGCCTATACTTTTCCTTTTTTGTATTGTCCGCGTCTGGTTTTGGTATGAAGGCAACGTTGGCCTCAGAGAATGAGTTAGGAAGCATCCTATCTTCTTCAATTTTTTGGAATAGTTTGAAAAGGATAGGTATTAAGTCTTCTTTCAGTGTTTGGTAGAATTCTCCAAAGAAGCCATTTGCTCCTGGACTTTTGTTTTTTGGGAGGTTTGGGATTACTATTTCAATATATTTTCTTGCGATTGCTCTATTCACATTCTCTATTTCTTCTTGATCCAGTTTTCGGAGGTTGTTAGATTCTAAGAATTTATCTGTTTCTTCTAGGTTATGCAATTTGTTGGTGTATAGCCTTTCATAGTATTCTCTTATGAACCTTTGTATTTCTGTGGTGTCCATGGTAATTTCTCCTCTTTCACTTCTAATTTTATTTATTTGAGCCTTCTCTCTTTTTTCCTTAGTGAGTCTAGCTAAGAGTTTGTCAATTTTACCTTCTCAAAGAACCAGCTCTTAGTATCATTGATCCTTTCTATTGTCTTTTTAATCTCTATTTCATTTATTTCTGCTCTAATTTTTATTATTTCCCAACTTCCACTGATCTTTTGGCTTTGTTTGTTCTTTTTCTAGTTCTTTTAGGTGTAGTCGAAGATTACCTATTTGAGATTTTTCTTGCTTGTTGAGGTAGGCCTGTGTTGCTATAAGTTTCCCTCTTAGTACCACTTTTGCTGCATCCCATGAGTTGGTATGTTGTGTTTTCATTTTTGTTTGTCTCCAGGTATTTTTTCATTTCTACTTTGATTTCTTCCTTGATCCAATGGTTGTTCAGTAGCATGTTGTTTAGTCTCCATGTAGTTGTGACATTCCCAGCCTTATTCTTGTAGTTGATTTCTAGTTTCATAGCATTGTAGTCAGAATGCTATGAATTTATTTATTTTCTTTCTTTATTATCCTCTTACATTTATTGGCGGTTGCCTTGTTTCACACCATATGGTCTATCTTTGAGAATGTTCCATATGTTCTTGAAAAGAACGTGTATACTGCTGGTCTTGGATGGAATTTTCTCTGTCTCTATTTTTTAAGTACATCTGGTCTTGTGTCTCATTTAAGGCCACTGTTTCCACCCTCTGTCTGGATGATCTATCCATTGATGTAAGTGGGGTGTTGAGGTCCCCTGTTATTATTGTGTTCCTGCCAATTTCTCCCTGTAGGTCTGTTGATAGTTGCTTTATATACTTGGTGCTTCAGTGTTAGGTGCATATATATTAATGTGTTATGTTCTCTTGGTGGAATGTCCCTTTTATCATTATATACTGCCCCTCTTTGTCTCTCATTATCTTTTTGTCTTAGAGCTGAGATGTGTTTCCTTGAGCCAGCATATTATTGGGTCTTAATTTTTAACTCATCCAGCCTCTCTGTGTCTTTTGATTGGTGAATTCAATCTATTTACAGTTAGAGTGATTATTGATATATGCGGACTTAATACTATCATTTTCTCCTTTGTTTTCCAGGTGTTCTATATTTCCATTGTTTCTTTTCCCTTGTATTTCTGACTACCATTTCAGTTTAGTGGTTTTATGTGACGATTTTCTCAGTTTTCTCTTTATTTGTGATTTGTGACTCTGCTCTAATTTTTTGTTTAGCTGTTACCAGGAGATTGGTGTAAAAGATCTTGTAGATGAGGTAGTTTATTTTCTGACAGCCTTTTATCTCCATTAGCCTAAGCAGATTCCGTTCCTTTCCTCTTCTCCTTCTGTGTTATTGTTGTCATAAATTGTTCTTTTTTGTGTTGTGAGTTCATGACTAAATTGATGCATTTATAGTTATTTTTGATGCTTTCTTTCCCTTTATCTTTTATATTATAACTGTTTGCTAATCTATTCTGATAAAAAGCTCAACTTTCTTATTTTGTCTATTTATCTCCTTGCTCAAAGCTTTGTAAATCTTTGCCTTTTTTATTTCAGGTAGAGGGGCTCCCTTCATCATTTCTTGTAAGGGGGTCCAGTAGCAATGAACTACCTCAGCTTTTGTTTATCTTGGAAAGTTTTATTTGTCTGTCATATCTGAAGGATAATTTCACTAGATAGAATATTCTTTGCTGATAGTTTTGTCTTTCAGTATTTTGAATATATAATTCCACTTGCTCCTAGCCTGTAACTTTTCTGCTGAGAAATCTGATGACAGTCTGATAGGGGTTCCTTTGTAGGTTATTTTCTTCTTCCTTCCTGCCCTTAAAATTTTTTCTTTGTCATTGACTTTTGACAACTTTTCTTAAGATTGGCACCTGAGCTAACATCTTTTGCCAATCTTTTTTTTTTTTTCTTATTCTTCTCCCCAAAGCCTCCAAGTACATAGTTATATATTCTAGCTGTAGGGACTTCTGGTTGTGCTATGTGGGATGCTGTCTCAGCATGGCCTGATGAGTGGTGTTATATTCCCACCTGGGATCTGAACTGACGAAAACTTGGGCCACCAAAGTGGAGCGTACGAACTTAGCCATTTGGCCATGGGGCCAGCCTCCGACAGTTTTTTAATTATATACCTTGGAGAAAGTCTTTTTCCATTGATGTAATTAGGATTTCTATTGGCTTCATGGACTTGTAAGTCTAGTTTCTTCCTCAGGTTTGAGAAGTTTTCAGCTATTATTTCTTTGAACAAGCTCTTTGTTCCCTTCTCCTTTTCTTTTTCCCTCTGGGATACCTATAATCCTTATGTTACTTTTTCTCATTGAGTTAGATATTTCTAAGATAATTTCTTCATTTTTTTTAAACCTTAGTTCATCTCTTCTCTTACACTTGATGTGTTTCTAGATTTTTATCTTCTAGGGCATTAATTATCTCCTCCATGAGGTCTGCTAAATTTTTTATGCTTTCTGTATTATTTTTTGTATTATTAATGGTGTTTTTCATATCCACAATTTCTGTATAGCTTTTTTTAAGGGCTTCAATCTCTGGTGAAGTATTCCTTCTGTTCATTACTTTTACTTGTGGGCTCATTGAACTGTCTTTCCGAGTTTTACTGTAACTTGTTGAGTTTACAGTAGCTATTTTGAATTCTCTGTCATTTAGATTGTAATCTCCTATGACTTCATGTTTGGTTTCTGGAGAGTTGTCATTTTCCTTCTGTTCTGCAATGTTACTGTAGTTCTTCATGATGTTTGATGAATTAATCTCCTGTCAGTGCATTTGTGGTAGTATCTGGTCACAGAGTTTGTGCCACTGTTGGTGAGGGGATAGGAGCTGTGTTTTCTGTTTCTACCCCATCTGCTCAAAGCTGTGCCAGTTTGACTGCTCTGTGTTTAGGTGGGCTAGCCATAGGCACTGTGCAGATTGCTTTCATATGGACAAGGCCACTGTTCTCAGTGGGCAGATCATGCTCATGCAGGCAGGGCCACTGCACTCAGCAGGCAGATCTGGCTGGGTTTCTGTGCTTAATGGTTAGGGCACCTTGACAGAGGCTGAGCCACCTCCACTAGTGGGGAACATTTGCATGTGTGAGGCCCCTGCAGCAGATGGATGCACCCACAGGTCAGGCTATCACTCTGAGAGTTTTGGCATGTGAGCCAGGCTATCCTCACCCCCATTCACAGTCGTACCAGCCACTGTATGAGGATCTGTGACCTGGACCACTGCTGGCAGGGAGTGAGGGGTCCACTCCCTTAGTTCTACTGCTTCCAGGGGTCCAGTCCACCCTCTTTCAGATGTATAGCTGCCAGGATCTCTTAGGCATCCTGTTGTGTTGTGTAGGGAATCCTCTGTTGGTTAATGGATGTCTGTTTAGTTGTAACTCAGAAGCTAGAGACAGAGGGTACAACTCACTCTGCCATGATGCTGACATCACTCCTTGTGATCACATAGGACAAATGAAACAAGGAAGAAATAGTTGACATCAAAGTGAATTTATCAGATAATATACTTGTTTATAATCTCAAATAAAAGAAATGCTGAATAATAATGATAACTACCATTGACTGTCCTTTTTGATTGCAGTTATTTACATAACACATTACTATATCATGCATGCACAACTGTTCTAAGAGTTCAGTGATATTTTCTTTGTGTATTTGAATTCTGGAGACAAAGAAAGAGAAGCTTGGGGAGACATTTAAATAGAATGGTAATTGACTCAAAAACCAACTTCAAATATAATGCTTCAGCAATGATATATGTAGACTTTATAGGAATTTTACCAGTTTCAAATACAACAAATGTAGTTAGTCTATGAATTCAAAATTAATTACTTATGAACAAAAGCTGTTAAAGTTGTTACATCTGATTTTTTTGTTCTGTTTTGGTAAAACACAACGTGAGCAATTTTCAATAGTACAGTAATTGTGTCTAAATCTTGCTTGATCCTCAAAAGGGTATCACAAGCTTAATAAACTAAGACGTGAATTTTGGGTAAGAAAGTGGAATTGCATGCATATTAACTATTCATACAATTAGTTAGATGCAAAATTTGCTGTGTAAGATAATTTAGACAATAAATTAATGCCATATAACAAATTCCATAATAACAGATAGTTTTATTTGTTAATATTAATAACTTAACAAAATTGAAATCCATTAATCAGGAGAATATTGAAATATAAATGATTTTCTCCTAGAGAATATTTCAATATATAATGATTAAATTGGTTTGTTATAACGGTGAAAAGATATGGCTTGTATAGGAAGTGGGATAATTTTGCTTCATTTTGATGGATTCAGCAGCAATAATTGAAAGCACAATTAAAATAGGTTTAAACATAAGAGGAATATATCACATCATATAGGAAATCCAGAGTTGCATGATTACAAAATTTGCTAAGTTGTTGACTCAAATAAGTAATTAAGGCTCAATTTTTCTCCTACATTCAACTCTGCCAACCTTCAGCATTCTGGCTTTGCATTCATGTTATATGATAGTCTTTAGATATATAGAGACTACAACTACACAAATCCATGGACAAGTGGGAGAGTGAAGATGATGCACTGCATCTGATTTTTAAGACTATTTTACTTTGATATGATTTTATGGTCAAAAAAGTTCCAAGAATGGACAAGATAAATAAATCTACACACACACACAGAGGTGTTTTTTTTTCCTCCTGAACTTTGATGACTTGGTTAACATGGTTTACATCAGGTTTCTCCACCACAATTTTAATAGATTTCCCTTTTATATTTAATAAGTAATTATTGGTGAGATCTTTTGAGATTATCTAGATATCTGCTTCACATTAAATTTTCAGCCAGTAGTTTTAATAAATATTATTTTTTTCTAAATCTATCACCTTTTCTACATTAAATAATTTATATTCTGTTCAAAATAAGATCTTAATTTCATGTATATTTAGTTTTATTTATTTATTTGAATCTGTATGGACACAATGATTCTATTAATTCATTACAATATTTATTATTTTGATGGTCAAATAGCCTCTGAATTTGTCATTGGGAGCACCTTAGATCTAGTTTATAGATCCTTTGACATATGCCAATCATTTTTTGAGCACTTCCTTAATTTCTGGCATAGCAGGGTTTTTCAAACTTATCTTTTACCATCCCTGCCCAAGACCTGAAACCCACCACTTCTCTGAAGAGTTGTATTTTGTGTATGTGTGTATGAGTAATATTTAGAAGTCAAAATCTGAGTGCTAGGTGTGCTCATTGCTACTGGAGAACTATTGTCAGGGGATGATATAAGAAAATAAGCATTTAAATTTTGAATATAGGGGGCTGGCCCCATGGCCAGGTGGTTAAGTTCGTGCACTCCACTTCAGCGGTCCAGGGTTTCGTCGGTTCAGATCCTGGGAGCGGACATCGCACCACTCATCAGGTCATGCTGAGGCGACGCCCGACATAGCACGACCAGAGGCACTCACCACTGGACTATACACCATGTACTGGGGGGCTTTGGGGAGAAGAAGATAAAGAAAAAAAAAAGATTGACAACAGTTGTTAGCCAGGTACCAATCTTTAAAAAAAAAAGAATATATATATATGTATATATATATACACACACACACACACACATATATATGTAGACATATACATGAATATATGTGTAGATATATACAGACATATATATGTATAGATATGTTTATATATATATCACCTTTTCTATATTTAGAACATATATTTAGAATGTATAAATACATATATTTAGAACAGTATATAAACACATACACACATATGCACAAATTAATAAATATTTGATTATGTGTGTATATGTACATATATACAACCATTTCTATATAAACGCAGAGTTTAAACTGTTATCTCAAATTCTAATATAATAATACCAGGTTCAGTCTTGTCTTCCTCCCTTTTGATATCTTTAATTTCCTTCTCCAACAGGGAGAAATGTCCATCCCATTATCCTTAACACGTTTACTAATTTTTCTCACGACTAAAATACCCACAGAGTTATCTCAGAATTGCTGACACATAGCATGGCAAAAAGCAATCTTAATATGCTAGGCAGAATAATGACCTCCAGATATGTCTACATCCTCATCCCAGAACCTGTGAATGTTACTTCATATAGCAAATGAGATTTTGCAGGTGTGATTATGAAGGTCTTAAAATGGGGAGACTATGCTGGATTACTAGAGTTGGCCAAATGTGGCAAAAAATATCCTTGGAGAAGTGACATAGGAGTCAGAGGCAGAGGAGAAGACGATGTGATAATGACAAAAACAGATATTAGAATGATGTCCTTTGAAGATAGAGGAAGGGGCCACGAGTCAAGGAATATAAGTGACCACTAGAAGCAAAAATAAGTCAAGGAAACTCATTCCTTAGAGTGTCCACAGGGAACCAGCCCTGATGAACCCATGACTTTAGCCCAGTGAGACTGATTTTGGACTTCTGACCTCCAGAACAGTAAGAGAATACACTCATGTTGTTTTAAGCCACTGTTTGTAGTAATTTGTTACAGCAGCAACAGGAAACTAATATACATACTAACAAGAGTTTAATATTTTATATACTTTTTACTTATATAAAAGTTACAGATAAATGCGCAGATCTTACATGTACAATTGCATGAATTTTGAAAAATGTACATACCAATGTAATCATAACCCTCATCATGGGATAGACAATTTCCAACAGCTCAGACACTTTCCTAATGGCAGTTTTACTGAGACATTCTTCCTCTCACTATTGATTATTTTTATTATTCTAGAGGTTCTTATAGAGGAGTCCTGCAACCATGTACTCCTTTGTATTTGACCCATTTTGTATAACACAATATCAGTGTGCATCTACCATGTTCTTGCATGTATTCATAGCAGAATTCTATTGTATTGGTATATGACTTTTTATCCATGCACTGGTTAATGGATACATGGATTGTTTCTAGTGTTGGAATATTATAGGAAAAAAGAAGTTTCAAAGAGCAAAGATGCTACAGCACGTTTTAATTTCTATTAAGTAAATATTTAGTTCTGAAAATGCATATGTGTTTATTGAACTTTTTAAGAAAATGCCAACCTTTTCCAAGGTGGTTTTATCATTTGACACTATTACCAACAATGTATGAGAATTGCAGTTTTTCCATATCCTAGCCAGTATTTGGTATTTTAAATTTTAAAATACCAGCCCATCCTAATGTGTATGAAAATGTTCTCACTGTGGTTTTGGTTTTTCTTCCTTCAATAAATAAATGATTTAAGCATCTTTTCATGTGCTTCTGGATGACTATATAGCTTCTTTTTTCTTAATTTAAGTTAATTTTTATCATTATTATTATTTTTTAATTTTTATTTTTTTCGGATGTACATCACATTTTGAATTCTGTATACATTACATGTTCACCACCCAAACACTAATTATAGTGCATCCCTTCACACGTGAGCCCTATCACCCCTTTTGCCTTCCCCCTTCCCCAATGGTAACCACCAGTCCAATCTCCAATGCTATGTGGGTTTTTCTTTTTTGTCGTTTTTATCTTCTACTTATGAGTGAGATCATATGGTATTTGACTTTTTCCCTCTGACTTATTTCACTCAGCATAATACCCTCAAGGTCCGTCCATGTTGTCACAAATGGCCGGATTTCGTCATTTCTTATGGCTGAGTAGTAGTCCATCGTGTGTAAATACAACATCGTCTTTATCCATTTGTCCCTTGATGGGCACCTAGGTTGCTTCCACGTCTTGGCTATTGTGTATAATACCGCAATGAACATAGAGGTGCAAGTATCTTTATGCCTTTGTGTTTCAAGTTCTTTAGATAAATACCCAGCAGTGGAATAGCTGGATCATATGGTAGATGTATGCTTAATTTTCTGAGGATACTCCAAACTGCTTTCCATAGTGGCTGCACCAGTTTGCACTGCCACCAGCAGTGAACAAGGGTTCCCTTCTCTCCACACCCTCTCCAACATTTGTTGTTTCCTGTCTTGTTAATTACAGCCATTCTGACCAGAGTGAGGTGATACCTCATTGTAGTTTTGATTTGCATTTCCCTGACAGCTAATGATGTTGAGCATCTTTTCATATGCCTGTTGGCCATCTGTATATCTTCTTTGGAGAAATCTCTGTTCAGATCTTTTGCCCATTTTCTAATTGGATTGTTGGTTGTTTTGTTGTTGAGCTGTATGAGTTCTTTGTATATTTTGGATATTAACCCCTTATCTGATATGTGGTTTGCAAATATCTTCTCCTAATTGTTAGGTTGTCTTTTCGTTTTGTTGATGGTTTCCTTTGCTGTGCAGAAGTTTTTAGTTTGATGTAGTCCCATTTGTTCATTTTTTCTTTTGTTTCCCTTGCCCGGTCAAACATGGGGCTTCAAAATATGCTGCTCAGACCAATGTCATAGAGCGTACTGCCTATGTTTTCTTCTAGAAGTCTCATGATTTCGGGGCTTACCTTCAAGTGTTTAATCCATTTTGAGTTGATTTTTGTGCATGGTGTAAGGGAATGGTCTACTTTCATTCTTTTGCATGTGGCTGTCCAGTTTTCCCAACACCATTTATTGAAGAGACTCTCCTTTCTCCATCATATGTTCTTGGCTCCCTTGTCGAATATTAGCAGTCCATAAATGTGTGGGTTTACTTCTGGGCTCTCAATTTTGTTCCATTGTTCTGTGTGTCTGTTTTTGTGCCAGTACCATGCTGTTTTGGTTACTATGGCTTTGTAGTATAATTTGAAATCAGGGAGTGTGATACCTCCAGCTTTGTTGTTTTTTCTCAGGAATCCTTTGGCTATTCAGAGTCTTTTGTTCCATATAAATTTTAGGATTCTTTGTTCTATTTCTGTTAAAAATGTTGTTGGAACTTTGATAGGGATTGTGTTGAATCTATAGATTGCTTTAGGAAGTATGGACATTTTAACAATGTTAATTCTTCCAATCCAAGAGCACGGAATATCTTTCTATTTCTTTGTGTCTTCTTCGATTTCTTTCAACAATGTTTTATAGTTTTCGCTGTACAGATCTTTCACCTCTTTCGTTAAGTTTATTCCTAGGTATTTTATTCTTTCTGTTGCAATTGTAAACGGGATTGTATTCTTAATTTCTCTTTCTGCTACTTCGTTGTTAGTGTATAGAAACACAACCGATTTCTGTACATTGATTTTGTATCCCGCAACTTGACTGTATTCCTTATTATTTCTAAAAGTTTTTTAGTGGACTCTTTAGGGTTTTCTAGATATAAAATCATGTCGTCTGCAAAGAGTGACAGTTTCACTTCTTCTTTTCCAATGTGGATCCCTTTTATTTCTTTTTCTTGCCTGATTGCTCTGGCTAGGACTTCCAATACTATGTTAAATAAGAGTGGTGACAGTGGACATCCTTGTCCGGTTCCTGTTCTTAGAGGGCTGGCTTTCAGTTTTTCTCCATTGAGAATGATATTTGCTGTGGGTTTGTCATAGATGGCCTTTATTATGTTGAGGTATTTTCCTTCTATACCCATTTTATTTATTTATCATAAATGGATGCTGTATCTTGTCAAATGCTTTCTCTGCATCTATTGAGATGATCGTGTGATTTTTATTCTTCATTTTGTTAATGTGGTGTATCACATTGATAGATTTGCAGATGTTGAACCATCCCTGCGTCCCTGGAATGAAATCCACTTAATCATGATTTATGACCTTTTTAATGTATTGTTGTATTCAATTTGCTAGAATTTTGTTGAGGATTTTTGCATCGATGTTCATCAGTGATATTGGCCTGTAATTTTGTTTTTTTGTGTTGTCCTTATCTGGTTTTGGTATCAGGATAATGTTTTCTTCGTAGAAGGAGTTAGGAAGCCTCCCCTCCTCTTCAATTTTTTGGAAGAGTTTGAGAAGCATAGGTATTAATTCTTCTTTGCATGTTTGGAAGAATTCACCAGGGAAGCCATCTGGTCCTGGACTTATTTTTTGGGGGGAGGTTTTTGATTGCTGTTTCGATCTCCTTACTGGTGATCAGTCAATTAAAATTTTCTACATCTTCTTGGTCCTTTTTTGGAAGGTTGTATGTTTCTAAGAATTTATCCATTTCTTCTAGATTATCCAATTTGTTGGTGTGTAGCTTTTCATAGTATTCTCTTATTATCTTTTGTATTTCTGAGGTGCCCGTTGTAATCTCTCCTTTTTCTCCTCTTTCATTTCTGATTTTATTTACTTGAGCCTTCTCTCTTTTTTTCTTGGTGAGTCTAGCTAAGGGTTTGTCGATTTTGTATGTCTTTTCAAAGAACCAGCTCTTAGTTTCATTAATTTTTTCTATTTTTTTTTTTTTTAGTCTCTATTTTGTTTATTTCTGCTCTGATTTTTATTATTTCCTTCCTTCTGCTGATTTGGGGCTTTGTTTGTTCTTCTTTTTCCAGTACCTTTAGGTGCACTTTTAGATTGTCTATTTGGGATTTTTCTTCTTTGTTGAGGTAGGCCTGAATTGCTATAAACTTCCCTTGTAGAACCACTTTTGCTGTATCCCACAGATTTTGGCATGTCGTGTTTTCATTTTCATTTGTCTCCAGGAATATTTTTATTTCTTCTTTGATTTCTTCATTGACCCAATAATTGTTCAGTAGCATTTTGTTCAATCTCCACATTTTTGTGGCTTTTCTGGTTTTCTTTCTGTAGTTGATTTCCAGTTTCATGCCTTTGCAGTCAGAAAAGATGCATGGTATTATTTCGATCTTCTTAAATTTATTGAGACTTGTTTTGTGGCCTAATATGTGATCAATGCTGGAGAATGTTCCATGGGCATTTGAAAAGAATATGTATTCTGTGGTTTTTGGATGGAATGCTCTGTATATATCTACTAAGTCCATCTTGTCTAATGTGTCCTTTAAGGCGAGTGTTTCCTTATTGATCTTCTGTTTAGATGATCTATCCATTGGTGTAAGTGGAGTGTTAAAATCCCCTACTATTATTGTGTTACTCTCTATTTCTCCTCTTATGTTTGTTAATAATTGCTTTATATATTTAGGTGCTCCTATGTTGGGTGCATAGATATTTACAAGTGTTATATTTTCTTGTTGGATTGTTCCCTTTATCATTATGTAGTGCCCGTCTTTGTCTCTTATTACAGTTTTTGATTTAAAGTCTATTTTGTCTGATATAAGTATTGCTACCCCAGCTTTCTTTTCTTTGCCATTTGCATGGAATATCTTTTTCCATCCTTTCCCTTTCAGTTTGTGAGTGCCTGTAGGTCTGAAGTGTGTCTCTTGTATGCAGCATATACATGAATCTTGTTTTTTTATCCAGTTGGCCACCCTATGGCATTTGATTGGAGCATTTAGTCCATTGACGTTTAAAGTAGCTATTGATAAATATGTATTTATTGCCATTTTGTCACTTTTTCTTTTTTTGGGGTGTTTTAGAAGTTCTTCTCAGTTCCTTTCTTTTTCTCTTGCTCTCTTCCCTTGTGGTTTGATGGTTATCTTTAGTAATATGATTGATTTATTTTGTCTTACTTTTTTTCCTGCTTCTTAGAGGTTTCTGGTTTGTGGTTACCATGAGGATGCTATTTAATATACTATGCATATAACAGTCTATATTGAGTAGATAGACTCTTTAGCTTGATCTCTTTCTAAAAGCTCTACTTTTTCACTCCCCTCCTCCCACATTATATGTTTTTCACATCATATATAGTCTTTTGTTTAGTGTGTGTCTATCCATTACCCTCTTATCATTGAAATAGGTGATTTTAGTACATTTGTCTTTTAACCTTCATATTATCTTCACAGGTAGTTGATCTGCTGCCTTTACTATACTTTTACCCTACAAGTGATTTTATTGCCTATTTTTTGTTGTTGTTGTTGTTTTGGGTTTTCTAGATAATTTTTTTATCTCTATTTGTGGTCATTGCTTTCCCACTTAAATAAGTCCCTTCAGCATTTCTTGTAGAGCTGGTTTCTTGGTGATAAACTCCTTTAATTTTTGCTTGTCTGGGAAGCTCTTTATCTCTCCTTCCATTCTGAATGACAGCCTTGATGGATAGAGTATTCTTGGTTGTAGGTTTTTTCCTTTTAGCACTTTAAATATGTCATGCCATTCTCTTCTCGCCTGTAGGGTCTCGACTGAGAAGTCCACTGACAGGTTGATGGGCTTCCCTTTATATGTCACCTGTGGTCTTTCTCTTGCTGCTTTTAGGATTCTCTCTTTGTCTTTAATTTTAGACATTTTGATTATAATATGTCTTGGTGTGGGCCTCTTTGGGCTTCTCTTGTTTGGAGCTCTCTGTGCTTCCTGAACTTGGATGTCTGTTTCCTTCCTCAGGTTAGGAAAATTTTCCTCTATTATTTCGACAAATAAATTTTCTGCCCCTTTGTCTCTCTCTTCTCCTTCTGGGACTCCTATAATCCAAATGTTAGCACGCTTGATGCTGTCCCAGAGTTCCCTTACACTGTTCTCATTCTGTCTAATTCTTTTTTCTCTTTTCTGTTCTGCTTGGGTCATTTACTCTAGTCTTTCGTCTAGCTCACTGATCCATTCTTCTGCTTCCTCTACTCTGTTATTGAGTCCCTCTAGTGAATTTTTCATTTTGAGTATTGTGTTCTTCATTTCTGATTTTTTTTATATCTTCCAGTTCTTTGCTGATGTGCTCACTGTGTTCATCCATTCTTCTCTGCATATCTGTGAGCATCCTCATTATATTTTGTTTGAATTCTTTGTCGAGGAGGTCACTAGTTTCTGTTTCACTTAGTTCTTTTTCCGGTGTTTTGTAGTGTTCCCTTGCTTGACAAGTATTCCTTTGCCTCCTCATTATGCCTCTTTCTCTGTGCTATTTTCTTTGTACTAGGTGAGTTGGCTATGTCTCCTGATCTTGGAGAAGTGGCCTTATGTATGAGATGCCTTATGAGGCCCAGCAGTGTGCTTCCCTCTCGTCACCAGACCATAAGAACCAGGAGTGACCCCTTTGTGGGTTACTTGTGTTCTTCTGCTGTGGCAGGGTTGCTCCCACTGCAGGTACCCAGGGAGTCTGATCTTTCCTTCCCTGGACAGTTGTTTGTAAATCCAATTTGGAGGGGCCCCAGCACTGTTGGCTACAAAGTCTATCAGCACACTCTTATTGCAATTGTCCTCTTAATTGGGTTGGTACCCAGTGTAGCTGATTGCTAGGCTCAGGGGCGTACAGTTGTGATAGGCTTGAGGCCAACAAGGCTGTTGTAGTTCTCTTAGGAGTGCAGCTGATTGGGGCTAGCCCTTGGCATGGAGGCACTCAGTTGTTTCAGGCTTTGGAAGGTGGGGCTGGTCCTTTTTATGGCTATTTGTGAAGCGCAAGTCTTCTGCCTTTGATAAGCCTCACCGCTCACTGGACTACATACACTGTCAACACAGTCCTGGTCCATGCACACTTCTCAACCCCCTGGAGCATACCCCAACGCCACACTGCAGAGGTCCCCACCTCTGCCCCAATGCCCCCCACAGTTCACCTGGTCCTCACACAAGCCCTGCCCCACAGAGGCAGACACCCTTGCCTGCCTGTTGAGGATCAAGGCACTCAGTCAATGCAGGCCAAAAAGTAGCCTGAGGGCTTACTGTTAGGTGGGGCCAGTCCCTAGGGCAGGTTGCCTGTCCTAGCTGAACTGGATTAAATCTGTGCTCTAGTGGGTGTGGCAGACCCCTGGGCTAACAGCCCAAGAGATGCACCTCAATGGCCCCCACCAGTGTCTGTATCAGCACGCCTGGACCAGCTTAGAACAATGGCCCCCACCAATGTCTCAGTCTCCGGAGAGGACCCTCCTCTCACCAAGATGCCCCCAGAGCCCACCAGGTGAGTCTTGTTTCACCAAAGGACAGTCAGCCTTCTCTCTGGTCATTTTAGGCTGCTGTAATGAGTGAGTTTGTGCGTGGGCCCTTTAAGACACAGATCTTTTTGGCTTTCCGCTGATAGCTTTTCTGAGGTGTCCTCACTGCAGTTAATAGCCAGCAAAGCCAGATAGTAAGACCTCTGTCTCAGTTGGGCTGAGTCCGAAGGATGGTTATAGCAGTATTGCCCTCACTCCGGACCTCACTCCTCCAGGGAGGGCTCCTACCTTAGGGTGGCTCCTGCCTGGCCAGCTGAGAAGCTCCCAAAGGTGGCTTTTTTCCTCTTCGGCCGGAGTTACTGCCTCTTCTGCTTTCGTCAGGACTGTCCCTTTCGTCAGAACTGTCGTGGGGGTTCTTTTTATCCAGTTTTCAGTTTTCAATCCAGGGTGATTCTTCCCAGAATTGTTGTAACCTGGTTGTGTTCATGGGAGGAGGCGAATTCAACGTCTGCTCACAGCGCCATCTTGATGAGATCTCCTTTCTTTGATAAAGAGTCTGTTCAAGGGTTTGCCTATCACTTTGCTTGTTTTAATTTGGTTTTGGTTGGGACTTGTTTTACTTATTATTGAACAATGAGTTCTTTATATAGTCTGGACATATATTCTGATATTTTTCAGAAATGCATTTTCTAATATATTCTCCCCAGTCTGTGCTTTACCTCTTTATTTTTGAGGGTGACTTTTGAAGGGTAGAAGTTTATAATTTTGATGAATTCCAAGATAACATTCTTCTGATGTTTCATATTTCCTTATTACTAAGAAATCTTTATCTTCCCCAGGGTCAAAAATAATTTCTCTTATGTTTTATATGAAAAATTTGTGGTTTGACACTTTATGTTTATTGCTAAAATCCACCTTCAATTATTTTTGAGTGTGGTGTCAGATTAATTTTTTTCCATTCTAGTATAATGTACAATAAATCCAACACATGATTTGTCAGAAAGATCGTTATTTCATTTTTTGAATTACCTTAGCCCTTTCGTAAGAAAAAAAGTGATTTTATATAAATTGATCTATTTCTAGAATCCCTATTCTTTTATGGCAATATTGTACTGACTTCATTATTGTAGATTGGTAATACATCTTGAATAAGGTAGTGGAAGTCTTACAATTTTGTTCTTCTTTTACAAAATTGTTCTGGATATTCTGTGCCTTTTTATATTTCCATAAAGTTGTATGGTCAAGGTTACCATCTATGTAATACAGCTGGGATTATGGTTGGGAGTTGAGTCTATAGATAAATTGGGCAAGAGTTAATATCTTAAAAGTATTGATTTCCTAATTCAGGAAAATTGTATATTTCTACATTAACTTAACTCATCTATAATTTATCTCAGGAATATTTCATAGATTTTCATTTCATAGTATGGAATTTGATGATCTTTACTTTTTTTTTTCTGCTTTACCTACCCAACCCCCCTTCCTCCCTGGTACATAGTTGTATATCTTAGTTGCAGGTCCTTCCAGTTGTGGGATGTGGGATGCCACCTCAACGTGGCCCAACGAGCAGTGCCATGTCCGTGCCCAGGATCCAAACCCTGGGCTGCCGCAGCGTTGTGCGCGAACTTAACCACTTGGCCACGGAGTCGGCCCCTAATCTTTACATTTCTCTTATTTATTTGTTTTTGGTGAGGAAAATTGTCCCTGAGCTTAGATCCATTCATTGGCAATCTACCTCTTTTTTGTTTGAGGAAGATAGTCCCTGAGCTAACCCCTGTGCCAACCCTCCTCTGTTTTGTATGTGGGATGCCACCACAGCATGGCTTGATGAGCAGTGTGTAGGTTTGCACGCAGGATCCAAACCTGAGAACCCCAGGCTCCTGAAGCAGAGGATGCAAACTTAACCACTACGCCACCAGTCTGGCCCCTGATAATCTTGATTTTTAATAGGATTGTTTATTCTATTTCCATCTATGCTTTTGTTGATCTTACCAGATTTAGATATATCATTTTTTGTGTTTTTTCTTCATCACATATGTTTTTGTTCTTTGTTTTTGCTTATCCTGCCTTATTGTAGGAGGAAGGAACACTGTTTTAGGACTTCTTGTCTTTCCACTGTTAGCTTTTTAGGATACCTCTGTGTTTTATTTTTATTGGCTGCTCCAGAGAGTATCATAGTCACCTTAAACTCATTGCTTTCTAATGATAGTTAATTATCCTACATCATTTGAAGTATAAGGACTTCGCAATAATGTATTTCATTAAATTTTCACTTGTGTTTTATATGCTTAAAATGATGGGAAGTGGAGTTATATTTTTAACTTCGTTTTCAATTGTTGCTGCTAGTTAGTATACAAAAACAAAACTGATTTTTGTAAATTAGCCTCATATCCTGTAACTTTTAAAAATTCTCCTGTTATGATTTTTTAATTTCCTTATGATTTTCTATGTGTATAATGTTATTGACAAATAATGTTTGACTTCTTTTTTACTTGTTGTGCCTTTTAGTTCTATCTCTTTCCATATTGCATTCAGTTTAACCTTCAATAGAATGTTCAATGGAAGTGGACAGAATGGACACCCTGTTTCTGTCCTTAATCATAGGGAGAATATCACTAATACTGCAGTAAAAACTGTAAATATTAGGTAGATGGTCCCCATTAAACTGAAGAAGTTTCCTTCTATTCCTAGCTCGCTAAGAGTTCTTATCATAAATGCTTTTTGAAAATTTGTCAATTGTTTTTCCTGTATATACTGATATGATTAAATTATTCTCTCCTTTATCTTGCTAATATGATAAAATTCACTAATTAATGTTCAAATATCAAGACATTTCTTTTTTTGATCATAATCATGAGTGTGATTGATCTACAGTTTTCCTTTCTTGCCATGTTCTTTTCAAGATTTGCCACCAGAGTAATGCTGGCACTATAAAAAGGGGCTGTTCCTCATCATCCTCTCTCTATATGAAATATTTTGTGGAAACTTTGTATTATTTCTTCCTTATATAGTTGATACAGTTTACCAGTGAAACTATCTATATCTTGAGTTTTCTTTGTGTAAAAGTTTTATATTACCAATTCAGCTGCAGTAATATGCAGCTCATTAGGTTTTCAATTTTTTCATGTCAGTTTGATAAGTTGTATTTTTGAAGGAATTCATCTATTTTATCTATATTTTCAAATTTGTTGACATGAAGTGATTTATACAATTTCCTTACTATCATTTAAGTAAATGTAGAAAGTGTGATACTGCATCATCTTTTGCTCTTGACATTGGTAAATAGCATTTTCTCTTGTTTTCCTGCAACTATATCCTCAGGGTTTTATCAATTTTATTAATTATTTCAGTGAACGTAAATTTATTTATAAGTTCTTGCTTCTTTTATATTTCACTAATATCTGTTCCTGTCTCTAATATTTTCTTCTTCCTAATAATTTTAGAATTAAATTTCTTATCATTTGAAACCTCTAGGGTGGAAAATTAGATAATTGTAGTTAAAAATATCCACCTTTAAAAGTATTTCAACATAAAAAAGTCCATATATGACAAACCCACAGCCAACATCATACTCAATGGGGAAAAACTGAAAGGCATCCCTCTGGGAAGAGGAACAAGACAAGGGTGCCCACTTTCACCACTCTTATCCAACATAGTACCGGAGATTTTGGCCAGAGCAATTAGTCAAGAAAAAAGAAGTAAAAGGTATCCAAATTGGCAAGGAAGAAGTGAAACTCTCACTGTTTGTAGATGATGTAATTTTTTTATATAGAAAACCCTAAAGAATCCATCAGAAAATTATGAGAAATTATCAATGACTACAACAAGGTTGCAGGGTACAATATCAACTTAGAAAACCAGTTGCATCTCTATACTCTCATAATGAACTAAGAGAAATCCCATATACAATTGCAACAAAAAGAAAAGAATATCTAGGAATAAATTTAACCAAGGAGGTGAAAGACCCATACAATGAAGCATATAGGACATTGTTGAAAGAAATAAAGGATATCATAAAGAAATGGAAAAATAGTCCGTACACATGGATTGGAAGATTAAACATAGATAAAATGTTCATAGTACCTAAAACCATCTACAGATTCAATGCAATCCCAATCACAATCCCAATGACGTTCTTCACAGAAATAGAACAAAGAATCCTAAAATTCATTTGGGGCAAGAAAAGATCCCAAATAGCTAACGCAATCCTGAGAAAAAATAAGAAAGCTGGAGGCATCACAATCCCTGACTTCAAAATATACTACAAAGCTACAGTAACCAAAACAGCATCATAGTGGTACTAAAACAGACACATAGATCAATGGAACAGAATTGAGAGCCCAGAAATAAAACCACACGTCTATGGACAGCTAATCTTTGACAAAGGAGCCAAGAATATATAATGGAGAAAGGAAAGTCTCCTCAATAAATGGTGTTTGGAAAAATAGACTACCACATGCAAAAGAACGAAAGTAGATTGTTATCTTTTGCCGTACACAAAAATTAACTCAAAATGGATTAAGGATTGAAGGTTAGGTGTGAAACCATAAAACTACTAGAAGAAGATGGGGGCAGTACACTGACATCAGACTTAGAAGCATCTTTTTGAATACCATGTCTACTCAGGCAAGGGAAACAACAGAAAAAATAAACAAATGGGATTACATCAGGCTAAATAGCTTCTACCGGGCAAAGGAAACTAGGAACAAAATGAAAAGACAACCCACCAACTGGGAGAAAATATTTGCAAGTTGTATATCCAACATGGGGTTAATCTCCAGAATATAGAAAGAACTCATACAACTCAACAACAAAAAATCAAACAACCTGATCAAGAAATGGGCAGAAGATACGAACAGATGTTTCTCCAGAGAAGATATACAGATGGCCAAGAGGCACATGGAAAGATGTTCAACATCATGAATCATTAGGGAAATGCAAATCAGAACTACAATGAGATATCACCTTACACCTGTTAGAATGGCTATAATTACCAAGACAACAAGCAACAAATGTTGGAGAGGATGTGGCACTACTGGTAGGAACGCAAACTGGTGCAGCCACTATGGAAAACAGTATGGAGATTGCTCAAAAAGTTAAAAATTGAATTACTATATGACCCAGCTATCCCACTACTGAGTATTTATCCAAAGAACTTGAAATCAACAATTCAAAGAGGCTTATGCACCCCTATGTTCATTGCTCCATTACTCACAATAGTCAAAGACGTGGAAGCAACCCAAGGGCCCATCGACGGATGAATGGATAAAGAAGGTATAGTATATATACAATGGAATACTACTTAGCCATGAAAAGA
Source organism: Equus quagga (assembly GCF_021613505.1). Taxonomy (NCBI): domain Eukaryota; kingdom Metazoa; phylum Chordata; class Mammalia; order Perissodactyla; family Equidae; genus Equus; species Equus quagga. The sequence goes on along the minus strand of NC_060268.1, from coordinate 9,250,496 downwards.
CAAAATCATCCCATTCGCAACAACATGGATGGACCTTGAGTGTATTATTTTAAGAAAAATAAGCTAAAAAGAGAAAGACAAACACCGTGTGATTTCACTCATATGTGGAAGAGAAACAAATGCGTGGACAAAGAGAACAGATTAGTGGTTACCAGAGGGGAAGGAGCTGCAGAGCAGGCATAAGGGGTAAAGGAGCACATATATATGGTGACTGAAAAGTAATAATGTACAACTGTAATTTCACAATGTTATAAACTATTATGACCTCAATAAATATTATTCTCCTTTATTGATGGCTTCACTTAATATTATGAATCTTGTTCTAAATATGCTTTAGCTGCATTCCACAAGTTTTAATATGTTGTATTTTTACAATCTTTTTCTAATGTCCCTTATGGTATTTTTCTTCTACTTGTAGGTTATTTAGAAGCACACTGCTTTATTTCCAAAAATATAGTTTTGCAAAAATGTTATTTTTCTTGCTATTTAATTTAAGATGTATAAAATAACATACTCAGTAGGATTAAAATCCTCCTTTTGAATTTATTGAGTTTTTAAAAACTTCCTGAGTGCATGGAGTAACTTGATAATTTTTCAGATACAAAACTCTGATAGTGTATTCAGTCATTGACTGTAACGCTGTGAAATGCCAATGTGGTCAATTTGGTGCATAGCGTTGTTCAAATTTTCTATATTCTTAGTTAAATTTTTGTCTATATGTTCAATAATTACTAAAAGAGAAGTGCTAAAATCTTCTACTGTTTTCCTACTTAGTTTTGTGGGGTTTTGCTTCATATATTTTGAAGCTCTGTCATTAGGCGTGTACACATTTATGAACTTACTGATGAACTTTGCTATTACACAATTTCCCAAGGTTGTACTCCTTGCTTAAAGACTACTTGACAGGTATTAACACAGTCTCATGATTTTCTATGTGTATATTTTTTTGGCATGACATATTTTCTTATTTTACTTTCAATATAACTGTATTTTTACTTTAAGTTCATCACTTGTGAAACCACGTAATTTTTTTTCTGTCTTATGTATACTAAAAATTTTCACTTTTAGTTGAATTGGTTATTCTATTTTCATTTAAAGAAAATTTGGACACAATTGGGTTTAGTTTAACTATTTTCGCCTGTTTCGCAGTTGTCCCGTGGTTTTGGTTCTTATATCTCCTTCTTTCCTAACTTATTGTCGGTGGATGCAATACATATTTTTAGGATTTAATTTTTTATTTCCTCAATTGACTTTTAGCTATTAACTTTATATGATTTTTGTTGTTTGTATTAAGGATTAGTTTATGCATCTTATACCTATCACAAAGTAGTTAGAGTTACTACTGTACCAGATCACCAGAAATATGAGTACTTTTCAACATTATTTTTCCATTATTTTCTTTTTAAAGATTGGCACCTGGGCTAACAACTGTTGCCAATCCCTTTTTTTTTTTCTGCTTTATCTCCCCAAACCTCCCCTGTACACAGTTGCATATCTTAGTTGCATGTCTTTCTGGTTGTGGGATGTGGGACGCCACCTCAACGTGGCCTGACGAGCAGTGCCATGTCGGTGCCCAGGATCCGAACCCTGGGCCACCAGCAGCGGAGCAAGCGAACTTAACCACTCAGCCACGGAGCCGGCCCCTATTTCCATTATGTTTACCTCTTCTTTGGTTTTAATGCTATTACTGTCATGTATTTCACATCTACTGAATTCCACAATTAAGTATTTTTAAAGCCCTAATTGGTTACTTGTGTTTCAAATAAGTTAATTCGATTTAAAAAAGAGATAATCTCTTCTATTTGGCCATATTTTAGATTTCTTTTTCTTTTTTTTTTATTCTGGATCCAAATTTTTCCAGCTGCCATTTACCTTTACCATGAAAAATTTTTTCTCCTAACAAATTGTCACAGCTTTTATTTGCAATGTCTTCATTTCACCTCTTAAAAATGCTATTTTATTGTCTCTGATTCCCACCATTTTTAAGGAAAAGCAACTTTAATTTGTATTATTAATTTCCTTTAGGTAATGCATTGATATTTTTCTCTAGCTGCTTTTAAGATTTTCCTTTTTTTCATTTTCAACAATTTGTCTATATTGTTTGTAGGTGTTGTTTTCTTTGTGATTATTATGTTATGAGTTTGTTGAGGTTCTTAGAAAAACAAATTTAGACTTTTCATCAAAGGTGAGAAATTTTAAACCATTAATTTTTTCTCTTGTGTTTGCATAATTCTTTCCTTTCGTACTGTAGATACAATTATACGTTTGGTATTCCACTTGATATTTTCTCACAGATCACTAAAGACCTGATCACTTTATTGCAATCTGTTTTTTCCTTTTGTTATAGCAGATGATTTTTACTAATTTACCTTCTAGGTTACCAATATGTTCTTTTATGTTTTTCAATATGATGGAAAGCTCATGCAATGAATTTTTCATTTTAGACAGTATAGTTTTCACTTAGGAATTTGTACTTTTTTGAAGTGTTATTTTTTTCTGTGATGCTTCTCCAACTGTTCATTCATTATGACTATCTTTTATATTTGGTCCTTGAACAACATTATAATACTTAATACTTATAATGCTTAAAAGTCGTTTTCTGATAATTCTAACATCTGTATTTATTTTGCAATCAGTTTCTACTTGCTTGTTTTTCTGTTTCATATTGTCAGTATGTTTCCATTTCTTCATACATCTATAATTTTTAATTTGCATACTTTATATTGTGGGTGATGCGTTGTAGAGTCCCTAACTCTGCTACCTTTTACTGAAGCATTTTGATTATCATTTTAGTATGTAGTTACTTTACACTTACTTTTACGCTTAAACTGCACGCTCAATCTCCCTTGAGGAGTGAGGGAACCACAGCTGAAATTTCTGCTCAGTCTTCTGAAAGCCTCCAGTGGTTTTCTGCTGGGACCCTTGGAGAACCTCCTAGATATGTGCATTTCAGGCATCTCTCTAGGAGTTAAGCAAATTTTACACAAACATTTTAAAAATCCCTATGCTTCTTCCTACCTGGGGCTCTCCCTCTAAATTTTCGCAAGCTATGATAGACTCAAACTTAATCCTCTAACTTGTGAATCCAATAAACCTTTTGTTTGAATTTTAGACATACAGATTTTTTTGTTTGCATTATAGCTATGCTATGCTTCATAGCTTGAAGAAGACCTTCAGGTAAAACCCACGTAAATGTGAATCTCACCTAGTATAGCTTCCACATTTCATGGCTATGTCTCTCCAATTCCTGCCTTCTTTTGGTCAACCAATGCCTTCAAACTTTTCTTTTAAATACGGAGTCTACAAAAATTCCTTTGCTACTGGAACTTGAACTTTCGTTTGCCTAATTTTACATGAAGACTTCTTTGGGTTTCATTTGCAGGAAGGTATTATATGCTTATCTATAAATCGATCAATCAGAGTGAATAATGACTACCAAGATGACGGTCTATAACAAATCAAGTTTTGGCTCCTCCTTTCGAATTGGGCTCAGCTTTCTCTGAAGTACCTGAGTGACAGAAGGAGGCTGAAACCAAAGGAGAATCTGTAGGCAGATTAAAAGGCTTTTGTTCTGATAACCTAGAGTTTGCCACAAATCTAACACTGAGAAATGGGTATAGAAGACCAATCTTTCTATAGGTTTTTCTTTTTCAAACAGGATTGAATACATTCCAGAGAATGTGTATGATTAAGTTAGGAGATTTGGAATGCCCAATATAAATCTAACATATATTTCTGGCAGATCAGTTGTAGCTGATATTATACATAATAAAATATTGTTTTTGTATTAATTTCAGGAGTTGAATAAATATTGAATATCATACATGGTTTAAAATTAATTTTTGGAGTAAATATTATAACGTTACACTGTTCAGTTAAGAACAGTGAACTGAAGGATGTTACATTCATCCTTGCTGGATATGCATGAGTCGAAATATGATTAATTATGCAGTAAATAATTAAAAACTTTAGGTATAAATATCTATATTTTATCAAAATTAAATTGATTTTGGCTTAAAACAAATATTTTTAACAGACTGATCTCCTTTAAAAGTTTTAAACTATTTTATAGTACATTAAAATATTTTTCTTTAAGCTCTTATTTTTTCTTACTTTCATATGGACCGCCTTCATTGATTTAAAGACAGTCCTCTATTTCTGATGCTTCACCTTTTCTTTTCATCCTGCCGCTCCTGGTGTTCTTTAATGATGCACATTATTAATACTGACAGCAACTTAGACAAATATAAATCGGATGCTCACGTTGAAGACAAATTTGAAAAGTCAAATTATCATTATTTCGTAATTTATTACCTGGATAAAAAACTGCCATATGACATCTTGTTGATTCTTTGTAAGACAGTTTTCATAATCACATATTATTTAAATAATTGACTTTTTTGAATATCGGTGAGCTCTATTATTGATGTGCAAAATTTAGAAAGCAGAAAGTTTTAAGGTAACAAATTTCTGGGCTATAGGAAAGTAAGACAATTTTTAATAACTCTTAGTGATTCATTATCTTGTTTAGTCAAAGACCTAAATGTTGTGATTTATCATAGGATTGTACCAGAGGAAAAAAACTTCCATTTTCTTTTCTCTTGAAAAAACATCAATTGTTGATAGGCTAGCTGAAATCACATTCATCAATTTCTGCTCTGCTGTGGGAGAATTCTATTGAATTATAAAGTATCACAGTTCAATAAAACTACTAGAGTCACAGATACATGCTTTGGATAAAATAAAGTGTGCATTTGTCAACCTTTTTTATGTTTACTTTTTTTAGTCCCATTCTCCCTACAGCTGGAGGTACTCGATGCCCAATAACCGTCTCCCTTCACCTTAAGGCATAAATTTTTATAAGAGGCAAGAAGAATGCAATGATGTTCAGCTCAATTACCAGGTACTGTGTTACACATTTGTTAGTAGTCTCTGATCAATTCTAATTACAGAGTTTTTGGTATATTCTTGAGATTTCACCGTCTTCCTATTTTACTTCACAAAACTCAAGCCAATCCCCCCATTTCACCAGTTTTATTAAAAGTAATTTAATTGTATGTGCTCATCTTGAGTTCCGTCTTACTCAAGTATGTGGAAGTTATTAAGCCCTTGTTCCTTCTCTGTGTACTCATTTAGTTAAACTCCGGTATATTCAAATTATCCACCTAGTATGCTTTCACAATTAGTTTTTTGCAGGAGAGATTATGTTTGGTAAAATATACACAACACAAAATTTACCATCGTCACCATTTTTAAGTGTACAGTTCAGTGGCAGCGAGTATAGCCATACTGTTGTGCAAACATCACCGCAGTCATCTCCAGAACTTATTCACCCCAAACTGAAACTCTGTACACATGAAAAAATAACTCATTTCCCCTACCCCTAGTCCCTGGTAACAACTGTTATGCTTTTTTGTCTCTATGAATTTGACTGTTTTAGGTACCTTACATAAGTCGAATCACACAGTATGTGCCCTTTTGTGACTGGCTTATTTTACTTGCATAGTATCTTCAGGCTTCATGCATGTTATAGTATGTATCAAAATTTCATTCCTTTTTAAGGCTGAACAATATTAATTGTATGTAATATACCACATTTTGTTTATCCATTCATCTGTCTATTGACATTTGAGTTTTTTCCACATTTGGTTACTGCAAATAATGCTGCTATGAACATGGTTATACAGACTTCTCAATATTTTGAGTATATACACAAATCATTGTCTGTATAAAGGATAATTATCCCTTTCAGGATGAAAGCTTGTTATTTACAAAAAGCATATTAATATAAATAATTCTAAAGCATGTTATTTACTTTCTTGCATGAAGGGAAATATGTTGAAGCTATTCCAAAGATTAATCTTATAATTACTATATAGATAAATGGTATAAATAAATACACCTACATCATAGGGGTTGGAGCAGAGAGATTCTTGGGATAGCCTGGATTATTTTTCAGTAAATATTAAACTCCCTTTCTTTGGGAAGAGTATACTTTACTGCCTTACTGGTGTTGGTCCTGGCCAGGTGAGATGTTTGACCAATGAAACATCAGTGGAAACATTTCAAGCAGGCCTTAATTATGGTTGCACAGTTTGGCTCAGGTCTTAAGATCCTTCCATTGTTATGACAATGATATATCCCAGGCAAATCCTGGTATTGACGTTCACATGGAGTTGACCTGGTTCTGACCCACAGCCTCGAGTCAAGTATGCCTTGAAACAAAGCTGCAGAGCCAACTGTAGCCTATATTAGAGAAACTGCAGTCAATCTGGAGAACTTTATGAGAACCAATGTTTCAATTTGCAAGTCACTGAGTTTCAGGACTATTGCACAAAGTGCATTGTTGCAAAAGTAGGTAACTGATACAGTTGTTAATTTTTTTCCATCTACCACTTTGTCAGCTACTAATGTTTGCCAAAGATACATCTGATAAAGGACTGTTATCTAAAATATGCAAAGAACTCTTAAAGCTCAATCATAAGAAAAGAAACAACCTGATTAAAATATGGACCAAAGACCTCAACAGACACCTCAGCAAAGAAGATATACAGATGGCAAATAGAATTTGAAAAGATGTTCCACATCATGCGTCATCATGGAAACGCAAATTAAAACACTGATATATTTCTATAAACTTATTAGAATGGGCAAAATTTGCAACACTGACTGCACCAAATGCTGATAAGGATGTGGAGCAATAGGAGCTCTCACTTATTGCTGGAAGGAATGCAAAACGGTACAGCCACTTTGGAACACAGTCTGGAGATTTCTTACTAAAGTAAACCTACTTTTATTCTATCCAACAATCATGCTCCTTGGTATTCACCTAGAGGAGCTGAAAACTTATGTCCACACAGAAACCTACACCAGATGTTTACAGCAGCTTAATTCATAATTACCAAAACTTGGAAGCAACTAATTTGTCCTTAAGTAGATGAATGGATAAATAAACCACTACATCCAGACAATGGAATATACTTCAACACTAAAAATAGATAAGCTATCAGGCCATGAAAAGACGTGGAGGAAACTTAAATGCATACTAATAAGTAGAAAATGTCATTCTGAAAAGAATACATACTGTGTGATTCCAAATACATGATATTCGGGAAAAGGTTAAGCTATGGAGACAGTAAAAAGATTAGGGTCGCCAGGAGTTAGCAGGGAGGAAGGGATAAATAAGCAGAGCACAGAGGATTTTTAGGACAGCAAAAATACTCCCATCACACATTTGTCCAAACCCATAGACTGTACAACACCAAGAGTGAACCCTGATGTCAACAATGGACTCTGGGTAATAATGATATGTCAATATAGGTTCATCAATTGTAATTAATGTACCACTCTGCTGGAGGATTTTGATAATGGGATAGGCTATCCAAATGCAGGGAGAGAAGGTATATGGGAAATCCCTGTACTTTCCCCTTAATTTTGCTGTGAAACTGAAACTGCTCTAAAAAGTGAAGTCTATTTAAAAAAGTGAATTTGGAAGAAAATATTATAGGATCTTCTTTATTAACATGTTAAATAGCAAGATCTATTAGTGAATATGCTAAGTACCATAATTTTGAAGATGTGATGAGAGTAAATAATATATTTAAATATATACAACATCTGCTATGTGTTATGAAAATATATATGATTTCTATTGGTGACAAAAATACTGAAAGTGTTAATACTAATATGATGTGTAGTTTTCATTTATACTTGAAGGTTATATTAAATTGTAGTAAGTTTAATGAAAATAGAGAGCAAGCTCTTTAATTTCCTTGCTTAACAATTTCTCCCTCTACCAGCTGATGTTTCTGATTATTAAATAAGACATTGTGTGAGAAAATGCTTAGCATAATGCCTAGCTGTAGAAGATATTCAGTTATTATTCATGTATGTAAATTATCTTATGGTCATTGCAAAAAAAATCTTACACATATATTTTAAAAAGGAAACCTAGTGTGAGAACAACTATGATGGTAAACCCAACACCACCACGAGAGAACAAACAGCAAGTGCCTTAGGAGTCTAGGAACGAAGGAAAATTCCAGGAAGAATTTAGTTCTAATTGGAGATTAATAAATTCTTGACTATAGTGCTTAATAGAATGAAGAGACAGCTTGAGCATAAACAAGGAGGAAGCTCAGTTGAGGTTGTGCATAGGCAAAGGTAAGTAGAAGTTTATGGTTGCAGGGTAAAAATATCAGGGTATTAAGGAAGTGAGACAAGGAAGGTAAGTTATTGTCTTAGTGATAAGTTTAAATGAGTATAAAGCTAGGGATTTTGGTTTATTTCTGTAAGTGATGAAGAATCATGGGCCAAACATTCAAATTTGTTTCTTTGGACAACAATTACTGTTAGAGTTTGGATTCACGTTTGAAGAGGATTAGGTATTTTCAAGAAAAGTACTCATAACATTGCAAAAATCAGAAAAGATGTAATGAGGACTTCAAATAGGCAGTAAAAATTCTAGGAAGTCACAAATGTGAGATGTTTAAATTCAATTCTCAACTTTTTTCAATAATAAAGTTCTATTTCATTTTTCAAATTATTAACACAGTTTTTGTGTCTGTGTGGGACTTTATGTGTTTATCAGTATACACACACACACACACACACGCCAAACTTCAGATCTAAAAGTGTTATGAAAACTTTCTATTTTCCCTTTACGTTAAATGTATATCATGTATCTCTTATTATGGGATATAGTACCTTTTTTCTGGCATTCTATTATTTATAAGAGAAAATAGGAATAGCACTTTGATTTAAACTAACAGTCACTTGGAGATTGAGATTAAATAGTATTTTCCCAAGATTATTCAAATATCAAACAGAATTTTAAGTACATGCTGAAATCCTATCTCAGTACAACTCACTTGAAATAACTTTTGCTATTTAAACTTTAAGTACCCAAAGTCTCTGTTGCTAGCTGGATACTATAAAGCATTGAATTTTATCTGAGAGCGAAGCAAGTGAGAAGGCTAAAACTTAAATGAGTCACCATGTAATCTGATATTTGGAAGAAAATATAAAACAAGGAAATATGTACAGGTTTAGGAAATAAGAAGACCTGGATTAATTTTTTTTCTCAACAGGGGTGTGAAATCATCTTATCTCTGAGATCAAAATGAGTATAACACTATTTACCACGTGAAGTTGTTTCAAGAATTGAAAGCTTGATGCTGGCAAAAGCTATTAATATATGTAGCTCATAGAAGACTTTCAAGAATTTAACTGGGAAATGGAGTCCTGTCCAACACTCAAGCACAGCATCACCCAGTCCATGGCTGGTCTACCACATTTCCACCGTGTCTTCACAGAGAGAAGGAAAAATCCAGGGGAAAATGCAAAGAAAAGAGAAAAAGGGAACAAGAAGCAGGACGAAGATTGATCAAAAACTATCCCCAAAATCAGAAAGTCACCCTACTTACTAAAGCACTGAAAATGTCTGTTGATAGGTCAAAAGAGAAGTCCCAGTGAAGGGGCTTAAGGTGCATGGGGGACATGGGAAGACAGCCTTGGAATGACAATACCCTAAGGGTAGGAGAGAAATAGAAGCAAGTGTGAAGTGCCCTAAGGGAAATGAACAATGAAGAGGAAAATAACAAAAAGAAGAAAGGCTAATTTGGTACAGTACAAGAAAAAAGAAATTAAAAATGTGAAGATACATAACACTTCCCCAAACTTTCTTCAAAACAAATAGTCATCCAATAAAGAAAACCTACTTTGCTACCCTAAAAGAAGGGAATGCTCTTCAACTACAGACCTGATAAACTAAATAAAATTGTCGTCCCTGTCCACAGAAACCCAAAAGTTACAGCTGTCTTCATCTATATAAACTGTATTAATCTATATGAAACATTAAAAAAATAAAATAGAAAACAAGAATCCCAATAATTCATCAACGGACCCCCACTCCCACCCACATATACACACAATGGCAAAGTAGAAGAAATGCGTAAAGCAGCACTCCATACTGAATGAAAGTCTCTCTATCCTCTACATCTGACCGGAAGACATGGAAAGAAAACATGAAGCAACAAGTCTTAAGCATCATGTCTGAAGAGGATATGCCTCATTTCCACCCATATCTCATTGGCCAGAGCCAATTTCCTGGCATCGACTCAATCTAAGAGGGCCGACAAATGTGCTTTCGCCACACCAAGAAGAGAAGCATGTCACAGATATTGGTGAGAACTGGCATATTTAATGTGCTATGATTTGGCCAGTATGGCTTGATCAGGGTGGTGAGGATGGGTATAATAAATGAAGTAAAGGAAAAAGGAATGGTCCAGACCAGGATCAAACAGGGATCCCATTTAGATATATATTGTTTTCTGATTGCAAAGACAGTGAGATCCCTTAGAGAGAGAACTTAGATGAATGGATGAGAAGACAAAGTCCTGGAATGCTCCAAAACATGCAGATGAAAGTAAAGAACAGAAGGCAACAAAGGAGACAGCAGAAAGGAAATATAGAGACTGGAGAAAATCAAAACAGAGGCACAGTTGAGGAGTCCTTAGAAATATTCATCCTAAAAGGTGGTATTAAATTATTGCACATGCTGCTGAGAGGCAAGTAAGGATGTGGACATAAAAATAACACTGGGATTATGGTAAGATGATGCTATTTGGTGAAGTTTTTATTGGAGTCATTGGGGATAAAAAATAACTGAAATAAATGGTAGAAAGTGGGTGACTAAGAAGGAAGACAGTGATTCAGACTGGTCCTTTAGGCTTTCCTTAATGAGCCATGACTGCACTAAAGGAAGCACCGGAATAAACAAATGTAAAACATAATTTCAACTCTCAAACTCACAATTTAGTGGGTAGCCAATTTGCTAAATCCCGTTTAATGTTTTATGCTTTATACTAGCTGAAAAGAACATGGCTCGCTGGGGACACAAAGAAGGACATTATCAACTTAATCTAATTAAGCATTCCATTGTCTCTGAATAAAATACATCCTCTCTGCTGCCAAAGGTAAAATATATTACTGGCTTGACTTTTATTCATAGCTCCGTCATTCATTCATGTATTTAAATTTCTTTTGAGTAAATTTTCACCACTTTCCTTTGTAACTTTTGAGATTAAGGAATTATTCGACTACAACTATTTGTTGTGATTGTAAATGCGATTGTATTCTTCAGTTCTTGTTCTGTTAGTTTGTTATTAGAGTATAGAAATGCTATTGATTTTCGTAAGTTGACTTTGTACCCTGCAAGTTTGCTGTAGTTGTTGATTATTTCTAATAGTTTTCCTATGGATTCTTTAGGTTTTCTATATATAAAATCATGTCATCTGCAAACCGTGAGAGTTTAACTTCTTCAGTGCCTATTTGGATTACTTTTATTTATTTTTCTTGCCTAATTGCTCTTGTCAAAATTTCTAGTACTATGTTGAATAAGAGTGAGGAGAGTGGGAAGCCTTGTCTTGTTCCTGTGCTCAGAGGGATGCCTTTTAATTTTTCCTCATTGAGTATGAGGTTAGCGGTGGGTTTGTTATATACGGCCTTTATCATCTTGAGGTACTTTCCTTCTATACCCATTTTACTGAGAATTATTATCATGAATGGATGTTGGATCTTGTCAAATGCTTTCTCTGCATCTATGGAGATTATCATGTTGTTTTTGCTCCTCATTTTGTTAATGTGATATATCACATTGATTGATTTGCAGATGTTGAGCCATCCCTGTGTCCCTGTTATGAATCCCACTTGATCATGGCATATGATCTTATTAATGTGTTGCTGTATTTGGTTTGCCAATATTTTGTTCAGTCTAGTTTTAGTGTCGTGGTTTTGACAAAAGTGTTTTCCCCATAGACATGGTTTAAGGACTTCCCATGTTTAGAACTTACGTTGAGTGTTAGTTATCCTAGCCCATTAGAAGCTCACCACAGAACTACAGTCAAAGCCTTAGATGTTACCTAGTCCAGTCCCTTTGATTTGTGAACAAGTGAGTTTACACCACGTATACATCACACAGAGCTCTGAAAAGAATGCCCTCGTTTTGATATGGACCAGGCATTTTCCTTTTAGTTCCACTGTAAATCTAATTATTTATCACTGGTGGTACATACAAACAGTAGTACATAAAATATGTTTGTTTATGTTATGCCTCCATCAAGGTCCTCTAAGCCTATCCCTTCTCAGAGTGAAGGTCAATGTATTTGCCGTGACCCAGATGGCCTTCATGGTCCGGCTCTTGATTTCCGGTCTGTCCTCATTTGTGTCTCCTTCCCACTTCTGCCTTCTTCTAGGCACCCTCTTCCCATTCCTGGAACACATCAGGCACATTATTCTACTCTGGTATTTGCTGTTACTCTTACTTCTCTTTGAGTGTTCTTCTGTAGATGGCCACACAGCTAGATCCCTTACTTCCTTTTGATTCTTAATTGAAATTCACCTTCTCCATGAGAACTTGATAAAGTGTCAGTAATGCACCACTGACATTTGCTCTTTTTCTTAACTTATGTTTCTCCTTAGCAGTTTGCACTAGATAACATACTATTTATTTTAATTTGTTTATTTTTTCCTCTCCTTCCAGAATGTAAACTCCATGAGAGTAGGAAGTTTTTCTTGTTTCATTTATTACTATAACTATATCCCCAGAATCGAGTACACTGGCTGATACACAATACTCTCTCAACAATATTGTTGAAAGAATTAAAATCTCATTTAATTTCGTGGTTGCAATGTGTGTCTTCTTAAGAAAATATAAAAAAAAAACTTTCAAAGGGTCAGTGAATGCAATGTACGATGACTCCTTAATTTTTTATTCTTCTTTGATTCTTCCATTTAAATTTACAGCACATTCCACAAATTATAAGTGCTCTTATTTTTATGTGGTAACAGAATCTCTTTGTTCATTTGATATATGTTGCAAAAACATTAAATATGACTCTATTAGTTTTTACTGATGCTATGGTCAACACTGTTCAATAGTATTTTCTATTTCTTAGATATATTTCCTCCAAGAATTTCAAGATTTTGCAAAGCTTATTAGCAACTTAGGCAATTATCTTTCCTAATCTTTTTTAGAGATTGACATCACTATATAATTAATGTAGTTGGTTAAAAAATTTAAGTAAAAATTTAAAAAAAATTGAAAAGTACAAAGAACTATTTCTATCTTTCTGTTTTTGTCTTCCTCCTACCACCTGCTCCTAGAATTTCAGCAGAGAAAACCAGCATCACAGAAAATAGCATCCCATAGCACTCCAGCGATCAGAAAGAGTACACATAAACAATTGATATTTTTAGCATCCTTTATGCAAGTATTCTAGTACTTTATGAACCTTGTTAGTGAACATGGTGTTCCTGATATTTCAGAAATTCCCGGTTGCTAGGAGTGAAATGATATATTTTAATCTCTATGCCTTCAATCTGTTGTGATGTGAAAGATAAGCATTTTATAATAAATGTCTTCTATTAGAAAGATATTTAGGCTGTGCCTCATAGTAAGTCAAATTATTTACACTGTACCTAGAAGTCAGATATTCCATGATGATAATTAGTGTAAATTTAATGGAAATGAAGAAAGTTAAGTTAAGCAAGAAGCATCCTGCAAGAATCATTGGAATTAAAGCAAATATGTTTTTATAAAAGCAGTTACAATTATTTCATTTTATACTCTAAATAAGATATATTCAGATGTGTGAAGGAAAAACATTGAATTGATCATCTAAAAAGTATCCAAATTTCCTTTTCTAAACAAACAACCAAATGGCTGTATGTTCTCAGCTTTAAGACTCTTCCAAATCAGGGAAATATTGTTTATTTTCAGTGAGTGATAGTAACAGTGTTTACTGAGTCTTCAGAATAAATTGTCCCTTAATATATTACACCCATTAAAAAATTACACACACACACACACACACACACACACACACACATATATATATATATCTCCTCATTCAAAATGGTAGAAATGTGAATAGGATTGTTAAAAATCACAAAGTTCGATAACAAACTATGTTGATGAGTGTCTGGAAAAATTAATCCACTTGCATTGCTGGTATTGCGTAAATTGCTACAATCTCAATGAATAGTGAGATGAATATAACTAAAAAATTAAGTGCACACAGAGAAATCTAGATATGCTGTTAGTTGTTTAATGGTAGTAAATAAATACAAAAAATTATCATGTGTGGGAGTATTTTTCAAGGTTGGGTTCATAATTTTACAAGCCTAATAACTGAAATTTGTCAGGGAAATCAAAAGTAATGGAATTCTTATTATTGAAACTTATTTGGAAAATTCAAAAAAGGTAGATACATAAACCAGAAAGTCTTTTTATAATATTTGGTGTGAGAAGTAAATGTTTTCAGTTATTGGAATATTTATATCTCCATTACTTCCAAAGAAGTTTATCCCAGAATCAAGGCAGATTTTAGACTAAATTATGTATCAGAAGGTTGTTAGATGAACTTAGACACTTTAAAAAAAAACGGAATACTCTTAAATGATCATTCTTTTAGCTTAGGCAAAATTAATTTATTTTGTCCACAACAACATGTACTGCCCCGGGGACAGGTAAACAAGGGCATTCCTCTAAAGATGATGAGACAGGATTCTACGTTCTCCTTCTTTGGGCTATAGTAAGTCAATATATATTTTTCTCTTGGCTATAGCTCATAATTTTATGATATAGAGTAAGCGCTGCATTAGATTCATTCATTTATTTATTCATGCATTTTTTTCAAGAAATATTTAAATAACCTCTAATCTCTTCCAAGTACTGTTACAGACCTTGGAGACACTAAAGTAAACAAAATGGTCAGATGCAGCTGGTGAGGAAATCATGTTATACTGTGATGAGTGCTAAGGGAAGAAGGATCAGGAGTGTGTAAGGCTGGAAAATGCAATGCTAAATGCTGTTTGCAGGAAAGCTCACTGAAAAGGTGGCTAAGAAGGAAAATAAAGACTTACAGGAGATAAGGAAAAAGGCAAATGCATATCTGGAGGAGAAAAGCACCAGAAAAGACTTGGCCCACATATCGTTTGTGCATTAATTATTAAAATTGTGCCTAGCAGATCATTTCAGCCAGTAAAAGTACTAGTTGAATGATGAAAGACATGGTCCCAGAAAGCTATCTTTGTTTGAGATATCCAGTTAAATTTAGAGAAAGAGAGAGAGAAATTCCTTCTTTTTCTTTCTTTGGTGAAGAAGATTGGCCCTAAGCTAACATCTGTTGCCAATCTTCCTCTTTTTGCTTGAGGAAGATTGTCGCTGAGCTAACAATTGTGCCAATCTTCCTCCACTTTGTGTGTGGGATGCTGCCACAGCATGGCTTGATGAGCGGTGTATAGGTCTGTGCTTGGGATCCAAACCTGCGAACCCTGGGCTGCTGAAATGAAACACAGAGACTTAATCATGATGCTGCTGGGCTTGCCCAGAGAGATTCTTGATAATACTTATGTCTGTAACTTTTGCACATAGAGTTGATTGAAATAAAATACGTAGAAAAACCCATAAAGTCTTTGAAATGCTGTATGAACAAAGGTGTTGCTAGATAGGTTTAAAATAAACTGTCTATATGATTTATAAAAAATGTCCATACTCCCCAAAGCCATTTATAGATTTAATGCATCCCTATCAAAATTCCAATCGCATTTTTCACAGAAATAGAAAAAACAATCCTAGAATTTGTGTGGAACTACAAAATATCCCAAATAACCAAAGCAATCCTGAGAAAGAGCAAAGCTGGAGCCATCACACTTCCTGATTTCAAACTATATTACACAGCTATAGTAATTAAAACAGTATGGTACTGGAAAAATCAACACATAAACCAATGGAACACAATTGAAAGCCCAGTGATAAATCTATGCCTATGTGGTAGACTAATATTTGACTAGGGAACCGAGAACACCCAATGGGGAAAAGATAGTCTCCTTAACAAACAGTGCAGGGAAAACTGGATAACCACATGCAGAAAAATGAATTTGAATCCCTATCTTACACCACTCACAAAAATTAAGCCAAAATGTATTAAAGACTTAAACATAAGACCTAATAC
Source organism: Equus quagga (assembly GCF_021613505.1). Taxonomy (NCBI): domain Eukaryota; kingdom Metazoa; phylum Chordata; class Mammalia; order Perissodactyla; family Equidae; genus Equus; species Equus quagga. The sequence goes on along the minus strand of NC_060268.1, from coordinate 9,234,480 downwards.
CATAAAACTCCTAGAAGAAAACCTAGAGTAGAAGCTTATTGACATTGCTCTTGGCAATTATTTTTTGGATATTATACAGAAAGCTCAAGAAGCAAAAGCAAAAATCAACAATTATGATTACATCAAACTAAAAAGCTTCTGTAGAGCAAAAGAAGCAATCAATAAAATGAAAAGATAACCTACAGAATGGGAGAAAATATTTGCAAATCGTCTATCTGATAAGGAGTTAATATCCAAAATATAGAAAGAACTTTACAACTCAATATCATAAAAACAAACAATTTGATTAAAAAATGGACAGAGGAACTTAATAGACATTTTTAAAAGAAGATATCCAAATGGCCAACAGGTACATGAAAAGATGCTCAACATTACTAATCATTAGGGAAATACAAATCAAAACAACAATGAGATATCACCTTATACCTGTTAGAATGGCTATCATCAAAAAGACAAGAGGTAACAAGTGTAGGTGAGGATGTGAGGAAAAAGGAACCCTTGTGCATTGTTAGTGGAATGTAAATTGGTACAACCACTAAGGAAAACAGTAGGGAGTTTCCTTAAAAACTTAAAAATAGAACTACCATATGAGCCAGCAATTCTGCTTCTAGGTATTTATCCGCAGGAAAAAAAGTCACTATCTTGAAAATATATATGCACCTCATGTTAATTCACTGCAGTATTATTCACAATAGCCAAGATATGTGGAAACAATCTAAGCGTCTGTCAATGGATGAATGAATAAAGAAGATGTAGTGCATGTATACGTAATAGAATGTTACTCAGCAAAGAGAAAGAAGGAAATCCTGCCATTTGCAACAAATATATGGACCTCGAGGGCATTGTGCTTTGTGAGATAAGCCAGACAAAGAAAGACAAATATCATACCATATCACTTATACACGGAATCTGAAAAAGCTGAACTCATAGAAACAGAGAGTGGAATGGTGGTTACCAGAGGCTAAGGGTGTGAGGGAATTGGGGAGATCTTAAAGGGTACAAATTTGCAACTAGAAGACAAATAAATTCTAGGGATCTAATGCATAGCATAGTGATTATAGTCAACAATACTGTATTATATACTTCAAAATTGTTGAGACTAGGTCTTAAATGGTGTCACCACAAAAAGAAATGATAATTATGTGACATAATATAGATGTTAGCTAAAGCTATGGATGTGATCATGTTGCAATATGTAAAAGCTTCAAATCAACACATGGTACACCTTAAATGTACACAATGTTATATGTCAATTATATCTCAATAAAAAAATAACAAAAAACTTCCAGACTCAACTATTCTCAGGAAGAAAGCAAGCAGGTAAAGCTGTTCAGCCATCAAAGAGTCATATTTTAATGCTTAATTCAGAAGTAGCCATGAGGGATATTAGAAAAGAATTTCCTAGAGGGAAAAATCATGAACCTTGGACAACAATCAACTGAGAATGACCTTTAAGGAGAAGAAATGGGGCCTTATCAGGAATATTTCTTTTTCCCAATTTATGGAAACTAGATTATAGTTTCCCAAAGAGATTTCAAAATATCTACAGACCAGCATTTGCTACAAACCTCCTCTGCTTTCCTTTTTCAAATGGGAACTTGTATTGTGGTTCTTTTGTCGCTTTTTCCATTTTATCTTGGCTAGAAAGTGTTACATTACTCTTCTTTTTAGTTTATAGGGCTTCAGATTGAGATGAGACTATTTATATCACAAAATCCTAAACAAAAGTTTGTGAATGAGCAAACATGGTTAGAGTCTCAAACATGCAAATGGGGAGGGCTCACTCTCTTGGGCACCAGTGACCCATAATGAGAATAAAATGCCAGAGACAGATGTTTACCTTCTGTTCAGCTTGGGCCCCATAAGAAGAAATATGGAGCAGACCACTGTGGAAATGAATGAAGACAAACTTAATGAGAACAAGCAAAAACTATTCATTAAGAGCTTACTAGAGCAAAGAATCACCGCCATCATTAACTTTTAGCAGAAACTCGAAGGTAGATAGAGGGGTGGGAAAGCTTTATGCTGGAAACTTTAAAAGGAAGATTTCAGATATGCCTTGATTGTAGGGTGCCGACCTGAGGAAGCTGTAGGTGGGCTGAGTAGAAGTGGGGCATCCTATGTGATGTGTCAGGAGTGCATATTTAGATTTATCTGGATGGTCTTAACTTGGAAGTGGGAACAAAGCTTGGGGAACTGTCAATTATTAATCAAGTCCTACTGTTTGGGGCTGATGGTTACAGGAGTTACTGTTTGGCTTCCTGAACCCGTTGCTAGAGATGTTAGTCTGATTTCCCTTAAATCTGACTTACAGATAGTAGGCTGGCCTCCTTGGCTGGTTACTAGAGATAATGGGCTGGTTTCCTGGGCTGGTTGCTGCAGATTGTGAGTCAGAGCTCTCTTTTTAGATATGGTCTGGCCATTGTCCATTTGTATATTCAGTCTCTTACCAGATAATGAAAGCCATGAGGAACAGATCAGGACTCAACCTGGACACTAAAGCCTAGAGTCTCTCAGTCCAGCCTAGCCCAGTGAATTTCAGCTGACCTGCAGATATGTGAATTTGAAAATACTTTATTGATGTTTTAGTTCCTGAACTTTGGAGTGGTTTCATATGCAGTGATGTTGTAGTAAGAATGGACTAATTTAATAATGCCAGTCCTGGGGCCAGCCCAGCAGCACAGTGGTTAAGTTCATGCTGTCTGCTTCAGTGGCCCAGGGTTTGCTGGTTAGCATCCCGGGTGCGGACTTAGGCACTGCTCATCAAGCCATGCTGTGACAGGCATCCTACACATAAAGTAGAGGAAGGTGGGCATGGATGTTAGCTCAGGGCCAATCTTCTTCAGCAAAAAGTCGAGGATAAGCAGCAGATGTTAGCTCAGGGCTAATCTTCCTCAAAAAAAAAAAAAAAATTCTAATGAATAAGCCAAACCTAAGGTACCTGCCTCTAAGACCACCAAATATATAACCATTTGAGAGAAGAGACAGCATTCCAAAAGAGTATCGCCCACAAGTATACATGTCACCTACTGAGTAACATAAAAGCATGGGCTCTGGAAATAGACTTGCTGAGTTTATTTACAGTTTATTGAGTGTGGGCTATTGTGGGCATGGCTGAAGTATAAGCACTGAGGATACAGTTATGGTCAAAGCATTCAAGGTCATCGTTTTCCCATTTATGCTATTCTGGAAGAGTCAAAAAATTAGCAATCAAATTAAGCAAAAAATACAATTGCAAATCATGACCAATACATGAAGATAAGCAGAGCAATGACATAGAGACTGACTCCTAACTCCACTATTTATTAATATGTTACTTAATCCCTATAAGACTCAGTTTTCTGTAATAAGTGTATAATGACCCTCATAATTGGATAAATCATGAAAAGTATTTATAATAGCACCTGGCACATAGTACGCCTTGAAGCAGTGAGATGACGATGAAGATGAAGAAAACTCCTATTAAGAGTGTGGCCAAATCCAATGCATGGAATTTAGTCAATGCAAATCTTTATGTTTTTCCTTTAAGTAAGAATGTAGGAATGATGAAGAGAAGTCTCACCCTCTTGCCGTCTCCATAAAATCAGTTGAGATACTTTTGTAATAGTCTAGGTGAAAAAAGTAAAGACTAGTGTTAAAGGAGCCCAGGAGGTATGGATAAATTTAGCAATATTTAAAATTTTAATTGACACAACTTAATATCGTATTAGTTGCAGATGTAGTAGGTGGAGTAAAGTTGCATGATTAATGAGTCAAGATTTTACCTCCATAGCATGTTGGGATGTTGGCAATATTCAGTGAGATAGAGAATACAAATGAGCATTTGGGGGAGAAAATCAATAAGTTTTAAGCTTTCCATTTTGAGGTTCCTGTGTATATTTAAGCAGAGATGCCCAAAGGCACTAGAGGATTGATCTGGAGTTGAGGAAAGAAATTTTGCATTGAAATAGTAATTCTGGAATCGATTGCCTGTAAAGTGATAGTGGATGTGTGAAATAATAGAAAATATGTATATTGGTCTCTCACCCTGCTTCCTGGCACAGACCTCCTAAAACTCTTGTAATTTCCTAGGTGATAAGAGCACGGGAGGCATCCGTTTTTCTCATATTTGGTCTTTGACCTTGATTCTTGGCACAGAGTTCCTAAATCCTGTGGAATTTACTGGGTGATAGGAGTGTCTTTTGTTCTAATAAGGCAACCTTTGGTGGGCTCCCGGATAGTTTCAGAATGGGAACTGGTCACCAGAAAGACCAAGCCATGATTGGAAGCTTGGAACTTTCAACCGTACCCCACATCCTCTGGGAGGAATAGAGAGGCTGGAAATTGAGTTAATAATCAATCAAGCTTGTGTGATGAAGCCTCCATAAAAATCCCCAGAATATGCTGTTGGAGAGCTTCCATGTTGGTGAATACATGCATCTACCAGGAGGATGGTGCATCCCAACTCTGGGGACAGAAGCACCTGCAATTGGGACCTTTCTGGACCTCACCCTCTGTGACTCTTCATCTAGCTGTTCATCTGTATCCTTTATTATATTCTGTATTATATAATAAATGGGTAAACATAAGTAAGTGTTTCTCTGGTTCTGGGAGCCATTCTAGTAAATTATCAAGATGGGGGTCATGGGAAAACCGATATATAGCTGGCCAGTTAGAAGTACAGGTGACAACCTTGGACTTGTGACTGGCATCTGATGGGGGTGGCAGTCTTGTGGGCCTTAGCCGCTTAACCTGTGAAATGTGAAGCTATCTCCAAGTAGACAGTGTTAAAATTGAGTTAAATTGTAGGACAGTCAGCTGGTATCAGAGAATTGCTCGATGTGTGGAAAACCCATATATCTGGTGTCAGAAGTGAAGTGTGGTAGTAATGTGAGAGTAAAGGAGAAACACAGGAATGTTTTCCTTACACAGGATGTTATAGATATAACAAACATTTGGAAAGTTAATGAAGTAGGAGAAAATAATTTGAGAAATATGTGGATGTCAACAGGGGAAGATGATTTCAATAATGATGATGTGGGAAATTGTCAAATGAAGGTGAAAAGCCCAATAAGAGAAAGACTGAATGACCATTGGATTTAACAATTAAAAGAATAATTCTTTTATTCCTTTGAAAGAATAATTTTATTAATGATATGTATGAGAGGCAGGCTAAAGTGAGCTGAGACATGATTCAGACATTAGAATAGAGGAAAAAATAGGTATGAATTATTCTTTAGGGAAGCTTGGCAATGCAAAGGTAAAAGACAGGACAGATGAAACAGTGACAGTAGGAGTAAAGAACTTTCTGGTTCTGTTAAGATGAGAGGGATTGGAGTACACTTGGGTGATGAGGGAAAAGGAGCAGAGCAGTGATTGAAGCTGCATGAGTAATTAGGTGTAGTTCCTGGGAGGTTGGAGGAAATGAGCAGGCTCTGAGCCACGCCACAAATCTCCCAGAGTGTCTAACTTGTCTGAGGGAAAGTGTTATGAGTAAAGGAGAAGCTACTGCTTTAAATGTGCTGTCTCCAGAATGCATCTCCCATTTCCTGCTATAGAACATTTCCGCTTTCCCTCAGAACAGACCGCAGCAAGGCTTGCCTCTCCTTGGCTTTGTAGGAATTGAAGGAGAAACAAGGATAGGCTTTCTTTTTCTCTTTCCAGTGTAACTTACGGTTTCTTCAATTGAGAGTCCCCACCATTTACACACTCTCCCTGACTCCCAAATCATTTAGGAAAGACACACTTCTACCTGTACATAGACTGAGACTCATTCTGTTTCCAGTCCTTTCTTCTTCCCTCTCTCTTACTATGGAATGATCTGTGCCATTTTATTCATGTATGGCTAAGGGTACTACCCCTTCTTTGGTTCCAAATCCATTCTACTACATTCGTGCCTTCCTGATTGTAATAGTTGATTGTATCCTATCTTTTTTTTTGCTAATATGCACTTAAGTTGCCACTTATTTTTATTAGAGACTTTAATATTAAATATTAACTTTAAACATTAAGTGATGAATCATAATCAAGTATTTCTGCCATTCTATCAAGCCAAGTCCCATTTTTATACAATTCAAATGTTGCAGCATAAGCTGGTTCTTAATCTTCCAATGTATTCTACAAAATTTTCAATGGATCTGCTCATTGCTCAATGCTCTCTGATCTGCTGTTTTTGCACTCTAATTTTTGTAAAATGCCAGAGTCAGCTGTCTGTATCATTCAGATCTTCTCTCTCGCACAGCTGCCTCTGAGCTGTGCTGCAATAGAATATAGGTGTTATATAGTATTTTATATTGCAGCAGGAGAAGTCACTGCTATATGAGGTATTAACTGAAGAAAGGCTTCTAAGAAGCAAAGAAATAATTAACTTTATAAAACAACTTTTTTAAAACACCCTCTCTGATATAACAACCCTAATTTTATTGTCTATCTAGTTTCAGTCTCCATTCCGTAGCTACCACAATCTAGAGTAGCTTTGTCTTTAGAAGTCAGCCTGCAGGAAGTTTATCTGAAGTGTATCCTATGGTTTAAAGTGTCCGACAAAATGTTTTGTTGTGTAAATTTTATATCACATTACTGTTTAATTTTTTGTTATATTATTATTAATACATTTGACTTTTTTCACAGCTTTATTGAGATTATAATGATATACAAAGAACAGCACAATCTAACATGTACAATTTGATGAGTTTGCACGCATGAGAACACCTGTGATACCATCACCATCATTAAGGTTACAGACATAAGCAACACTGCCCAAAGTTTTCTTGTGTTCCTTTGTTTTTTGTTTCATTTTTTTATGGTAAAAACACTTAACATGAGATCTCTCTTAACTTTCGAAGTGCACAATACTGTGTTGTTAACTGTAGGTGCTAAGTTGTACAGCAGATTTCTAGAACTTATTCATCCAGCATGCTTTTTAAAAGTAATATGGAAATTTGAAAAAATGATTAGTATTTTATCCAGAATTAGCTTGCAATGTTTTTCAGAATCAGCCAGATGCAGAACTAATTATTTTTGGTAACTTCATTATATAATATAGATAAAAAGCGCAATTCAAGGGAAATCAGAGAAAGGCAAAAGATTTTCTGATTCATGGCCATAGCTGAGTACCCAGAAGAGAAAAAAGAAATCTATTAAGACATCATTCCTCTAATTAAGTACTGAATTGGTGTCATATGATTTTTAATATTGACCTGAACTTTGCCATGAATATAGTGAACCGCAATCTTTATTCTCCTAATTTAATTAAACAGTAGCTAAGGATCTCAGGACCTAAATTGTGAACTATGTGTAGATTGGGTAAGACAAAGAGCTAGTCATATTCACGTCAATGTGGAAAAAAAAAAATCTACCAAAGTTCATCTATTATCTTGTGATTGTTCACATTTTACAACTCAGGAAATGAAGGCTCGTTGAAGTGCTTCTATTGTGTACCTACAAAGTATATCACTTGAATCCTTTATTAAAGTCATCAGGTGAGGAACTCCAGTTTGAGGAGCTGGACTGAGCATGGCATTGTGGATCCTCTGAAGAGAAACACAAAACTTCAAATTGCATGAGCCACCATATCAAGTGCGGAGCGGGAAAAAGAGGGAAAAAATCCAGATTAACACTTTATTGTGAGATTTTGAAGGACCAAAAAGGAAGAGAAATTGCTAAAAGCCTCCAGAGACAGAAATACATCATTTACAAAGGAATAAGATTCAGGCTGTCTGATGACTCTGATCAGAAACGCTGGATAGAGGAAGACATTGGAACAAACGCTTTCAAAGTTTGAAATCAATATTATTACGGATCAAGTATTATATATTCCATTAAACTATTAGGAAAATGTGAGACGCAGTCCCCTGAACAAAAAAAATGACATTTTCAAGTATAAAACAGTTTTGAAAATTTACCACTCGCTGCACCTTGTATGACAAAAAGTTAGCAAAACAAAGGTGAAAATCAAATCAATGAATAATATGGCATGAAATAAATATGCATATATATATATATATATATATATAAAATGACTTCCAAATAAAATAAGCCCAAAATTAGAATCGTGCAGCACACCTAAAATCAGTCAGTAAACATTAGAAAAGGAAGCTTCAATGGAAATGTCTTCAAAGACAAGAAAAATTAAATACATTCAATACACTGAATTAAATAATGACTTGGCAGTAGTACAGAAAATAAAGCATTTGTTTCTTTTCTTAAAAATAAAAAAAAAAGCCAAGAGAGTTAAATTAGAATACAAGAAAAACCCATAGTCTATATATTTGGCAAATTATATGTTTGCCATGATTTTTGGCAATATTTCATGAATATTGAATAATTGGTGACTCCATGAAAAATGAAATTTACTTTGACCTGTTTACTAGCAATAATTGTATGATTGGAACAGTGGTTATAACATTTTACCAATAAAGAAGGAACAGTAATCCTAGCCTACTGTTTGGATCTTTAGTAAAAATTAAATTACTACAAAAATATAATGCAAGTATTGTTTGTATATTTTCCAGTTTTCTGAATCAATCTATAGATCATTCATAGATGAATTCAATATTGTTACCAAATGTAATTTAAATACTGACTTGACAAGTACTAGTTGAAATAAGAAGTAGGTAGATGAAAAGAGTGAGAGGAGGAAAAGATGGGGTGACATGTGTTGTTCTAATATGTTGAGCCCAAGAAAGACAAAATAGGTGCAAGAAGCAGAACTTTAAGTATTTCTGTTAGAGCAGGGTTTTGCAACCTCAGTGATATTGATATTTTGGACTGCATGGTTCTTTGTCGTGGCAGCTTCCCTGTGCATTCTTGGATGCTTAGCAGCATCCCTAGCCTCTACACAGTAGACACCAGTAGCATCCCCTGCCCAAGTCCTGGTAATCAGGGATGTCTCCAGATATTGCCGTAGCTTGTCACGTAATAGCTAAAATGACCCTCAACATTAGGAGAGAGGAAAAGAATGAAATAGTGTAAATAAGCTAGGTTCTCATCTTTTAGCTCATAATATTAATACATAATATCCTTAATTAATAAGTTAAAAATAGAGATATAAGCAAAAACTAAACTAAAAGTTAAAATGAGTAACCAATGTTTGTTAACATTAATTTGGCAAATTAAGGGCATATGTGTTACATACAAGTATGTTAAAGGAAAAATAATCATTGGGAACTTTATAAAAAATAGCTCCCATGGGGGCTGGCCCCGTGGCCGAGTGGTGAAGTTCGCGCGCTCCGCTGCAGGCGGCCCAGTGTTTCGTTGGTTCGAATCCTGGGCGTGGACATGGCACTGCTCATCAGACCACGCTGAGGCAGCGTCCCACATGCCACAACTAGAAGAACCCACAACGAAGAATATACAACTATGTACCGGGGGGCTTTGGGGAGAAAAAGGAAAAATAATAAAATCTTTAAAAAAAAAAAAATAGCTCCCATGCCTATAACTAAATCCCTTTAAATAACATCTTGAAAAGATTTTATTTTCAATTTATGAAGATTTTTTGAATTTCAGAAAAATGAGATTTTATGTCAAATATTTAAATTATGATCATAGAATATTTCATGAAATTGCTCAATTTATTTTAAACAATACAATATGCAACCTACATAACATGAAAATTCCTATTGACTGTGTATCTAAATTTCCCCTTTCTTCTTTCAATTATAACACTGAGAGAAAGACATTTTCTTTATATATAAAGAAATGCATATAATGCATTATAACGCATCATACCACAAAGCCATGTTAAATTAAGTTTACTATGGTGGATACTAATGAAAAAAGGCCAAAGAGTATCAGAACTGATTTATAATTGAGCAAGTTTCTTGTCTTAATTCTGAATATTTTAAAATATACATCATATTGCCTAGTAATAAATTTTTGATCTATATGTCTCCATATGCAAGATGGTGGGAAGTATTCGTAGAAAAGTAAAAAGTAAAAGCTAAAAAAATATCTGATAATTTATCATTAACACATGATGCTTTCATTCAGTGGAGAGAAGTGAACACTGAGTATTTATCATATATTAATCTTGTCCATTTGGGGAATTGCATTCTATTGAATTGAAAGCTTTGGGGTGGGGAAGAATACTCCCAAAACATTTTCCAAAATAATTTTCTCTTATAAATTAATAATTTTATTATCCATTTTCTAAGGTACTCTCCAAAATATCAAATGTACATGTATTTATAACAAAATATCATTTAATATATTTTAGTCAATTTGATTTCTTTTGCAATATCTATTTTAGTGGTCTGTTTGTTCTTTCTACTATATACACTGTCCTCACATAGTCAATGATTCATTTTGATTGCATATGGACAAAAATGTTGGGAGGAAATTTACTCGCTACTATATTTAGGCCATTTTCCTGTATGATCAGAAAGATAAGGATAAGGATAAGAAGTAAAAGGTAGAGAAAGAACATAGATGGAATATTTACTCCCAGCTCTGATGTTGAGATGTTTGACTAATTTTGTGCACCAACGGTTAACTACTTTCAGTCCTAATTTGAATATTACAATAATTCAGTTAGCATTATAAATCTTGATCATATTGTTTTTTATGATTAGCCTTTATTTCTTTAAAAAAATCAAATGTGATTCTTAGGGACGGGTATTATAAACTTAGTGTTTATTAAATGGTGACATAAAGGAGGAAATTACACTAAAATTTTATCTAACTTAACAAAGCCTTTTCTAATTAGATGTTTTTCGAGGAACTTAATTTCGTTATTGTGTAATTACCCCTCATTTATTTTTCACTAGTTCCTTCTTCACTCTTTCATTGTTTTTACTTAAACAACTAGACACTTTTCAAAAGATATTCACATTCTGCTATTTGTGTTAGAAATACAAATGTAAAAATTGCCTGTTAAGTTGAACCATGAAAATGTAATATATATCCAAATATGACTTTTCTCTGTATTTGGTTTAACACCTGGAGACTGGCTGCTTAAATTTTACAGGTTACAACACATCTGTTGTTATCGCCTGTGAAATTATATCACAGTTTTTATTTTAGTAACAGGAAAACTCAAGTTTTTGAAGCAAGGTGATCAGTGGGACAATATATATATATATATAAATGTATCAATAATTTGTTACGAATAAGGTTTATTTGTAATTTTCAATCTATATAGTTACTTACTGCAATGTATTTCAGGCAAGTTAAATGGAGAAATTTACCTGAAGTTGGAAACACAGAAAGGCATCTACAGACAACATTGCACTTTCGCCATGTTCTGTGTGAAACACAACAACACTATCAATATGTCTTCAATAGTTATGTCATCTCTACTACTATAGGAAACATGGCAAACTAAACACAGGTTAAAAACCTACAACAGAAATTTCCTAAACTGATCAAATATATAAAAAAGTAAAAATTATGGACAACGGAACATTGATTCTCAAAATATGAAAAAATATGAACTTTCCCCAAATTAACACTATACATTATGCAATTTACACTAAGCTATATGGCACCAACAAAGAATAGGTAAATCTCTTTCTTCAAAGATTATTAAGGTTTTGAATGCAAGTAAATGTTATTTTTGAAAAGAATTGTACCCATTCAGCATAAATATATACTTGCATGTATTTATATGCATACATATATATTTGTATAACGGCCATACAGAAATCAATATGCAAGAACCACTGAGAAAAAAGTGGTTAATTTTTATGCACACAAAGTGTGGGTCTTTTGTACAAAAGCATGCCTTGGGTAGGTCTCCTTTGTATCATGTTTGCATAATAACTATGAAAGAAAAAGAGAAACTGGTGGAGAAGTGCATGCCAAAAATTAACTGCTCCGTCTTGTAAGCGGCGTGTGTCACATCTACTTTCATACCGAAAACCTAAACCATGGCTCTCTACAAATTCACAGGGGAAGAGATGTGCAACTTTCTTATGTTCCCAGGAGAGAAAAACCAGATATCCGTGAACAATGGCGATGTCTCCTATAATATAGCACTATGTAAATTCTCTATAAAAATGATACACTGGGGCTGGCCCAGTGGCATCGTGGTTAAGTTCATGTACTCTGCTTCAACAGCTGGGGGTGTGTGGGTTTGGATCCCAGGCAGACCTCCACGCCACTCATCAAGCCATGCTGTGGCATGGTCCCACATATAAAATAGAGGAAAATTGGCACAGACGTTAGCTGACAGCCAAACTTCCTCACCAAAAAAAAAAAAAAAAGAGATACACTGGAAGTAGATTTTAATTTTTAACAACATTAAAAATAGAGTAAGTTACTTACATTACCAAGAAACTGAATAAAACTCAGACTTGTGAAACTAGAAATTGAAGTTTACCTGATGAAATAAAAAGATATACATTAAAAGGAAGATAAAAGAGGCTTTCCAACTCTAGATGGTGAATAAAAAGACAACAACAGAGTCTGTACCACTGAAGTATATAACAATAATATGAAATTTCTCCCCCACTCCAAAACTAATAATTTTAGAAATATCAAAGCTGTGAAGGTCAGAATAGTGACAGCTATTGGAAAACCAAAACAACAGAAGATCCTGGAGCAAATTAACTCAGTGTGGCGAGGTTCCTAATCTCACACTTATCCTTCAGAAACCCCAATGTTAAGAAAACTGAGAATTCTCCTGAAAACTATGCAAAAATGAAAGTTTTTTTAACTAAATCTTTTTTTTTTTTTTTTCTGAATTAGCCGAAACAGCTGCTGCTATGGAGAAATATATGAATCCTGGAAGTTTGCTCCAGTACTGAATTTTCTGACAGACGTTGATTTAAGGATGTGGTCTGAAGCTAAAGAATCTCTCTGGGAGGGAAGGAGATTCACATTTCAAATAGGTGTGTAAACATTGACATAGAAAAGGGAGAGCTGTGGAAGCGACTTAAACACTCAAGCCCCGTACCAACACCTACCGGCATTCTCTCAGGCTATAATAGTAGATATCGATAGTACTCGACTCTGAAATTGAAAATCTTGGTGCAAGGGAAGCAGATATTTCTTATGAAAGGAAGTTGGTAAGTCATCCTCACAGTTCAAGGCAAATAGAATATCTGGGCAGGGCATTGTAAGCATGAGAAACATGAAAATAAATCATCTGACAAGCATGTGAACATGTTAAAAACAATTAAAAAGAATTTAAAGGAAAGGAAGAGAGAAAGAATCCAGCCTAGGTGAAAACCTAGTCTGCTGGAATGAAGTTTCTCAATAGTGCCTTAACCTATGGAATTACTCAACTAAAAGAAATTGAGAAAATAAATGGTAGAACAAAGCAGCTTTAAAAAAGGGCTAATATATTATCAACAGTGCAGGGTACAATAGACGCGGTTGAAAATAAAACAGTTACCATATAGGAAATTTTTTAAATAATCACAGTGGATGCAGATATAAACAATGAGAGATTAAATCCAACACCAAAAACATACCACACGTAGTGAGCAAAGATGATCCAACTCCATGTTGTCAAACTCTCTGGAGAACTCAAAAACCCAAACTGGGAGTGTTCAAAGATTTGATGTAAAAATGTCTAATTCTAAAGAAGAAAAGAAGAGGTATTCCAATTGAAAAAGCAAAGGGAATGGCAAGGAAATTTGATAAAGAAAGAACAACTCTGAGACTTTTTTGGTTGTAGAAGGTCAGGGATAAATTTTAAATATATTCAACATCTTTGCAGAAAAATACAAATTATTTCAAGGGGGAAAATTGGAGTAGCGTGAGTATTTCTCTATAATAGCAATCAACACCAAGAGCTGATGCGACAGTATTTCTAGAGTTCTTAAAGAAAAATGCAACAGTGGTTTTAAGAACATTTTACCCAGTCAAGTTTTCGTTCCAGTGTAAAAATGATGAACAGACATTCAAAAACATAAACATACATATAAGCTGTTCTTGAGGATGAGATAAACTTCATTTAGCAATTAAATTGAGCCAGGTAAAGGAAGAATAAAGATGGAAAATTTAAAGAAAAAAATCTGAGATAAAATGACTGGTGGTGAGCATGGGTTTACACAATGAACATATAAATAAAGAAATTAAATATTTTTGTCACTTATGACTATGTAAGAGTATGAAATGCCATAAGCAATGTCATGATAAAATAATGACTAACTGATGAAACAGAAACGGGTGCAGGAACGTAAGAGGGAACATGAGGGCGCCAATGCCCTCCAGACCCATAGCAGACCGTCAGCAGACGGTTCAGAAATGAAAGGATATGTTTAAAACAAAGACAAAACCCACAACTTCTCATTCTTTTTCATAATGTTTTTAACATTATAGAAAATTAAAATAATATTTTTCATAGTGAAAAAACACTTGTTGGAAATAAGAAATTGTCATAGTTTTATTTCTGTTAAAATAAAAAAGTCATTTAGGATCCTGGAAAGGAGAAATGAGATTTCTCCTGAACTTAGCCATGAATCCACTTAAAATTTTAGTATGTACTGAATAAAGCTGAACATCCCCGTGTGATAAATGAATGTGTGTGTGTATGTTTGTGTGCTTTCATGTATGCATTACTGAGCAGTAATGAAAATCTAGTAGTATTCTCATTAAAGTGAGGAACATACAATTAATGATCATTAGCAAATAATGCTTAAAACCTTTTTGGAAATTCTGGTTACTGGAATTAGTTCAGAAATGTGAAATTAGCTGTATAGATTTTTTAAATAGGGAGAAAAAATACCAGTAATTGTGGATGATTTTTCTACCTAGCTGTGTAAACTTAATGAATCAATTAAAATGTTCAGAATGTGGTTAATGACAAAATTTGTGCCCCAAACCAGTTCTTTTCTTGTAGTTTTTAATGTTGGCAGATTGTTCTCCATGGATCGATTTCATGTCTTCACATCTTGCATGTAGTGGCACTGACATTTTTCAGACTGTATTTTCAAGGATGTTTGTATAGCAAACAGCTTTGGAAGATTGAGATGGTATCCCCCACTGGAGAACAGGTCATGTTTGTTTACTGTCCGGTATAATAAAGAAGATGTCTTCCTTCAGCCATTTATGAAAGATTCATGATTCCCCAAGCTTGGAGTTTCCCAGCTGTGATGCAAACCTACTGCGTGCACAACACCTATCTGGACTCTCCTCCACACCCTGGGACTGAGTGTCGAGGAGATCTGACACAAATATAGAGTTCAGGTGGCTTGCAGCATTATGAGTGGTAGAGTCCTTTGTCTCTATTCCAGGACACTCGTGTCTTCCATCAGCATCCATGAAATTGTGGCAAGTTAATTCATTATCTATAAGTAAGGTAAGTTCTCAGAATTTTCACTATTCTTGCATAAAACAGCAAGTGAAAAGATATAGCAAATGTGACATATTTAAATAGAGATAAATACTTGTATATATGGAAATGTAATATGTTATATAGGAAACATTTATAGATTATGAGATAAATAAATTCTTCAGTAAATGATGTTAGGACAACTGGCTGGGGGTTGTTACTGAGGAGTATGAAGCGATCTCATTCCTTATTCCAAAATAAATTTCATAAATTATACATGATCAATGTAATGATATAAAACTATAAAACACTTTATAGTGAAGAAAACACAAACAGGACAAACAAAACAAAAACTCCCAGTATTACCAAGTTTAGAATACAAAGAACGACCTGAGAAAGAGGAAAAAAAACAGCTCAGTAAAGTAAATATTCAGGTTTAAAAATATATATATGAACCAAGAATATTATAGACAATACAGAAATCAGTACCTGTAAATAATCAAGGAATATATCTGTATGTATATGTATGTGTGTGTGTGTGTGTGTATGTATATATGTAATATGGAAAATGAGCATACTCAGCTGGATTTCAAAGAGAATTTAATAAAGAACTATATTCACAGGTATGGTCACATTTAAGGAAACCACTGAGAAATATTAAGTAACCCAAAGATAAGCAACAGTAGGAGACTGTCACCCATCCTGGATAAGAGCTTGACCCCTGGGAGTGTCAGCAGCAGGTCACAACCCATGCCAACAGTTCTAAGAGCTGGCCTGTTGGGGCCAGAAGAAGGACGAAGGGCAATGATGGCAGAGAAAGATTTGTGAGATGGCAAAGGAAGACTTGCCAGAACTCTGCTATTTAAAGGCATTCAAACAAAGCAAACTAAGATATTATTTACCACACGTCAGTAATTCCCTATTTCCAAATGTGTGTGGAATTAGACACATAAATCTCTGGAACCAAAAGTTAATACACAATTTCTAGGGGCCATTCAGACCATTTGTATAAAAATATATGGTACATTTTTATCATTTAGCTCTAACTGATTAGCTATAGTCACTATAAGAATATAAATTGTATGCAATTTATGTTTATATCTAAATTGGCAATTTCTGGTAGTTTTTAACTGACTTACGTATACATATTTCAGTGTAACCTGATAAGCTGATTTTTTTTTTCACCAGTGAGCTGCTTTTATTTTCATTAAGAGAAAAAAATATAAAGCAATTTGTTTCTATGGAGGAAATTGAATAAAGCAATATTTTAAAATGCTTGAGATCCTAAATATAACAGAACATTTAGTATTAAGACTAAGCATAACACTTGAACATCCCAAAATCTGCCTTTGCTTTGAATTTTCCTTTAAAACATTTATTTTTATATCTGTACAAATAGATTTTGATAAAGCCTATAAAATTTAAAGTATTTTAGTGTTCTTTCCAAGAAATCTTCTCCTTGTCACTCTCCTCTCATGCAGTTCGTGGCATCCTCTAGTTACAGTATATTTAGAATTTACTCTATTGAGATGGTAAAAAGTTGGGTATTTTTAATCCAATATTCTTCTTAAATTTCTGTTATACATTTTTATTTAATTTTAATTTCAATTTTCTAAATGTTTACTTTTGCCAGCAAAAGTATTATTACATCTGTGGATGAAGGGTGAGATGCTGAAGAGACTAATTTAGACATAACTTTCTCTTTAAAAGCAAGGAAGCTAGCTATTCATCTAAGTGGCTAACTTTCTTCTTTAGACTCTTCTCTTCATTAATATTAATAAGTCAGAAGAATAGTTTCTGCTTAGAAATTCCGAGTGTGGTATGAAATGTAATGTCTCCACACTGCAGGGTGAAGCAGGGCTCCAGGCGACTTCTCTGATCTTGAGCATGCCGCAATTTATTTTATATGGATGGCAGAAGAGTTTTGAAATGTGTAATCTGTGTTTCTAAAAAGATACCATTTATTACTTAATCTGTCTCTCGTGTTTTGCATTTTATTTTTCTGAACCTAGGTGCAGGGAGTTTTCTTACGTAATAAACATTTTAAATGTGCGAAATGTTAGAATTTAGGTTTAATCCACTGGCGAGGACTCTCGCCTGCAGGCGCTGCCTTTCCTTTTCACAACACCGCTGCCCTCTGAGTGTCAAGGTCTCTGACCTCAGTCGTGTTACATTTAGGGTAGCTCAGAGTCCCGGTGGTACTTGGTTCTATGGATGAGAATCCTGTTTCTTGTACCCTCAGCAAAAAGAGGAACAAGGAATGGCCCCTTCACCCAAGAAATGTGTCACTCAGCCTGCTCCGCTGTTGACTCAGCTCCGCTGGTCCCCTGGTCCCGGCGAGGTACGTTGCCCAGCAGCCCTCTTTGCATGTTCCTGCTTTGTCCAGTGTCTGTGGTGGACGGTCCAGATGCCATCTATCTTCCAACTAATCTACCTTTAAATCATATCCACAGACGTTTCTTCCCCTAATCTCTTTCTAGCTCTACTGTTGTGAGATAAACTTCATGCCCAACCTTCTATAGGCTCTCTCTTTTTATTTTCTAAACACCATTTTAATGTAGAATTAACCAATTAATTAATCCATTAATATACCTTAATTCTTCCTTATTCACTTCATCTTGGCTGCCAATTCTGCTTATTCTCCTAGCACCAGGGAGTTTTGCTTGTTTGCAAACATGAAGCGTTTTGTGGTTTATTTATTTGATAAGAACAAAGATATTCAAAGCCATATTTGTTATCCATGTATTACTATTTAGAAAGGATTTGCTCTACTTTGATGACTTACCAAATGACAACCATGCTATTTGGTAGTTAAAATCATTGATTGTTTTCTTAACGTTTGCCTTCTTACTCTGATTAACCTAAACTTTTACATTTAAAATTTTGATCCTTAAGTTTCCCTCACTGGACAGACCTAACCTTGAAATAAAGCATGGATTTTATAGAGCTGAAAATCCAGTGCATGCTGTCTCCTGGAACTGGAATTGCCCTGTTCTGGAATCTAACCCTGCAGCGAGCAGTCCTTGAAGATGAGTTCAGCCAGCTTTGTGGACCGATTTCCTGGATAAGAGTTTAACTTAGAAACTAGGGAGTTACGCCTCAGAAACTTTTCCAATCCACTAACTTCGGTGAAGAAAGGGCCTCTTTTACGATGGGAACACACTGTTTCAGGTCGTGTTTTATGCCCGAAAGGTTGGTTTTCCCTTATCAGTCTATGAATAATTTTTTTTTTTGGTATTTTTTTCTGCTGGGTTTGGTCTCACCATCTTCAACTGGGGCATCGAAGCCCTCTGACAGATTTGGTTTCCAGAAAGTAACATAGAATAATTACTGTGACATGAGGAAATTTAAAACTAATATTATAGGTTTAGCAGAAGAGTAAAATACATCAAGCTGAGAAAATCTTCTGGGTGCTGAATGCATACTTACTTTTATTAAAGGAATAGTGGGCAATTACTATGGTTCAAAATGATATCTTAGTTCCTGTGAGATCTTATCAATATTGTCTTATTGAAAGGGTCCCATAATTATTAATTCTAAGCATTACTTAGTTATTTAACTGATATTCCTGAAAAGAGGTGCCTGACTCATAGCTAATTGACAGCTGAATTAAAATATTTCTTCAGTGCACAGAACTACACCTAATTTATAAATTCAATTTGCATATAAGAGCGACCCTTGAGGAGTTACCTGAACTTCATAATATCCATGCATCACAGCCTGTGAACCAGTCACATTGTGGAAGTAGTCAATCTACCGTGAAAAATACCTAGTGGAGTTTTCTAATTAGTTTTGCTGACTAAAATTGATACTTCAGAAGAATATTCCATGGCTTTCCTGGGTTTTCCTGCACTCTGACCCATGGTTGCCCATCCCCAGAGTTCCTCTTACCTGTTTGCAAAGCTCAGTCATCCAATGACTTAATATTTATTTTGTTTTTTAAGTTCTTTCATACTAATATAATGATTTAGAGTCTGAATATACGCTCTGTGTTATAGTTTTGCAATGAATTCTATTTTGACGGGCCGAGGTGGAGGTAAACAACCTCAAGTTTAGCTCCCCTTCTGAAGGTGGGGTACCACAGACAGAACTGCAGTCTCATTCCACATCCAGGTTAAAAGTCAAACAATTTCGAATTCGCTCCCAAGTTAGGGATCCACATCCCAAGAAACCATCTCCGCATAAGGATCCTATGTATACTATAAACAGTTTACTCTAATGGTAACATCTTGCAAAACTATGGTGAAATATCACGACCAGAATACTGACTTTGATGCAGTAAACATACAGAAGAGCAACGTCACCACAAGGATCTTCCTGTGTTATGGACACACTAAACTCCCTGCTCCTTTCTTAGTCTTCCTTCGTTTGAAGACATCTTTATTCCTCATTCATTTCTGAGGGGCAGTGCCACTCAATCTATAATTCCCTATTGACAGCTCTTCTTTTCAGTGCTTGAAAAGTGTTGGGCCACTTCCGTCTGGCCTCCATCACATCAGACAAGAAATCCGCTCTTGTTTGAATTGGTGTTTCCCTCTAAGTAATTTTTATGTTTCTCTGTCGCTGCTTTTCAAGATTTTTTCTGTGTCTTCAGTGTTCAGAAATTCAATGATAAGTCTCAGCATGGATTACTTTGATTTATCGCCTCAGCTTCTGGAATCTGTAGGTTATGGGTTTAACCGAATTTGGGAAGTAGTCAGTCACGGTGTCTTTGAAGACTTTTTTAGTCCCCCTTGCTGTTTCTTCTCCTTCTGGGACTCTGGTTATATAGGTATAGATTTTTTGTTTTCCTACAAGTCTTCTGACTCTATTTTTTTTCAGTCTATTTTCTCTCTGTTTTTCAGATTGTGTAAATTCTATTGATCAGTCCTCAAGCTCATTAATTCCATCCTCTGTCATCTTTACTCTACTATTGAGGGCATCCAGTGAGATTTTTATTTCTGCTGTTGTATTTTTTAGCTTTACATTTTCTATTTAGTTGGTTTTATGACCTTTATTTCTTTGATATTTTATAGTTTTTCATTTATTTCAAAATAATTCATAATTAATTGTTTAATCCATTTGATAATGGTTGTTTTAAAATTCTTGTCAAATAATTCTAAAATCTGTGTCATCTTGGTGGTGGCATCTGTGTTGACTGTTTTTTCTCACTCATGCTGTGATTTCCTGGTTCTTGGTGATATAAGTGACTTTTGATTGTAGTCTGGACATTTGATATATTATCTTATGAGACTCTGGATCCTAATTCATCTTCACCGATTCCAGTAGGTAATCCTCCTGTTGAGTCGTAGCATGAGGGCATGGGAAGTTTGTACATTCAGCTCCCACTGGGCCCAAGCAGAGTGGAATGAAGACTCATACTGCCTCATTTCAGATGGGTGGGGTGGAAGTTCAACTACCTCTCAGTCATGCTGACAGCTTCCCAGGGAAAGAGGGCTGCCGACTTGTACCATCTCATTTCCTCTGAGAGGGACTGTAAAATGAGCCCCACTCTGGATCCAATTTCCATTAGAGAGAGTGAAAATGGAGGGCTACTTACACCATTCTATTACTGCAGGGTTGAGGGCTGAAAGTCAGCTCCCTGGTGGACCCCACTGACATAAGGGGAAGCAGAGAGCCAACGAGCTTACTTACTATCACTTCATTCGGCCTCCTCGATGGGGGTGGAGATGAGAGGCTTATCTCTCTGTGGCTCTGCTGACATCAAGAGAGGGGGAAACAGTGTCTGCTACCTTGGCTCATGTTACTTCATTCCACTTCGTTGATGACAGATGGAGATAGAAGCTCAACCCCCCACTCAGCCCCACTGACACCTGGATGGCAGTGTGAAGCCTAGTGGAGACTAGCCTGACCGCATTCCCCGTATTAGGTGTGCTTGCTGCTGGGAGGGGTGGAGATTGTGTCTGGGCTATACCACTAATCTTGTCTCAGAGCATTTCTTTCTCAAAATGCTATGTTCCCATTCTAAATATACTTGGGTTCATGTTGAAATTAGACACAATACTGATGCATAAATTCTGTGCTAAAGAAAACCAAGCGAAGCTATTAACGTGTATTGACAATGATGTAACTTAACAGTGGAATTCTCCTTGGAATCATGGGGCTGGTGAATTCTACCATAACTTAAACCTTATTTATTACTCTCTACCAATTTCTTCCTATTATATGTTTATATTACAGTTTGCTACTTCATTTTCCTTCACGGCAACTTTAAATTTTCCTCTTATTCCAAAGTCTGTGCTATCTCTTCACACAAGAAGTATCTTTCATCAATCGTAGGATGTCACAGATACTTGTGACAGAGTCTGCTTATTGTCCCCAAATATCCAGTCTTCCTTTCACCCTTATAGTAATAAATCTTGTTGACTAAGCGCATGGCTGCCAAGAATAAGCCTGTATTACTCAGCATCCTCTGAAGCAAGGCCCACAATGTGACTAATTCCTAGTCAATGAGAGCAGAAGGAGAAGGGATGCATGCAATGCCTAGTTCATACATTTATAATAAAGGGTATAGTTGCCCCAGATCTTCTTCTTCTCTTATCCTGTGGGTTACAGTGTGCATATATGGTGAGCCATCTTGGACCATGTGGATAAAGGGGCACCCTAGAGATGGAGGAGCAGAAACAAGTAGCCTTGTTCTATTTGGAGAGCAGAGCTGCCATATCAGCCTAGATTTTTGTGTGAGATAGAAATAAACTTAATTAAGCCACTGTGGTTTTGGAACTCTCAGAACAGCCACAATTATATCCCAACTAATGCAATTCTTAAGCCCCTTATGGAATGTAACTCTCAGTTCTTTCTTCTAAATAAAACCTGATTTCAGGAAGAGGGAGTGTGATTCAGTCCAGTTGAACTAAAGATCAGTCTTGTAAAGGTGAAAATACAGTTTAGAATGGAAAAATAAAAGGAATTTGAGAGATTAAGGAAAATGAAGAAATAGAGAGAAAACACATGCACATTTTAACCTTCGGCAAATGTCTATAATTAGCACAAAGATCTAAGACAAT
Organism: Equus quagga; assembly: GCF_021613505.1. Classification (NCBI taxonomy): domain Eukaryota; kingdom Metazoa; phylum Chordata; class Mammalia; order Perissodactyla; family Equidae; genus Equus; species Equus quagga. The sequence goes on along the minus strand of NC_060268.1, from coordinate 9,212,277 downwards.
TAATTAATGCAAATTCAGTTTGCAATTTATCATTAAATTAAGAAAGATTTACTCCCAATCTCTTTTGCTAAGTATCACATGCCATCACTAAAAGTCGTTATATTAAAAAGAGACATTAGACGTTATCTACTCTCCCAGGCTACCAGAGGTAAAAGAGGTCCAGTGGATCACCAAGGGTCATATGCCAATGTGCAGAATAAAAACCCAAGATGGTAGAAGTCCAGCTCCTTCACCTCTGAATACATCTACTTTTATTGCTTACATTTTTGCAAAATGTAAAGATAGTTTTGCTGTATTGACAAACTATAACGACTATGATAAATTAAGCCAGTCTCATTTCAAGTGAATACATGGCTATATATAATTTAATCAACTTTATTTTTTTTTGAGGAAGATTAGCCTTGAGCTAACGTCCATGCCCATCTTCCTCTACTTTATACGTGGGACGCCTACCACAGCATGGCTTGCCAAGCGGTGCCATGTCTGCACCTGGGATCTGAACCAGTGAACCCCGGGCCGCTGAGAAGTGGAAAGTGTGCACTTAAGTGCTGCACCACCAGGTGGCCCCTAATCAACTTTCTAATTTCTAATTTTGACCTATTGAAAGCCAAGTAGTCTCTTGGGCAATGGAAATATGAAACAGGATATGAATTCTCTCTCCTTCAACTCATGGAGCAATTAAAAAATCTGTATTAATGCAATTCATGTATTGTGTTAGTTATCTTTACTAATATATGTAGAACAATCAAATCTATTGGCCTGAATTTAAGACAGTCTCTAAATTTATGGAATTATTGCCAAGATTATTTAAATGGAAAAGTATATTATAAGCTTTAAAGCTGATCTTTTTGTAATAATTCAATGAAACAATGACTAGTTGTCTAGGAGTTTACAACTTAATGTGACTCTTTCAGATGTGTTCTATCATTCACTTTCAAGTCCTTCTCTATGAAGTTTGCTAGGGGTTCTAAAGGGGCCTCGCTGACCATAAAGGAGGAAGCCTTACAGGAGCAAAATTGCGATCCTCAAAATTCAGCCCATTGCCTTTTTTGTATGACTTCATGTTCAGAATTATATACCAGTAATTTGATAATTTGATAACTGCCAAAACAATAATATTCCATGACAAATGAAATTTCTGTGATGGTCAAACTCAGTGTTTATAAATAAAGTTTTATTGGAACACAGCCACACTCATTCATTTAATCCTTCCTGGAGCTGCTTTCACTCCATAATGGCAGACTAGAGCAGCTGTCACAAACACCGTCTGGGCTGCACGGTAAAATATTTATAATCTAGCCCTTTGTAGAAAACCTTTGCTGACCTCTGAAATGGATCACATCTGCAAAATAGTTACTAATGTTCTGGGAATATATGCAATAATTTGTTAAAAACAATGTTCTGCAGCTAATTGTTTTCAAGAAATCTTGAAAAACATTAGAGTGTTTTGTTTGATCTTCAGAAGAATCCTGTGATACTGGTATATTTCTATTTTATCTATAAGAAAATATATTTTGAATGGCAGACCAAATGTTTGTGGCTAGTAAGTGGGAGACTTAGTAACTAGTTACCCTGACAGCCTTAGTCAGAATCCTGGTCCAAATTCTCCAATATGTTAAAATAAAGCCATACTATTTTGTGATCTGATTAATATCTTATTTTGCTTACCACAGTGTGAAAGAATAGGTATACAGCATCAAAATTTTACTATATAAATTTACTTCTGGTTAAATGGGAAGATTTAGAGAATAATAGAAAAATTTCCCCCAAACTTTCATCAGAGCCTGAAGTAACACAAATTCAAAACTTGTATTTGTGTAAGCAGCCATTCAGTTTTAAATCATAAATGTCCCTGGATAGTTGCCATTCTCATATACGCGCATCTCAGAATAAATGGGTCTAATCAGATTGTTCTTCTAACAGCTAAAACAAACTGAAGAACTTGCAAGAGGAAGAAGAGGAAAAACCAATATCAAAGTCGCAGCAATGTGTAGCATTTTATGTCCAATGAAGGCCAATTATCATTGTTTTCTACTGATTGAAAAAAATTGTTGGAAGAAAGTCTATTTATATAGTAAATTATACCTTTCGATTATTTGTTTTGAGTTAGATAAACCTATTATTTTTATTAACTTTTTAAGGAGCTTCTCTGCCGGATGGCATTATAAAACAATGCAATTAGAAAAAGAAGTAATTCACTACGCCAAAATTCAGCCAGCATTGTGATACAATTTAGTATTTAATAAAGTATGTTAATCTGAAACAAGAAAAATATGTATTATCAGAATGCCTTCAGACTTAAAGATGTAAATTATATTTCCCCTCCTAAGATACAGTACTTAATAACTGTTTTTTAGAAAATGTTCTTGGAAGTCATGCGTTTGGGTTAAGTATTGAACAAATTTATGTAAATCTCTAAAGCTATAAAATAGCTGTTTATTATCTTGATGAGCACTTTCCAGATTGAAAACTCTCTGCCTTGTTTAAATTAGTATATAATTAGAAGGCCATTCTTTCATCTTCTCTGATTTTTATTTTGACCTTTGCTAGTATTTTAAAGGTATACAAAAATGAAGAAAACTATTATGTTTAATCATTTTATGAGCTTAGGTTCCTCATTAAACTGTTCAGCTATGATGGTTTTGGATGCTGTTGAAAATATTACTGTTCATTTTTTCCTGCAAAAATATTTACTTTCAGGCTTTTAGAAAACCAAAGTGTATGAGACAATTTAGTTTCAGTTTATGTGTAAAAGACTTATAATGAAAACACTTTAAATTTATTTTATTGCATTTAAACATACTGCAATAGACGGGCAACTGTCAGGTTGTTTTGGTTGACTTTTTGGCTACTCTGTTAGATTTTAGAAAAATACTCTGTAAGACATGCTCAAGGAAAGACTGATTTCCATAGATAAACATGCCTATAGACAAATAGTTCTGTAGGTAGATAGCAATCACTGAAAGATTATAAAAATCAGGAAATAAAGAACTATAATATCATCACATATTTTATAAGGAATTCATTTTGGAAGAAGTTCAACCTTCATTGAGAGTTGCACATTGTCTACAGCATACCACTCCAAGTTATATAATTCTGACTTTATAGAAGCTATTTTATAGTTCTGTAAATTATAGTTATCCAGTAGTGATGCAAAACCTCTATTTCTTATCAACAAATTATTTTCTATGTAAATTCTGTCCTTTCTGATGGAGTTTCAGTTGACACATTTCCCCCACAATGGAAGAATTCAGTTATGTCTCCATTTTCACATTTATATAAATATTCCTGTTCTATAAGTGTGTCTCTTTGAATTCTCCTTGGAACCTGTTAAAATATTTGTTTGGCTCTCTCATTATAGTTAAATAAAAATTTTAACATGTTCGTTTGTTTATTGGTATAAGAATAATAATTTTACATTTTTATTTAACTTATCTTTAATAGTTTTGGAGGTCTTCCAGTGTGATGCCCATTGGCCTCACCTAGCATAACTAGGTACACTTCACACCAGAGAAGTGCACCTCGTAAACAATATAAGTCCAGTTGAGTCTTTTGTTGGGTCCCAGAGGGGAATCCACAGGGTCAACAGAACTTTACTGACTCTGCCTTCCTGATTTTATTTTTCCCTTCTACTGCTTTTGCATTTTATATTTTGTTTTTATTCTTTTATGTGGCTCATTTAGAGCCCATAATCATTGCAGGCAGCAACAATTGATCAGTCGATTTTATGTCTGATCATTTTGTGATCTCTGAGAAGTGATTAATAGTCCGTGGGTATCTATTCTCTGTTGAAGGAAAGCTGAGAGAGAATCTGGTTTGTAAGCCTTTGCATGCTTTTTTGTTTTCTTGTCCATTTTGAGCTCTAATCAATTGCTTGTGTCCACAAGGAGAATTCTTTTTGATATCTGGACCAGCGAAGTTTTTCTATTGTTGTTGTTTCAGTGTTTATTCTTGATCCATGGCTGAGATTTTAGTACTGAAACTACAAGCCCTCTCTTTATGTGTCTCTTTGTCTACATATCTGTAATACAGCAAGACTGTTGATCATATGAGTGTGTAAAGTTTTCGTAGCTCTGGATGTGGTTTGTATTGTAAAGTCTCTTTAATTAAAGGAACAGGCATAGGGAAGAATGAGCTTTGCAGACAGCATCAATGGCAGTAACACACCATTTCCGGGGGAAACTTTACCAGCTAGGCATCCAATGCCAGTAATGTGGTGTGAATGGTGCTAGCTTTGGCAGCTGTGAAATAGGTAGGATTTTACTTACCACACATCCTCTGTGGTATGACTTTGATTGAAATTTGATCTTAGATAATTCCTTCATTTATTGAAACCCATTTTCTTACCTTACTTGAGAACTCTTTTAGGTACAAGTCGTTTTTTCTTATAAATTCCCTTTCTGATTGAAATAACAATCCGTAACTAATTTGAATATTGTCACCAGGAATAGCTGAAGAAAAACATCAACCAGGAAGGTGGTTAGAATTTGAGAGATTTTGCTCCAAAATTATTTTGAGTTGAAAGTGGTGAAAATACAGTAATATCAAGTGATGGACGTTCTGGCAACATATAGTATTACTTTAAAAAGAAGGCTAATTCTGTACTCAATTGTCTTTTAAAACTTTCAAAAATGTCTTTTTGTCTTCAACTTTCAGCAGTTTCTCTGTGATGTGTTATGGTTCTCTTGGTGTTTACCCTACTTGAGATTCATTGGCCTAACCCTGGTTAAAATAGCTGATGAGACCATGGTTACTTCCTTTCAGAAGGGAATTTTGACATTTCTTATTGTTATTCAAGGCATGATATTTTATAGTAGCCTGAACAATTTATTGTGAAAGTATAAGTTTGAACATAAGGGCATCTGAGGATGTTGGGCAGCCAACGTATTAAACTAGAGTAGGTGATGTCATTTATTCAATTGCCTGGCACCTATGAACTCTTCCTATCTTTGGAGATGTCTCCATATGTTAGGAAGCTGATGCAAGCAAAACCCAACTTCCAGCTCTGAGGCTAAAAAGGCCAGATAATTGCTTTCTCCATGTACCATACTCCACTCCTCCACTGGTCTCCCCACTTCTTCTCCGCTTACATACCACCCAGTCTTTGCACCTTCTTTGAAAAGTTAAGACTTGGGCTGTGGATCAGCAGTGATTGATACAAAGGGGATGAGAGTAGGGAATTCATTCTTGAGATATAGTAGTAGCCGAGATATCTAGTTTCCAAGGATAGTCGTGGCATCCAGTGTGCAGTGCTGATAGTGGCTTTGTCCTCACAAAATGGTTCTAGAGACACTGTATTTTCTGCGAGTGTTATAACAGCCTGCATTTTTAAAACCCGTATACATTGCTTTAGCCAGATTTACCAGGTACCTATTAAATAGTATTTAAAACTAGCATACTTTGGGGCTGGCCCCAAGGCCGAGTGAAGTTCGCACACTCTGGTTTGGTGGCCCTGGGGTTCGCCGGTTCAGATCCTGGGTGTAGACCTACTCCACTCATAATCCATGCTGTGGAGGTGTCTGCATAGAAGAACTAGAATGACTTACAACTAGGATATAAAGCTATGTACTGGGGCTTAAGAGGGCCGTTAACAGATGTTCACAGATAAGATGTGAGCAGATAAGCTCAGGGCCAATCATCCTTGTCAACAAAGCATAGCTTTTAAAAAAAAAGCTAGCATACTGACTAAGAGGATCATGATGATTTAAGACACGGGAAAAAAATTTGCACCCCATGACATTTATTCCCTGAGATAAAGCAGCACTTGGATGTTTATATGTATGATGTTCTCTTGAGTGTCCACAAAGGCAGAGAATTTTCTTGTAAAGGCAAAATTTCCTTGAAAAGGCGATTTTCATCTTCCCAGAAATTTGATCCTATCCCAGGCCAGATTGTGTAGAATTCCCTCCAAGGTTGTACAAAACTCTGTTCTACTGATTATCAACACAAGTATTAGGTTTAAAGAATCTTGTGTAAGGATTTAATTTTGACTATATTATGGTGTTTTTCCTTAAGATAAATCGCCAGCCTTGTTCCTTGTCAACAGGCACACTAGCATCAAATTTGTCTTAATACTAAAAGTAGGAAGTGCAGGAGATGGGGTTGACAAGTATAAAACTCATAAATCAGGAGCACTATGGATCTAGCACAGTGCATATATCATCTCCCGGTATCGCAATGCTACAATAACACAGTATCACTGCTTCCACTTAGAGATGAGGAAACTAAGCTCAGAGAAGTGATATGACATGGATTAAGCAACAAAGCCAGTAAATGGCAGAACTGGGGTTTGACTCTCCATATTCATTACATAATCCATAGCTCCCATTACATATAGTGTGTATATTTCAATCTGCCTGCTAGCTTAGGCACGCGGGCTATATAAAGGGGTACCACATGTTTGTATTTTCCTTTGATGTCTTCCTCCTGTTAATTTTATAACATATATGGACTTGTACTTGGAAAACTACACAGAAATGAGTTCCAATGGTTTATATATAAAGATATCTCCAAGTGAAAAAGCAGCTGCAGAAACACTATTTCCTAATCTCTTTTTCCTTTCTCTTTTGAAATAACTCTAAAAAAGGAAAATAAACTTTTGGCCACTATGATTATGCTTATTATGTATAAAAGATAATTTAAATAAAGAGAAAAATATCAGACAGATAATTTTATCAGAAACATCTTTAGTAATTCACTATGATTTTTATATAATCGTTGCTTTCTCAAAATTGACTAGGCATTTTTATTTTATTTAAGATGTTTTCATTGTTAATTAAAATTAAATCAATATTTAATAAAAGTATCTTTGTAAGGAAAATACCTAAATACTTTGTGTATAAAATAAGGATCTGCCATTTCACTACGTTTGAGAGAAATAACAAGGTAGACTCATTTGTCCTATCCTTTTGACTGATATAAGCACACTTTAAAATCTGACATTACAGGTAACAAAAGAGTAGTACTTCATCACTGTCTCAGAGAAAGGAGAGAAAAACAAAATGGATAACCTTTTCATGATCAATACCTTTGCAAAATACTAATTTTCCTTCAAATGCCATAAATCATGTAAACAGAATGCATTATATTGGTGCTTGTACCATTCATCTACTTAATTCTATAGTCTTTTTCTCATGTGTGAATTATTTTAGTTTATCTATGATTTATCTCTCACATATATTCAATAGGACAAAAAAAAGTTTCTATCATCTAGAACATATTAATTACTTCAATTTAGTAAAACATTAGGACTATACTGGCAGATGAAGCAAAAATGAGAAAGCATTGATTTATATAGTATGAGAGCCATTCGGAAAGAGAATTGTTTACAGAGACATCCATTTATACTGCCGTTAAAACATGAGACAAATTTATAATGCAAGTATTTTAAGATAAGATCTACACCATTTTAATTAGAGAGTTTTTTTAATAGAAAATTTCTTTAAGGAATTATTTCATATTATAACCCTTTGTAATTGCTGAACCAGAACTTAGATAATAACAAAGTTTAAATGGAAGCGTTCATATGATAAAATAAACCATAGAGACAACTTAGAGCATATAGACTAAGAAACAGTACATCTCTCAATGAAATAATTTTCTGGGAGACTGTAACATGTCTTCAAATTCACCTAATCCAATGGCGAAGACTCTGACAGAGACTACATTACAAGTTCTGTGATTTTGCTTATGCAGAGAAATACATGCTTTGAAAGTAACTGCGTGGAGAGAAAGGTAATATGAATTATGTGCCAAACTATCCTACATATTCAGAAGTAGTAACTAAATATACACAGAAGTGAGTAGCAGAGTTGCCCACAGATGAAATCAATATTTTTTTCTCATGAAAGAACTTGGAATTTCCCCACAAGACAGCAAAGAGTATGGAAAACTTGTAGGTAATTTTGCTTTAAGATACTTTATGGGCATATATGAAAATTTGTATCAGAAAATGAATGTTGATTAAAAACTTACATCTCTAGGTAGATGCTATAATGTACTAGTGAAGAGGATGAAAGAAATCCTGATTCATTTGATGGTTGCAAATGTCCTTGAGATGTGAATGGAGCTAGGTAACCTAACTTTGAGGAATTAATCCTACGGCCTTTGAGAAGAAGGTTTTTTTTTTTCCTTTAAAAGGTACCCTGAAAAGAAACACCTAAAAATTTAACTTAGTTTTGTTGCATAGTTGAAGTCTATGTGATGGCCCTCCTTTGTGGTGGTAGCCTGACCATAATTTTAGTCTAGCTTGAAGAACAACCACTACCCAAAGGGATATTAAACAAACAATGGTAACTGTTCAATGGGCTATGGAAATCCAAGAGGCAAGAATATTTTGTTAATTTTAAATTGATTTATCCTGTCAATTAAGTCCTATTTGGTTACTCATTATTAGCTATTTTGTCTATGTTCTACTACATTTACTTTGTCACTCTTTTACGTGAGTGTCCCACGTGGCAGGAATTGACTTTCCGGAAAGCTATTACTTAGTTTTTGAAGCTTTTGAAAAAAACTTTTAAAATTGTATTATTACAAAAACAAAAAGAAAGATAATGATTGATAATAACAGTAAATGGTCAGCTGTGGTGCATACATACTGTGGAATACTACTCAGCAATAAAAAGGAAGGAATTATTGGTACAAACAACTACTTGGATGGAACTCAAGGAGATTTTGCTAATGTGAAAAAAAAAGCCACTCCCCAAAGGCTTAATATTGTCCAAAATATTCACACTTATATTTATACAACATTTTTGAAATGAAATTTAGAATTGGAAGACAGATGAGTGATTGCCAAGGGTAAGGTATTGGGGGGTTATGGGAAAAGATGTTTAAAAGGGATCCTTGCTCAGAATACTGATTACAATAGTAGATACACAAACCTGCACAAGTGCAAATATCATATGGAATTCAATAGAGACACATACACACGTGCATATGAATAAAAATGGGTAAATCTGGGTAAGATTGGAGGATTGTATTGATAGTAATATCCTAGTATTGTCATTATAATACAGTTTTGCCAAATGTTACCATTAGGGGAAAATGTGTAAGGCTCACAACAGTACTCTCTGTATTGCTTACAACTGCAGATGAATCCACAATTATCTCAACACAAATTTCAATTTAAAAAATGGAAAATCAAAAGGCATAAAAAGATGTAGAGCAATAAGTGATATATAGGTTATTGCTTTTTCAGATGGAAAAGGTTAAAATGATAGGCAGTATCCTTTATAGGAAAATATGTGATGATAGTAACATTTTGCAATGTATTCTTGTCTATCAGTTTGAAAATGCTTTAAAGGCTAACAATATCTAGTGCTGAGGAAGCTGCAGAATGATGGTAGTCTCATATGCCATTTGTGGGAGTAGAAAATAGTAATGGGTTTCTTGATGTGAATATATTGCTATCTGAAAGATTAAAATATGTTTCTTCTACCATTTCCAGTTTTAGAAATCCATATAAAAGATTTACATATAAGCATGTGCATGCAATTTGATATTGAAATATTTGTTGCAGCCTTTGTCTGATAGTACCACATGGAGCCTTATGAAAATGTCATGTTGGTAGATTAAGTACGGTTAAATATTAGCAGTTTAATGTGGTTGGTCATATATAATATGGTAATAATATGAAATTTAAAAACACTCAAATTAACTACTTCTCAATAAGGTGTGTATACATAAACAATGTTTCAAATGTAGCATGTAATGTTATACAGCCACTTACAAGAATGACTCAGATGAGTTCAACTTTTCTCAACTTTGTTAATGGAAATACCTCCAAGATATATTGAGTAAATAAATAAAGTTACAAAACAGTGCATATGTAATGATCACAAATGGATTTAAAAGTGGGGGGTGGAGGCTGGAGAGACATGCACCAAACGGCTCAGAGTAGTTGCTTGTTGAGAACGAATGAGAATTGTCAGATAAGGCTAAAGCAGGATTTTTACATTTCTCTCTCTCTCCCTCTCTGTTTATTGGTTAAATATTTCCAATCAATATGAATGAATGCTATTTACTCTTACACTGATACATTTTAGTACATTTATTTCCACTATCACCCAGAAATCCATCTGAATTTAATTTTAAGTAAAAAATTAAAAATATTCATAATGTACTGTTATAGCATTTTTAATAACAAAAAAGAAAACTTAGTGGGGTTCATTAGATAATTTTATATGAAGCAGTAAGATGAATTATTTTGTAGCTATAAAGATCATATATAAGAGAATATATTCAAAAGAAAATAACTTTGCTGAGTCAAAGAAAAAATCTATAAAATTTCAAGAGTATGAGTGAATTTTTTGGAAACATACTTGTAGTGTGTGCATGTGTGTGTATGTGCTGTTTACAAGTAGTGGATGCTTATTATGTTTTTGCTATCTAAACTAAGCCCTAAAATAAGAAGACCCTGAGCCCCATCTGTGAGTCATAAGTGTTCTGTCTACTCCCTTTCTGTTTCTTGCTGTTCTCGCTTGTGATATTGACCTTCAGTTCAACAACACCAAGATGAAAATATGGACGCATATTATTCATGGAATTTACTGCAATTTCAAGGCCCAGTAAAGGAGAGACCAGTGACCAGGGACTCTGGTGTAGAAGATGGCAATTTTCCTGTGACATTTTCCAACCCACGTGTGCTCCGTTCTTAGTTATGTTCTTTGTGATGTAACCTCTTTTAGTCCCTGACCAATTTCCAATCCTGGATTACCAACATTTATGTTGGATTTATGATACACTCAATATCTTTCCAATACAATCCTCTCTGCTTAAGTTACCCAGAATCTATTTCAATTGTTTAAAACGAGGCCCTCCAGAAAGCAAACAGAGATGCCCGTTAAGAAGATGAGTGGGAGAACATATACCAAAATTCTTACAAGGATTCTCTCTTGAGGATTCAAGTAGGAAGTATTTGGGAGTTTGAGGTGTTTCTTTCATTGTAACTTTTATTTATTTCTAAGTATTTCATATTGAATCTACATGTTTTTGAATTTGTAAAATAATAGTATTGAAAGTATCTGTGGCACTTCCTTATAGGAATATTTTATACATATTTAAATATTGTTTTGCTCATCAGTAACACTTAGAATGTTCTCTTTCTTTATTTTCTGAGAATATGAGTTGTATTAGTTGTATATTTGGCAACAGGCTATCTTTGCTGATTAACAAAAGCAACCCCAACATCTCTGTGGCTTAAAACAACAAATGTTTACTTTTTGCTCATCCTATGACATCTAGGTGAGCTAGTTAGTATTTTGCTGAATATAGTCCATGTCGTACTTATGCTGAGGGATGTCCCATCTGACCAGGGCCACAACGGCCAGGGAAGAAAACATGGGGAATCACATTCCACTCATTTTCGCCGGACAAATGGAATTCCATGGCCACAGCTAATTCATAGAGGGCAGAGAATGGTAATTATCCTATGTGACCAGAAGGAGAAGAAAACGAGACATTTTCAGAAGTAGTGTGAATGTATACCATATTAGACAATTACAGAATTAATTGTTAAATTCTTTGCTAACAGGTCATAATTGTATTTAGAAATTTTTAGATTAGTCTGCTTTAATCTAGAAACACAAGGCTAACATATCAAATATCATTCTTTTGCATTTTAATAGAATGGAGAGCAAAGATTTGAACTATTTGGTGAACTATTCCATTTTTGGACCACAAAAAGTAACTGCTTCGTTTGCAAATATCAAAGTTTGGGATGTACAATTTATTTTTCTCATCCTTGTTTGTTTCAGAATATTATTTGGGATGTGAAGTGGATTTTCCCAGGCCTGAAGTAATCTTTGGGGCATGACATCCTGATGTAATGGTTCTTTTTATTTGGAGTGGCTAGTTCAGTTAGATTCACTCTAAAATTCAGCTTTTTAAATTTATGTAGGTATAAGCTTCAGTTGTTACAGTGAAAATAAAAGTAAAGTTGCCACCACCATTTTCCTCAGAATAAGACTGTGCCAGAATAAGTGTGGTTGTGAACAAATGAATTCACAAACCTTAATAAAGAATTGATCATATTGCAAATTTAATCTGCTAATACTTGCTAATAATAAGATGCATTCTCATTGAAGTAACTATATTACCACTTCACAAAAAGATATGGTAAATTCTGATTTTTGAATTGTTTTTATGCTCTAACTTTTCATACTTAGTTTTCTTATTATATTCTAAATGAGTCTGACTCCTGAGGAAAATTATGTATATGTGGGCATACTGTATATGCATATAATACAATATATATGTGTATGCATGTGTATATAAAATGTGGAGGTCAGACTTGCAAAAATATGAGAATTTCCCTGGCATATGTATGTGTGCATTATAATCATCTGAGAAATAATTAACACTCTGATGATACCTCAGATATGATTTACTGACTGTAACAATTCCTTTTTAAGGAGCTAATAAATTGCATCTTGAGTAATTACATAGCATAGGTGAAAGATTTTACATATGTATATGATAAGTTGACTCATAATTTTTGTTCATAAATCCAAAAATAATTTCTCAATATCACGTCTCTGCTAATGGGAATGTTTGGCTGGAACAAATGCTTTGTGAAAGGATAGCTTAGCAATTAATTTGGTGAATAAAAGTCAAATTTTAGCTAAATGCTTAAGTACTTAACTAACATTATGATACAGTATATACACATTGCTCAAATTTTATTTTACCATAGTGACTTTGGACAACATAAATAAAAATAATTTCTCTCATGTGAAGTTATTAAATGCAAGCATCCATAAGATCGTCCTTTACTGCATTACCTACTTTACGCCTCACAGTCTGTTACCATGGCAGCGAAATCAACTTCAAGCCATTTAAAAATGTTTCTATTTACAAAACTTTGTGCTTTACGGGAATGATCAGCTGTTTGACAACCTTGTCAATAGTGCTTGGAACTGCATTTTTTAATGGAAAGTTTAGGAAAAACTGGTAATTGACTACTGTTGAATTGTCAAACAACAATAATTATGTATTTACTTAAAATAGGATAGAGTGCAACGTTAATTTCTCTCTCAAAGAAACAAAATTCAGGACTTTATTAGACTATTATCTAAGTTAATAAATTTTTAAACCGCAGCCAAGTTAAAGTCTAAAATTGGTTTTTAAAATTCCACATGTCACCTGTATATTACAATATTGAACAGAGAGAAGAAAGAATGGACACAATTCAACAAGGTTGTTCTCAGTCTAATTGAGTCTCAAAAAAATTCTCTACAGAAGATTCCCAATTTTATCTTTATGCCAAAATGGATTTTAAAAATGTACATAGTTTTATAGAATGATTATCTGATGAACAAGTACAACAACATTATTGAATGTTTCAATTGGGTAAAACTGGTATTAACAGAAATTTTTTAATTTTTGAAAATTAAGGCTTTTTTAAAAAAAATAATTCTTGTATTTCTGGGATAAACCACACTTGGTTGCAATGTATTATTCTTTTTATTATGTAAGGAAGTAGAAGATGTTCCTGAGCATTCCTGCTTGGTTAAAAGGTTACAGATGGTTTTGCTTAATCCATAAGCCAGTTTTAAAATGGATTTGTAGTTCTTAGTCATCTCAATTTCTCCATTAAAAGGAGAATATAGATGGAGGCATAAGCAGTGGAAGGAAGATGGAGGCAAAGAAGAAATCTGAGATGTTTCCATCTTCTGAGAGGTATGCGCTGAAGGAGGTGGTTTCAACTTGAATTCAGCCCCGAGGATGCAGGACTTGGTTGAGCGATCACCAGGGTTGCTCGTCACCTGGGTTGCCGAGGGCAGATCAGAAAGTATGATTTCAGGAGTGATGGTTTGGCTCCGTGGTGTTTGAAACTGTGGCTCCCTCCTCTTCTTTGGAAAATGCTCACTTTCTTCCTCGGTCTTCCTGACACTCTTTATTCTTCCTCCCTGCCTGATGCTCCTTAGTCTCCTCTGCTGGCTCCTTATTTCTATGTGTGACAGCTGCCTGGGACTTAGTTATACGTCTTTCTTACCCTCTCTAGTTACTCCTTAGGTAATTTCATCCAGTCCTGTGGATTTAAATACTAACTTAAAGTATTTAGGTAAAATTCAGATTCTTTACCAAAGCCCACCAGATTCAACCAGGTTGGGTCTCTATCTACCTCCACAGCTATGTCTACGTCCGTCTCCTCACTCACTCCAGCCTGGTCCGATCCACCCACTACTCCTTGAGGATGCCAAACCCGTTCCTGCATCAGGATCCTTATACTTGGGCTTCTGTTTTCTTGAAATGTGTTTCCTCAGGTTTCTTCATTTGTCACTCCCTCAGTTTACTTAGTTTTCTGCTAAAACACCTAAGAGACGCCTTCTCTAACTCCTGAACCTTCCCCCCTAAAAGAGCTATTTCACCTATCCCACAATGTTGTTCCTTATCTCTCCCCTTAAGGATTAGCATTTGCATATAAAGATTAATATTCACTTGCTAATGACATGTTTGCCCACAGACAAATGTAATCAATTCAAAAAACGTAGATATTTTCCAAAATGACTCACATAGATCCTAACTTGCAAAACAACCTCAACCATTAGCTTTCCTACTCCACAAAGACAGAGCAGTTCAAGGAAAGCACACAGTCCTCAGCACTGGTTTCATATCTGATCTGGGCCCTTGCAGCTTTCTCTCATTCCTTAATACATAAATTTTAATATTTTGTTGGTTTAAAAATGTTTTTTTTATAATGTCAAATCCAAATGTTATAAAACAATATTTATCGAATAGTCACTGAGGCAAATGATGTTGCCAGTTAATTGTGTATAGTTCCAGACACAGTTCATATTTATAGAAAATTATATACATTTTGTAATAAATATTTGATTAAGAGAATATTGCTTATTGTTAAATTATTTGCAATAATACATATATATCTATCATTAACATTTTTGCATATAGATGATACATTCACTTGGATCAAGTGGCATAATCAATGGGATACACAGTGAAAAGTGTCACCTTCACATCTTTCCTTCCAGAGCAGCAGCTCCCTTCATTGGAGGCAATCAGTACTGTCAGATTTTTAAAAATTATTCCAAAAATATTTAACAATAAACAGGAACACATGTTATATGAACTTTTATACATTTATTGTGGGTTAATAAATATAGATTTTCATTTTGATTTTTCACTTAATATATTTTGGAAGACTTTCTGTGTCATCACAAAAAGAGGTTTGGAATTATTTTTAGGGCTATATGGTCTCCTAGTTTAGGATGATATGATGTTTTATCTTATTTATCTAAACTATCTCCCTATCTTTGCTACTCTATTGTAGTGAAAAATTACCAGAATGAAAAACAATGGAAAGTTGCTATCTCAGAGTCTCTAACGTGGTTCAAAACACAAAGGATGCATGAATAAGAAAACCAATTCCTTTACGGCGGCAGGACCTGGATTCTTACTGTTTTTTTAAACAAAAGATTGTTTTCCCAGCTCCCACAAAGTGTACCCTCTTTTCTTTATGTGTTTCCTAGCAGATATATCAACAGAAAAATGATTGGCGGGCTTATATTCTGGGAAATTTAAACTGGGGAGCTCAGCTTATCTAAGTAAAGTATTATTGGGTAGGAACAAATTAAAAACGTGAAATAACAGATTCCCAATCAAATCAGAGTCGGAAAGCCAGGGCAGATGAAAAGAAGAAAATCTGATCTCTGTCCAGTGAAACCACGTGAGACCGGGGACAGATCTGCGCTGATGGGAGATGGTTCTCCGTGGGATTCTCACCTTTCGGTCCTTCTTGTTGGCAGAGGCACTGAGGTGCCTTTGCTACAACTACATTCCAAGGCTGTTTGTAAAGCAAATGGCTCAGAGAGAGAGAGTTTTTGTTTGCTACAGAGGGTGTATTTGTTTATTATCCAGTACAATCAAGATAATATTTTCTTCTGGAGCAAATGTTAGGTGGGTTTATTTGCATCCCATTATAAAAGACTGGAATTTCCCAATTTGGGTTTCATTTGCTATGTCAAAAACCAATTGTGTGCTCCCAGCCCATCCAGGCTCACTAGGGTCATGGGGCCATGGGACACCAGCATGACATGAAGCTCCTGCTGTCTACCATATGTGAATAGACTTTATCTCTGACCCAGAGTCAACCGTTTCTGTCAGCTTGCATGAAACTGTAGCAGGCTGGTTTCTTAGCTTGCAAATAGGGTAAAATTCAGACTCTTCACAGCTCTTGACGTGCCTAAATGGGGAAATACATTAGAACCTCTTCCATGTTGATGAGGATGTGGAAGGGGATTTAATCTACAGATAAAAAGAGCAAAACCAGAGCAAAAGGCAATGACTACAATCTAGGGTTTGCAGTCATTGGACCTAATTCCAAGAAAAAACAGGAAAAAACACATGCATATGTAATTTATAGAGGTTAAAAATACTTCAGAACAAAGTTGGAAATATCTTAAAGAATTAAAGTAGCATATTTCTTTTGTTTGTTTTCGGTTTTGAGGCAAGACTAGCCCTGAGCTAACATCTGCTGCCAATCCGCCTCTTTTTGCTGAGGAAGCCTGGCCCTGAGCTAACATCTGTGCCCATCTTCCTCTACTTTGTATGTGGGACACCTGCCATAGCACGGCTTGACAAGTGGTGCATAGGTCCACATCCAGGATCCGAACCAGTGAACCCCAGGCCGCCCAAGCAGAGTGCGAGAACTTAACTGCTGTGCCACTGGGCAGGCCCCAAAATAACATATTTCTGAAAAATATCACTGCCAGAAAATCCTGGATAATTATTTTCATATTCTTTTTATGTCTCAAGATAATATAAAGATGTCTTATATATGCAAATGCTTCAAAGGTACTACTCACACACATGCATTTATTCAATGAATTTATAAAAAATAACTCAAGATATATTCCTATAGAACATTAAGAATGAAAGAATAGAGACTTCCTCATGTAATAGGACACAGTAGAGGTATTAATATGGTTGTACCCAATAATGTCACTCAATTTACTAGATATGCCCATCAATTCATTATAGCTTAGCATTATACTACTGGGATAAGTAGCTTATAATACAAACAAAAGAAAATGATAAGGCAATGGAGAGGTTAGACATTGAAATCAGATATCCTCTTTGAATATCAGAACTTACTATCTGTGAGACCACAACAAGTTACGTGATCTTCCTGACACCTCAATATAAAGGATCGTGTGGGAAAGACACTCATGATGAACATTATCACAGTCTTTGTTCTTTGGAAACAGAAGTTGAGACAGACTTTATCATGCATTGTATTTATTAGGAAATACAACCTTTCAATGGAGTGGATTTTCCCTTGGCAGAGAAAGATGTCAAACTGTGATGCCAGCTGAATAAAGATTCATATAATTATAAAGGAAGTTCTGGGAAGTTCAAAAGAATAATCTTGCATTCCTGAGATAAACTCTAATTAGTAAAGGCATATTATTCTTTTTATATTTTTGGATGAATATGCTAAAATTTGGTTAAGAATTTTTGAATGTATGTTTATGAGGGCTATTGATCTGTAGTTTTCTTATATTTTCTTTACTGGTTTTGGAATGACGATAATGCTGGCCTCACAAAACATATTACAGATTGTTCCCTCTCCTATTTTCTGAAAGAATTTATGTGGAATTCATATAATTTTTTCCTTTAGTGTTTGGAGGAATCCTCCAGTGAAGCAATGTGGGACTAAAGTTTTTTTGTAGGAATGTTTTAAACTATAATTTTGTTTTCTTTTATAGGTCTAAGGCTATTGAGTTATCTCTTTCTTCTTGGGTGAGCTTTGACAGCTGGTGTCATTCAAGGATTTTCCATTTTATCTACTTTACCAAATTTATTGTTGCAAATTGGTGTAGAATATTAACTTATTATCCTTTTATTATCATACATGTGACTTCACTTATTTTGTTTCTCATAGTGGTAATGGAGTCGTTCATGTCTTCTATCTTTTTTTTTCTGATTGGTCTGGTTTGGGTGTTGGTTCCCACTGGCAGAGGAGGGGTCAATTCTGCCTCTCAGGGGACATTGGTAATGATGGATACTTGGAGACATTTTGTTGTTGTTGTTGTTGCTACACCTGAAAGGTTACGACTGGTATCTAGGGGGCAGAAGCAGGGATGTTTCTGAACATCCCTCAAGCACAGGACGGTCCACACAGCAGATACCTCTTCAGCCCAAACTGTCAGTTGTGCTTAGGTTGAGAAACACTAGGGTTTTATATTGTTTTCTGTCATCTATCTAGCTTACAGCTCTGATCTTCATTCTTTCCTATCTTCTATTTACTTGGTGTTTAATTTGTATTTCTTGTATTATTATTTTCTTATGATGGACTCTTAGGTTATTTTTTTGAGACTTCTCTTCTAAAACTAGTGTCTGATATTGTGCATTTCTTTTTAGTACTGCTTTAACTGCATCTCACAAATTTTATTTTGTTTCCTTTGTTTCGTTCAGTTTATGTGCTTTCTAATAGCCATTGCCGTTATTTCTTTGACACATAGTTTATTTAAAAACTATTTTTTAGTTTAAAAATAATTGAGATTTTTAAGATACATTTCTGTTATTGATTTATAATTTAGTTCATTATAATCAGAAAACATACTTTGTATGACTTGAGCTCTACACCGAGACTTGGTTTATGGCCCAGAATACTTGGGAAATGATCTAAATGCATGTGGATGAGTGAGCAAATCTGCTGTTGTTGGATAGAGTGCTCTGTGAGAAGTAATTGGGAACAGTAGTTGATGGTGTTGTTCAAGCCTACTATATTCTTACTGATTTTCTGTCTGTTTGAACTATCAACTTGTGAAAGTAAGTGTTGAGATCCCTGAGAATAATTCCAGAGTTGCCTATTGTATCTTTTTTTGTCACTGTTCTTTTATAACTTTTTACTTCTGTAAGCTCTCTTAGTAGATATATAAACATTGTGTATGTGTATGTGTGCGTGTGTGTGTGTGTGTATGTGTGTGTGTCTGTGAGGAGAGTTCACTCTGAGATAACATCCATTGCCAATCTTCTTTTTTTTTTGCTTGAGGAAGATTAGCCCTGAGCTAACATCTGTGCCAATTTTCCTCTATTTTGTATGTGGGATGCCTCCACAGCATGGCTGATGAGTGGAGTAGATCAGCACCCAGACCCAAACTGTGAACCTGCGCTGCCAAAGCACAGCACATGGAACTTTAACCACTTGGCCACAGGTCCAGCCCCAACATTTTGGTTTTTTTTTTCTTTTTGTTTTTGGTTTATATCAGCTTTGAATTGCATTCTTAATATTATCATTGTAAGTGTCACTTTGTCCCGTATAATATTCTTTCTTTTTCTGAAATTCACCTTTTCTGATATTAATATAGCCACTCTTCATTCTTTTCATTGGTATTATTAGCATGGCATATATTTTCAATCTTTTTCCTGTAAGCTATTGATGTCTTTTAGATCTAAGATGGGTTTCTAGTGGACAACTTATAGTTGCTTCTTTCTTTGCTATCATCCAACCTGGAAATCTTTGATTTTAGTTGGGATATTTAATTGGAGTTTAATTTACTTTTAATGTGAATATCGATATGGTCATCCTTAAATCTACCACATTTCTACTTCCTTTCTATTTGTCCCATCTCTTCTTTTATCTTTTTTTCCTTTTTTTCTGGTTTCTTTTAGATGAAGTCAATATTATTTATGATTCATTTCTTCTTCTTTATTAGCTTATTATCTTTACCTGTTTTTATTACTTGTTTTAGGGTTTACATTATACATTTTCAATTTATCAAAGATAGTGTTCAAATGATACTATAGCATTTTGATATGGTAGAAAAATCTTACAACTCTATCCTTTCCTTTCTCCCTGGGCCTTAGTGCTATTATTGGTATATATTTTCCTGTACGTATTTTTTTCTAGATGACTTTCATATAGGTAATAAGAAAAGATATTCAACACCTACCATGTTTTAGACATTATGCAATGTATTCTAGACATGAATTCTAACTTAGTCCTCATAGTCTTATGAAATAATGATCATTACTTTCATTTTTCAGATGTAAAAACTGAAGCTTAAAGAGATTACATAACCTGCCTAAGTAAAAAAACCTACTAAGTAGGAGAGATGAAAATCAAACCCAGATCTTTGTAACTCTGAAACCTGTTTATTTCTTCTTATATACCACCCTTTTCAGTAAGTATTTATTGAATGAATACATGGACTTCTAAATTAATGTAATTTTTGGGACAAAAGAAAGGTACTCTAAATTCCAAAATGTGTACATTTGCTTTTCTTGATAATACCTGAAATTTCATAAGTGGAACATATCCCTTTAGCTTAAAATGGTAAACAACTAAATGCAGCACCAACAATGTTTATTGAAAGTATACTAGTGGACACGGAAAGGGTTAATTCATAAGCCAGGAGCCACTGGTGCTTAGAAAACAGTTAGCAATATTGCACAAGAAATAGTATGGCACTGTACAATGAGAGGGTCTGTTTTCTCCAAAGTCCCAATGAGGAGATGGTACCTCCAACTGTAGTACCTTAGCCATCCCATGGGTAAGGGAGAACAAGGATGCCGTGGCGGCTGGGGTGAGATATTTCAGAGATTAGCAAGTCAGGCTGAAGGTCAGTACTCTGCAGAATAACATGCAGGGAAGCACGACCTGTGGGGAATCAACTCATGAAGACAGCGTGTAGAGGCACATTTATAAGCAGCAATTTCAAGTTTTCAAATGAGTTATGTTTCCTCAATAGCTCTCTTCTCGGTGAAATGCTGAAAAGGGGAGAAATGAGGGCATAAATCTATGTTGCCATATTCTATTAAATACAGCATGAACTAAGATCGTCTTCCTTCAAGAAAAAAAGTATGAGGAATTCAGGGAAGAAGCAAACAGGAACAGCCACTAAAGAAATATCAACAAAAGGCGTGACAAACGTTTTCAGATTATTTTGTGGGATTTGAATACTGTTGCACAGGATATCAACTCCATGGCAGCAACCGATAGCACATAGAGTGGCAGGTGAGGCGGGTTCTCTCTGGTTGCTTGACAAGTGTTGCCAGGAGACAAGTGAGAGGGTTTCAGGGGAGGGTGTGGGGATGTTGATTAGTGCAATGAAATGAAAGCTGAATAGAGTGATAGACGGAGATCGAAGGACTGAGTGAATTATGAGGTTTCGATTGATCATGTAGAATTAGAAACGATGAAAGTCAAGAGGTGTGAAAGGAAGAGAATGCATGGGTATCACCTTGGAAGTGGAGCAGTGTCCTACAGTGGCAGGGGTGAGGGTTGTGCCATGTATACAGATGGCTGAAATTTATTGGAGATGGAAGCCATTTAGATCAAGAACTCTGAAGTACCATGGTGTAGACTGATGGTTGTGGCTATTTAACTGGTCTTTAGTTAAACCAAACTTAACGTATATTTACTTACTGAATTTAGAACATTGTCACAGGGGGCTGACCCTGTGGTGCAGCGGTTAAATTAACACTCTCCGCTTCTCAGCGGCCATGGGTTCGCCAGCCCAGATGCCGGATGTGGACATGGCACCCCTTGGCACGCCATGCTGCGGTAGGCATCCCACATATAAAGCAGAGGAAGATGGGCACGGATGTTAGCTCAGGGCCAGGCTTCCTTGCAAAAAGAGGAGGACTGGCAGTAGTTAGCTCAGGGCTAATCTTCCTCAAAAAAAAAAGGACATTGTCACTGGATGAGCATCTTAAGAATCAGTAAACAAAAATATGCATTTGAATCATAAAATGTATCTAGAATCAAGGCTTCTTGGATAATAACTAGTTATTCTGCCTTGTACGAAGCATCTTAACCTTTTCTTCTGTACAACAAGAATAGATTTCTCAGGAAATATCCAGTTCTCAACCACAATGTTAAGTTTATTTTTTTACTTATAACCACCCATTAAACTATATAACATACTATCAGATAAAAATATTGAGACAACAGTTATGAGTATTGAAAAATATATGTAAAATATTTTAAAAAAACATTTTTGTAAGAACTGGTTCTTTAAAACATTAGATGGATATGTGCATATGCATATGCGTGTATGCATATGTATATGTGTGTGGGTATATGTGTGTAATTTTTTCTTATCTTAATTCGTAAGAGATATTAAAATGTCATCTTGTGACTCTTCAAAATAATGTCAAGCTTTTAAAACTAACAAGACAAGGCACTATTCCTGTATTATTTGAATTTTCGTCTCATTTAGGAGTTTCTAAACATCCTTTCAGGTGTATGACAAGACAACAAAATCCTTGACTCCTCATTTACCTACCTGACAGGAACTGAAAATAAGTGGTAGTTCAGGAGAAATACCTAGTGCCTTAAACTTATGTTCAGATAGCAGAGTATCTATGTCAGAAAAAGGCAGTGCAGAACTACTGTCTGTTGTATTTATAATTAGAGATGCTATCTTATGGCTCCTAGTAGCAATCCAAATCCAATTACTCTATCAGGATAACAGAATTTTTTATGATACTTTAGCAGTTTTTCATAATAATTCGAACCTGGGGTTAGGACAAGGTATTTCTATCAACTACATGATTTGGGGCTCATAGACTCACAATGTTTCCTTTATTTCTTATGAAGGTATTGTATATTCTCTTCCTATTCTGGGTAATTTATTTGGTTGAGGTCTTCAGATTTATTTTTAGTGTTTTTCTAAGTCTAATATTTAATTATTACACAGTTGTCATTTAACCAATGTTACCCCTTCCTCAGCTTTAAGTTATTCTCTCCAGAAAACTTTTCATGACCTCCGACAACTAAGTTAGTTCCAACCTATACACACTTCTACTAGGCTGGAGCTGCTCACATTAAAAATGTGTCACAGCACATTATAATTTGAAGTTCATTTTGCAGTGTACAATGATATGCATTGAAGTCTTTAAGGTCAAAGAACAAGTCTTATAAATAAGATGCTTTATATACCTTGCTTTGCTAGAGACAGTCTCACTGTTTAGCTTTCTCCAACATCCCAGTACCAGAAACCCCTTTACACTCAGTGTCCTAGTTCGGATGATATTATATGGTCAATCCACTTATAAGTCCTGTACCCTAACAAGTGCCAGAAAGCTAGGTAAATGGTGATCACTCAGTAAAGATTTGTGGAATTAATAAATGAAAAAAAATTAAGTCAGTGAATGAACTGACCCCAGTTATCGTTAATTCTGTGTTTTTTTTTAAAGATATTTTGGAATGTCCTCTTTTAAAACTTGATCATTCACTTTGCATTCACAACAGAAGAGGAAGCAGTAAATAACAGACTAAAATATCTTGTGCCAAAACTTGCCAACATTTTCATATATTACTTGTGAGAAAACTATTTCTGTAATTTATAAGAACAGTTATCTATTTTTCTGTTTACCCCTTTCTCTGTCTCTCTTTCTCTTTTTTGTTTCCCTCTCTGTCTCTCTTTGATTCTTTCTTAGTGACTTGGTATTTTGCATAGTTCTTCATGGTATCAGTGCAGACTAGACTTAACAGATCTTTATGCAGTGCCTCTGTTAAGCATAAAAATATTTCACTTATAGCTTTCAGTACTTCTTATCTATTTCTTTTTGAAGAATTTGATCATGAATTATACATATCCCCACAGCATGAAATATTCAACTCATGTTCTTTCATTCCAGTTCAGCCGACCAAACAAAGAAAGAGTGGTTTGAACAGAGAAGAGAAGGTCTGGATAGCAATATGCCAGCATAATTTAATAGCGTTTGTCCCGTAGCAGAGCCCGGGTGAAGTGTCCAGCATAACTAGATTCCATACACTCAGTACAACTCATATAAGTTATTCAATTAACTGAAACGGAAGTGTGACTTCAAGCATATGAAACATACTTCTCAAAATATGCGTTGTTTGTCAAAAGTCAGAGAGAAATACTGTTACTGCAAAAGTGAATTGCCGTTATGCAAAGCCACAGTTAGGCGTATTGTAGGAAACAGCAAAAATTAATATAAATTTATTAGGCCAATAACTATGCATGTGGATCATGAAATTCTGTTCTGAATAGTTACAGAAGATATTCACTGTGAGTTTGAATTAGTCATTGATTGATTATTCTGTTTCGTTAGATTCTGTACTATTAAAGGTTTCTTATGACACAGCTTTCTAAATCTAGAAAGAGTAAAGTCCTCTGCATTTACTGAGGAATTCTGAGTTAGGTCTGAGGGGAGTGCGTGGGCGGAGACCTGAGTAGGTTCAGCTTACTGCCCACAGACGCTTCCTCGGGGAGAACTTATGCCATAAAGTACTTTATTCAGCTAACTTCCCTCTCACACACCCAATCTTCAGTTGTTCTCCTTTTGTAAACCAGTGAATGCTGGATTTGTTTGGGTTTTTTAATACAACTATTTGGGCAAATGTGTTTTATGCACTAATGATAATTAATCTTACTATCTCCCTGATGTAGAGAAATAAATGGAAGACAATAAAAAAAGCAAAATAAAAACAATAAATTTGTGAGGTCTTCTTATCTATTTATTTCATAATACATACCAAATCAAACTACTCCAGAAAATGTTCAATGGATACGTAAAATTTCTGGATTGCTTGTGGTAACAACTTTTCTATCTAAACCTTTATGGTTTGGAAATTATTTGAATTTGGATTGAAGGCACTCAGTCATCATAGTCAATGAAAGTCTTTTCTTGTTTAATTTTAAATACTTATTTTAAGTTTTCTTAAAATCTTTCCTTCAAGCTAAAGAGTTAATTTATGATGGAGAATGTATAACAATATAATTTTCGAGGTATGTTTAAAACCTCAAAGCTCTCCTTTTGCATTCCTGTTAAATATGATATAGTATGCTCCAAATTTTGAAGGTTCTTAATTGTATTTATGTTATTGTTTTAGCTAATTTAAAAATCACTTGATTGATGGGGCAGGCTCAGTGGCATAGTGATTAAGTTCACGCTTCAGCCACCCAGGGTGCACTAGTTTGGATCCCGGGCATGGACCTACGCAATGCTTATCAAGTCACACCGTGGCAGGCGTCCCACAAATAAAGTAGAAGAAGATGGGCATGGATGTTAGCTCAGGGCCAATCTTCCCCAGCAAAAAAGAAGATTGGCAGTGAATGTTGGTTTAGGGCTAATATGTCTAAAAAAAAAAAAATCACTTGAGTGAATATTAATTTTGCATTGGGTATATTGAATAGTTTAGGAAAAATGTATTAAATTTGTTATTCTTCTGTCCCTAGCCATTTAGGTAATCTAATATAAATACAAAAATTGAAATTAGATTTTAAATAATTTATATTTTATCCTTATAAATGATATTTATAGAGCTCTGATTCTATGCCAGGGTTTGTTTTTAGCACCTTTACATGGATGTTGTATTAGTGAAAGTTCTCCAGAGAAATAGAACTAATAGGAGATAGATAGACAGACAGGTAGATAGATAGACAGAACTTGATATATACATAAGAGAAGATTTATCACAGGAAATTGGCTCCTGTTTATGGAGGTGGAGAAGTCCCGTAATCTGCCATCTGCAAGCTGGAGAACAAGCAAAGATGATGGCGCAATTCAGTTTGAGTCCAAAGGACAGAGAACCAGGGGGAGCCACTGGTGTAAGTCCAAGTCCAAAGGGACTAGAATTGGGGAGCTGGATGGTGTGAGTCTGGATCCAACTCCAAAGGCCCAATAAGGAGTGCCCACGTCTGAGGGCAGGAGGTGGATGTTTCAACTCAGGCAAAAAGAGCTAATTTGCCCTTCCTCTGCCTGTTTGTTCTATTCAGCCCCTCGGCAGATTGGGTGATGCCCACCTGCAATGGTGAGGGCAATCTTCTTTCCTCAGTCTACCAATTCAAATGCTAATCTCTTCTGGAAACACCCTCATAGACACACCCAGAAATAATGTTTCACCAGCTCTCTGTGCATCCTTTAGCCCAGTTGGATTGGCACATAAAATCAACCATCACAGACGTCTTATATAGTGCCTCTCTTCCAAGATCTCCTTTAAGTCATCTCAAACTAATAGCATTGTTTTTGTTCTTCTTCTTTGATCTTCCATGTCTCTCTTTTAGTCCAAATGATTTCCTCCAGTTTAGCTTTTCTACCTGGCCATTCTGTTTTCTGATGTTTTTGATTGCCTTTCAACTATCTGATAGTTATTAAATTTTTAAGTCTGCAACTTTTTTCCTTCTAGTTGTTCTATTCAATTCTTTTTCAGATGTGCCCTTCTTTGCCATGGTGGATTTTTTTTCCTATTATGATCTATATGCTTTGTATCATTTTTTTATTGATATTAAATATAATTATAGTCTATGAACTATTTCTGTTATTTCAGGTTGTTTTGGAGCTAATTATCATTCTGTCTGTTTAATTGCCCTAGTGGATTTTTTTTTATTGTTCATTATGTTTTTAACAGTGAACACTTTTACAGTTGTAATAGCTTTCTATTGCTGTATAACAAACTACCACAAACTTGGGAACCTAAAATAATATCCAGTTATTATCTCACAATTTTGTAGGTCAACAGCGTGGACGGGCTCTACTGCATTCTCTGAGTACAGACTCTGAAGGCCAAAGTCAAAGTGTTGGTCCAGTTGGACTCTTATAAGGGGGCTCTGGGGAAAATTCTGCTTTCAAGCTCATTCAAGTTTGTGACAGAATTCAGTCCTTATGGAACTAAGGGCCCCCTGTGATTATTCTGTGATGGTAATCAGCTGGGGGCCACTCCCAGCTTCTAGAGGCAGCTCCCATTCCTCTTTTTGTAGCTGCCCACACCTACAAACCAGCAATGGCGTG
The DNA here is from genome assembly GCF_021613505.1 of Equus quagga. NCBI lineage: Eukaryota > Metazoa > Chordata > Mammalia > Perissodactyla > Equidae > Equus > Equus quagga. The sequence goes on along the minus strand of NC_060268.1, from coordinate 9,185,544 downwards.
TCAAAACTTTCTTACACTTGAAATCTCTCTTTTTCTTCTGATCCAGCCAAAGAAAATTTTGCTTGTAAATCATATGATTCTATTAGGCTTAAACAGATAATCTTCCTTTTTCAAACTGAAAGTCAACTGGTTAGTAACTTTCATTTCATCCAAAAAATCTCTTTTGTCATATAATATAAAACAATTAGAGTATAATATCCCAATACAGTCAGAGTCATGGGAATTAGGATTAACTACCTAACAAGCTTGTTTTCACCTGAATATTTATTTGTACGTTTATAATATTTGGGAAGATATTGCTAAAGATGGTTTCACCTTTGCATTTTCATTGAGTTTCACTAGTCTTGCGCTCATATTTCAATGCTATTTTCTTCACTGCGGTTGCCTTTGCAGACATATTTTTTGACTCTTCAAGAAAGACTTATCTTTTCCTTCTACCAAAAGCTCTGAGTAGGCGTCAGCAAGAATATTTCTTTGATGCTTCTCTAGACTAATGGAGAAGGTACTTCCAGTCCCCTTTCCTCTAGAGGGCAGCCTTTCCATTGTTCCTCCTGTATGTGAGGGTCTAAATTTACTTTGAGCAATTCTAAGACCACATAGTCGATCTCTGCTTGTACCTTAAAACTCCAGCCTCAGCTCTCTGTATTTGCTGATCCAGAGTACACAAACATGAAGCATTTATAAAGGCAGGCTCCTTGGCTTTTCCTGAAGATTCTGTGAGTGAATAACTGGATTTACCCCACAGTGAGAAGTGAGTGGTGATGGAAACTGTGTTCATAAGGCTCCTCAAATGATGAAGACGAGGAAGTCTGCTCTCTGAGGTAATAGTCTATTAAATACACAAGTTGAATTTGTTTATAGGTGGACATTTTCCACCAATAGGCATTTGCACATTTGTCCTATAGAAGATTTTTCCAGAGGTATGTTTTTTCCTTTGCCTTCTCAAGTAAAAATTACAGTGCTGCATGGAGCAGGCCATATTGCTATGTACGTATCGTGCTCTGACACTTGACTGTATCAGTGTTGTTGCTGGAGTGACACAGAAAGCCATCTTACTAGAGAAATTCCAGTCTATGTTTAGGTATAACTTACATAAAATTGTTCTATGAAGACAACTCGATAAACACAGCTTTCTTTGTCCTGATAAGATTTAGGTTCATAAACAGGCAAAACTGATAATGATAAAAATCAGAATGGAAGTTTCTAAGGAGGGTTCAGAGGTGGATATTAACTGTAACTGAGCATGAGATAATGTTCTTGATCGAAATAAATATTCTATATTTATTTATTTGGTTGGTAATTACACTTTTAGAAATGCTCATCAAGCTGTACAGTTAAGATTTGCACTTACTGAATTATTTTAACTTCAGCTAAAGCACAAACAGAAAAAATATCAAATAAAACCAACAAAGCACCTTTTATTTAGAACTACTAGTTATATATCTGCAATATGTTCATATCTCTCGTTATTTTACATGTATTAAATAGAAACCTTCTGTATGATTTCAATTCACCACTTTAATATTTTATTGAAATTAATATATCCCCTACTTTTTATATGAACAGATGTTTCTCTCTTTTTATTAAATTACTATATAAAATAAGGACACCTATGAAAGATACGGTTTTGTAAAGCCCTTATTTTGTTTCTTTCACATTATTTAAAAGCAGACAGTTGTGGAGGGACAGGAGAGGGCAAAAGGTGAAAAAGGGCCCCATATACAGTGACAGATGGCAATTTGACTTTGAGTGGTGAACACAATGTAGTCTTCACAGAAATCAAAATATAATGATGTAGCCTGAAATGTATATAATGTTATAAATCAATGTTACCTCAAATTAAAAAAACCTGAAAAAAAATTAGACACCTGTGAAACAGATCTAGCAATGTATAAAACTAGTAGGGATTCCAAAACCATCTGTTATTTAGAATAAGAATAAAATCCATTCTTTTAGATTGAGAAAAGGAAAATAGTTAAATGTAGAAAAAGACAAGATAGAGGGAGTATCCTGAAAAAGAGATGGCTACAAAGATTAGTATCTTGAGCTCAATTAAGTCACATTTTCTTATCCCCTAAATTGGTATGTTTGTGAATTTAAGACTTAAAACTATTTAGTGCACCAAGTTATTTTTAAAATTACAATTTTTTTATATAAATACTTAAAATCCTTCTATCACTATGCTATTTCACTTTCAAGTAAAGTTAATGTGCCTCAGTAGTTTCATAATTAGAGGAAAAACAATAGAAAATAACCGGTACTTCTTAGTTTCTTGCTTTTGAATTTAGATATTCTCCATGAGAAGAGTAGTGGATATCTCTTTTATATTTTACAGGTTTATTTGCAGGAAAATTTTCTACACAGCATGGAAAATTGTAGTGATCCTTGGCTTTGAGTCACAATTTCTCTAAAGAAGTTATGTTACTAGTAATTTATCACTCTCAGCAAAGAACATTTTTAAATGTTTTCACCATGGCTCCTATGGACTGAATGTTTGTATTCTCCAAGATTCATGTGTTGAAGACCAAATCTCCAATGTATGGTATTTAGAGGGGCCCTTTAAGAGGTAATTAGATCTAGATGAGATCGTAAGGGTGGAGCCCTCATGATGGAATTAGTACCCTTATAAGAGGAAGAGAGAAGAAAGCTCTTTCCCTCCACAGGTGCATTAACCTTGGACTTCCCAGCCTCTGGAGTTGTGAGAAATAAAGATTTATTATTTAAGCCACTCAGTCGTTGGTATTTTGTTATAGCAGCCCATCTAAGACAATGGCGAAATTGTCACAAGTTTTTAGTTATAAAAGTACTTTTGAATGATTTTCAGTAGATAATGTAAATCACAGATTAAAAATAAAAGTTTAGCACAGATTTGCAACTAACCAGAAATATCTGCATCTGACAGCTAATGAAAACAGGCAGAATCTTTCTGATCTTCAAAGGACTGTTGAAAGCAGACGGCCAGTAAACAAAAATAAAGTACTCATTCTGCCATTATTTTTGACATCTTCATGACAGAAAGTAGGATACAAGGGAATATTGTTTGTAAAGAGAAAACAAAAAAAAATTTCCTTTTGTAACTTAGGGAACACTGTGCTGGCAATTTAGTCTTTTATTCTTGCCCTCCTAACTTTCCTATTCTTCTTTTTAGGTCTGAATTCTAGTTTATGAAACACAAATACATACAAATATTAAAATGATGGCATAGCGATGTTAGTCAAAACAAGTGGTCATATCCTACATTGTAATTATTGAGAATGTTCTGTCAGAATAGAAATAGTCTTGTTAGTTTCTTTTGTCTCAGAAAGTATTTCAATTATCCTAATTTTATCATCCATTCTACACATATGAAATTTAAAAATGAAGTCAGTGAAGTTAGGAATAGAGAATTTAGGAAATTTCTGTCAATATCTTATCAAATTGAGGATAACTATCGGTGAGACATTTTTTTCTTGGCAAACTGAATTTTAAACAAGTGTTATATGATGTACTGATTAGAACAGGGATAACTTACACTAAGAAATCTGAGTCCCTCATCAATCCTTTATCTTTTATTAAATTATAGAAACACCAGGTGTCCCCGGGAGGCGCCCTCTTGCTCCCGCATCATTCTTACAGCTCAGTAGAATCGTTCCCTGTGGTGATTTTCCACATAACACAGAATAATTCATCTTCATGCATGCCAACTGTGAACTGCTCATTTTTAATAAATATATTGATTTCTCTTAAATTTCTTTGAAGCGAATTGACTCGTCCCTTGATCAGCATTTTTTCATCCTTAATATAATTGCTACCCATCGACGTGGAAGAAACTTCATTCTTAATTATCTGGAAAGAAAGTTATAGTAAAAGGCATACTGATTATGGACTGAGTCACAGCGAAGAAAAGGATACAAAGTTTAAAATCTAATGTATTTTCAGGAAGTTGGGTAACATCTTTAGACATTTTTTCCTTGAAAGATATATTTTTAGGGGACCCATAAGGTAATTGTCTGGATGTAAGTGCATATAGCCTTACATCTATGCAAATATAATTAGATAGCACTTTGAAAGAGGTTATATATCAGAATTGTCTTGGATTAAATATCCATGGCAAACTTGCTCAATTGATGTTGATCTCTACTTTATTTAATACTCATAAAACTGAAATTTTTAAAACACCTTTCTCTGACTTTTATTCTGTTTGCAGTTGTATTAGTTTGCTGGAGTTGCTGGAACAAATACCACAAACTAAGTGGCTTAAACAACAAAAATGTGTTGTCTCTCACACAGTTCTGAAGGCTACAAATCTGAGGTCACAGCGTCAGTAGGGCCACGCTCCCTCTGAAGGCTGGAGGGAAGGAGCTGCTCCACGCCTGTCTCCTGGATTCCGGTGGTTTGCCAGCCATCTTTCCTGGCTTGTGGCAACATAATTCCAATCTTCTCATGGCATCCTCACTGCACATGTGTCCAAATTCCCCCTTTCTGTAAAGGACATCAGTGATATTGGATTGGGAGCCCACCCTACCTCATCTGGACCAATTACGTCTGCAATAAGCTCATTTCCAAATAAGATCAGATTCTGAGATAATGGGGGTTAGGTTCTATTGGCACCACTGAAGCAAGCAGAACAAGTTAAACGATAATCTTCATGTTGTACACAGACATTAACCTTTGTTCTCACCATCTTTAAGCCACAGCAGGCTATAGGGCCTATGAATGGGTCTCTGATGCATGTCCAGTCTCTGGGAAAGCAGGAACTTCAGCCACAAGGGAAGACAAACAGAAGATTATTGGGAACTGAGACCAGACCTCGAGGCCCACCCAGAGGCCAGACCTCTGAAGGAACCACATTCCAAAAATAAGTACATGCATACCTGCACAACCTCCCCACTATGTACTGACCTGTAGTCTTTGTTCTGGGAAGACGGGCTTTGAGCACCTTAGTCTACCATCTTCCGTCTTTGCTGGTGAAAATGAATAAACCCTTTCTGTTCCACTGACTTGCCTCTGGGCTTATTGGTTGGACTCACAGCAAGCAGAATGAGCCCGTTGCTTGGTAAGAGCTTCAGCATATGAACTGAGGGGATATAATTCACCCATCACAATAATACACTTACTTCTTTAAGCATCTGACAAAATATTTACATCTTTTTAAAACAGTTTTCTATGTGAAACTAAAAGCAAAAATTTCTGCTATCAAGTTCAAAAACATGTCTTCTGTAATTTCTGTGGGAATTTTATGTCTTGATTTTTTCATATGAAACATATATGATGGGATATATAGTGGATATAACTGTATACTAATTACATGGTATAGGAGGGAGAATGCAATCAGAAGTTTTAAATTTGACATAATATAAGATCCATAAACACTCCTATGAAATGAAGACAAAGCTAAATGTTTCATATTCAAGCACACTTTTGCAAAACTCTACCATCTACTTCAAAAAAAGCATTATTTTTGATAATATAGATAACGAATAAATCTTCAATTGTTCATTCCTCACTTTGATGCCTTGCATTCTCAAGGTGTACATTTTATTGCATTTTTTTCTGCAAAAACTCACCTCACCAGGGGATTCCTTCTGCCAAATAAAGTGCAAACTTTCACATAAAGGGAAAATGTCTTTTACCCACAACAAAAAGTTAGATCCTGCTGTGTGCTTCCCCAGGCTTCCATAAAAATTCACAGGTGAAGCTCTGCCACCTTAATAGGAAACCCAAAATAGCTTTGATCAGCTAAACAGAAATCATTTTGATTCCAAGCACATTAAACATACAAAGGAAGTACAATACAGGCATTACTTTTGGCCTTCATTTCCTTGTTTATGATATTTTATAATAAAACTTTGAAATATACTTAAAAATACTTTCTAACTTTAAAAAGCATCATTTGAACAATTCCATGCTGGTAAACCTATAATTAGTTCGATTTCCTGCTATGTTATGACCTTGACTTCTATTTCTTTGTATGTTTGAGAAATTATTGAAAAATAATTGTGTGATTAATCAATAAAGCATATGTCAATAATTTAATAATACTTATTATGCCTTTTATAATGCAAATAAGCTATTGAATAGTACAAATTAGTTTGATAATCATAAGAATATCTCTGACAAAATATCTAGGGTTTGTTAATTTTCTTTTTTTTTATGAAAATTGTAATTTTTTTGCAATCTCTAATATCTGGGGTTTTCTTTCCTGATTAAAAATGTAATACTTGTTCAGTTTATATCATTTGGAATATGGAGGAAGTTGGAAAGAATTTAAAAATACATATGTAAGTCCACAAATATAGAAGTCCATAACTCACTTGTTTGAGTTAAGCTGGTCCTATATACATGTATACATTATATTTATATGTATAACAAAATTAAGACCTTATTTTGTAAATAGTAATTCTATTGCTTTGCTTTTATGTTATTGTTTTAAACATTTATCTTATTTGATTAAAGTAAAAATCACATGCTTTCAGCAGTTATATATTATTCTTTCGTATAGCTGCATCACAATTGGTTAACTATTTTTCCATCTTGACTACTCCAACTTTTAAAATTTTGTCTGTATTTCAAACAAATATGTTACAAAAATTACTATTGTATCTTTGCTGATATCTAAATATTTACCAAAAATTTTTCATAAAATTACAAAAACTTGATCAAATTTTATGAACCTTTAACGTTTTGAATATGTATTACAAAGTTTTTAAGAGGCCAAACCAATATATTCTCCCCACAATAATGTATAAGAATCATTCATAAGCTCTAAAGTGGTTACATCTCAAGGAGGCAGCAAAAGGATTTATAATTAAAAATTTTTTAAAGTAAGTACACGAAGAAAAAGGTCTTCTGTAAATAAATAAGAAGATGCCTGTCTGAAGTTTAGTCAAGCAGAGGGGAGCTGTAAGGCCATCTTGGTCAGAACTCCAGGAGAAGTTTTTAACAGTTGCCTTTAGTAGCATGCTTCCCTAATTTGGGTTCTGTTAGTCATTTGTGGAATGTTTCTGAGGGGTAGGCGGATAACTTCTGGAACTTTCTGTAGGCAGAGCAGGCTTTTCAGCCAGCAAAGCCCATGGGCAAAGGGACGCAGCTGGTGGCAGTTGGAACTCAAGAATATATGACTAGAAATTGTAAGGACCAAGAGGGTGTGGGTGAGGCACCAACAGAATCTGCCAGAGGTGCCATGATCTTCTGGAGCATATCCCAGGCTTTAAAGGTACCAAACCATCTTTAAAAGTCTAAGTAGTTATTGAAGAATATGTGCTGAACGTATGCCTGAGTAACTAGTTCTGTGTTATCCTGCAAGTCATCAGGAAAATTGTTCTATGACAGTAACACCATAATTTTATGGTTCATTAAAATTCATTTTGGTGTATAATAACACTCTTTCCATAAATAACTGTTGACTTTTGTTATTTTCACTCAAGGTTGCTTACTGAATGGGAAGGGTTAAGTTTTTGGTAAAAAAAGGGGTACATATATGCCTTAATTCAGTGATTTACATAATGAATATATTTGCATAGTGAGTCCTGGATAGAATTTCTGAATCTGGAAATGTAATAGACTCTCAAGTGCAGTTAAATTCTCTCTCCAGAACTTTCCCTCGCTATAGCACTCTCCTTCTGAAAACAAACTACATAGTGAAGAATCCACAGTCCTTGATGTTCTGGTCACAAAGATGCTAAAAGAAAATAAGTCTCACTCATACTTGTTTAAACAAAATAATCATCAATCTTCACCTCAAGGGTATTTCAGCAAACTTTTCAAACCTTCAACTTCCTGCAGAGTATTAGCTAAGAGCCTTTGATTTGATAGTTGTTTGGATGGCAAGTTATTGGATTAAACGATGCCCTAAAGCCACCCTTTGGCAAAATTAAAATTCAGTATTTCTGTTGGTAAATTATGCTAGCTTTATTTAATTAGAGATGTCAAAGTGTCTATTTTCTGTTTTAAGTCTGACATCTATTGAGCTTTGCTCTAACATGTTGTTAATTGCAGGGTTGGAAGTGAAATTTTTTTCCTGTGAAGGATATCACATTCTAGGGATCAGAAGAGGAGAAAAACAGATTCATAAGATAAAGTCTAATTAAAGTAAGTATTACAAGTTTCAAGAGTATATCGTTCTAACAATAGCACACAGAAATTTTCTGGTTTTAAATAACATATTTCCCTTATCCATTACGAAAGATGTCCAAAGCTTTATTTTATTTTATTTAAAAAGAACTTGTTTAAGTTGGACTAATAATGCAAAGCCTTCAGATAGTAAAGGCACACAGTTTTCATTAGACAATGGACATATTTTATGAATAAACATTGGAAAGTTTATGATGGTTATGATGTTCTTGAGAAATATAAATTCATTTTCTTTGTAATACAACTGAATAGAGACCGTTTAAAGTACATTTCTTTTCTTGGTCCTTAAACATAAATGAATTTGGAAGTAAACATTGTTGAACTCTTTTTTAGAAGAAAACAGCAAAACTATATCTAGGCATGAGGCTGCCTACATTAAAGAAATGAAACCAAATAGACACTTTATTAAAAGCAAAGAAAAGTAGTGATGAGTTTGAGGTCAGTGAGAGACATATACAAGAGAATTTTTAATTAAAGTAAGAAATATATAGCAATTATTTTTTCAATTACATACTTTAGTGGCCGTACTTTTTTCTTCTGTTATAGGAAGTATGGAAATTATATTTATTTCCATAAAAATGAGTCAGTATTTTGGGGCTGGCCCCGTGGCACAACAGTTAAGGTCACACGTTCCGATTTGGTGGCCTGGGGTTCGCCGGTTCAGATCCTGGGTGTGGACCTACGCACCACTTGTCAAGCCATGCTGTGGTAGGCGTCCCACATATAAAGTAGAGGAAGATGGGCATGGATGTTAGCTCAGGGCCAGTCTTCCTCAGCAGAAAAGAGGAAGATTGGCAGCAGACGTTAGCTCAGGGCTAATCTTCCTCAAAAAAATGAATCTGTATTTTGCAGCATTTGTTATAATAAAAATTTAGTAGAGTTTTATTACCACGATATGCCAATTTTTATTTAGTGGAATATCTCATTAAGGATAACAATTCACTTCAATGCTGAAAATATTACGTGAGTTAAAATAATTTGCCTAAAGAACAATACATATAAATGAGTGGAAAAAATTGTTTAACTCTCACTTCACTTAGCTTCTTCCAGGCTCAAGCCATGGTTTATTTGCATCTTATACAGATACATAAATGGCTACGCAACTTTTTGGTGCTTGAGCCAATCACTTACACTCTTTGTGCATTAGTTTCCTCATCTATAGAATAGATACAATAACCTCATACTTAAGAAACACAATAGCATCTGGCACATAGTAAATACTCTGTAGATGCTTGTCAAATAAAATAAATAATAAAGCATACTTCTCTATGAAGATAGCTAAATTCTCAGTAATTCTGTGTTATAAAAGGTCTGAATATAGAAAGACAATAGTAATTAAGACAAACTGTGCCATGTAGAAAAATGTCTTTGGCTTTCCAGTAATTTTTATGTGGCTGCTTAATTTTGCCAATATTTTCAAAGAATGACTAAAAGGTAGATGGAGAATTTCAGATAATCGTACTTCATTCTCCATTAATGCAGTAATTCTCAGCAAGATGAAAAACATACGGCACAGTATAAAGAATGTGAAATGTTTTTAAAGGAAAGCATACGGACTATATGTAACAAGATTTCCGTCAATCATTTATATAATGTCATTTGCTTTATCCAGATGACCAATATAGGATGTTGAATGTTGGTATAGAAGATAAATGAGATAGACTTTAATATGGTAAGAAATAGAATATTGTCATTAGCATCATATATTTCCTTGACTAACAACATTGCTTGTTCTTTCATTTTATGAACTTCCCTGAGGTGTATTTCTTATCAGAGTATATAAACCAAAACTTTGGACAATAAAATATGGAAAATCTGAAGTAAGTGGTCAGATTTCTTTGGTTTGTCATGTCTACTGTCTTAGATAATGAGTTTTTCATAAGTTATAGTGCCATTCTTAGTGTAACATTGAAACCACAATGAATTTTTAGCAGGGAAATAAAATGTAGAAAATAGACCTCTCTAAAGACATAAGTAGACAATTTCTCCCATAAATCAGGAAATTTACTCTGCATTTACAAATTCTTAACACTGTATCCTTTCTATTGTAAGTTAAATTTATTTTCAAAATAGCGCTGTTTTCTCAAGTCAATGGATACTTAAGTGAAGAATGATGTTTTAAAGTTATATATATCTGAAGAAATAACTGGCTTATATTCCATGCAGTTCTTTTAGTAAATGTAGGTTGTATGAGGAGTTCTTGAAAGAACTATTTCACTTGCAGTGAGTTGTTCCTTATCCAGGGATGGCTCTCCACCCATATGAGTACTTCTACTGGGCAAAATTGCACACATGGCTTCACTTTGCACGTCCATGGTTGCTCGGTCAAATGGCAAATACACATATGACTCAAGCTTGGTCAAGTGTCCCAGAATTTTAAAACATGAAATAAAGAAACAAGATCTAGGAGCCCTGGAATCTAGATCTTGTTACTGAGAGCTTTCTTGAGGGGAGATCCGTAAACATTCTCACGGTTCGGGTCCAAGAATCTGCCCTGGTGCCTCCACTTCTGCAAGTTCACCTTTCAGCTCTTCCTCTGATTCTGTGCATTGTCCCATTTTTACTCCAAAAGTTACATTTTTATACTTTAAATCATCCAGACTTAGTTTTTGCTGTTTACAACTAAAATAACTTTGATCAATATGCACAATCTAAACAGAATTGTTAGATACTGTTTATGAGAAAAAAAAATGAGAAACTGCTATATGGATATAAATTGAGTTACAAATAACAGTAGATACAGTGAGTTTGTATAAATAAGGTAGTACCTACTCACTTAAAAAAATTCAAAATAGGTGCTGGCCCAGTGACATAGTGGTTAAGTTCTCACGCTCCACGTCAGTGGCCTGGGATTCGTAGGTATGGATTCTGGGCACAGATCTATACACCACTAGTCAAACCATGCTATGACGGTGTCCCACATACAAAATGGAGGAAGATTGCCACCAATATCAGCTCAGGGACAATATTCCTCAAGCAAAAGAGGAAGATTGGCAACAGATGTTAGCTTAGGGCCAATCTTCCTCAGGGGAAAAAAAAAAGAAATATATGTAAATTCTTGAAGAACGTTAAGTAAAAATAGCAGAACTTTTGTGTCAAGCAGAGATGGCTTCTCACTTGAGGCTGGGCTCTTCCTATGTCTATGAATATTGGAAACTTATTTAAATTACCTGTGTGTTCATCATTAAAATATAGAAAAAATTGCAATGTTACAAAATACAGACAATGTAATTAATACCCAATGCCTTTTTAAGATTCATTGTTCCAGTTCACATACAATAGCTATTTCAATGCCTGATCACATAAAAGGTGCTAAAGAATATACATTCTGTCTCTCCTCCACAAGAATTATTTATACATTAGGGGGTTGTAGGGATCCAATGCATAGTATCATTCTTCCCTCCCCAGTTTCATGACTAAGTTGAAAAATAAAACCAAAAATGTGGTTTATGAAGGTCCAATATCAACTTAGAGACAATAGAGAAAGAATTCAATCTAGGGGAGAAATGGCTTTCCAACTGCTGAATTTCAGAGTCAACTGACGTCCTCACTGACTCACAGGGCCAGCTAGAAATCCTCAGGCCTGGCCTGCAGATTCAGGGCCAAGCTCACCGAGACCAACAGCTAAGGCGACCACAGGCTCTCTTCAGAAATCAGTTCCAGAATGACCAAGAAAAATAGGGGCCGAGTACCCACCACAGTTTTATCCTTCCAAACTCACCCATCAGGTGTGGTTGAGTACTGAGTATACAGAAACGTTAAAACATGGTAGGAAATGACAAGAATGGGGAAAACAGTTTTATATACAAAACTATGTCTTTGAGTGATTTGGATATCATTTGTAATATTATAATATAAAAAAATACAGAATTTACTTAATGTTTTTGAGTATGCTAGTGGAGCTATACACAGCTTCAGCAGTACCGGGAAATCTAAAGAGAACAAGAAAAATGAAGACAAGAAGTCAGGTGCCAGCAAAAACAAGGCAAGGGTAAGGCAGAAACTATTAGTGGAAGAAAGAGCATAATGGATGATCAAAAGTCTGAAAAATAATAAAGGGCAATACGATGTGAAGGAAATAAGATAGGGGAACAGATGTGAAATGATAAGAGGAATTTTTAAAAACATATGAATATTAATATTTTTAGCCAGAACACTTTAAAATTTTCTATTAAAGCATGGAGTGATCCCTAAAATCATCTTGCTGGAAGCATATATAGCAATATCTATCGGGAGTCAGAAATAAAAGCAATAATAAAGTTACTCATATACACAGATATACATGTAAGTGCACATGTGTGTGCATTGTATTACCTGTTTTCTTTCCACTTTTGAAAACTTTTTCAGTTTTCTTCTTGAATATATTTGTTGTAGTCAAAACAATGGCCTCCCAACGGTGTTTATGGGATCTATGAATATGTTGCATTATACGGCAAAATGGAATTTGAAAATATGATTAAGGTTATGAGCCTTGAGGCAGGGAGATTATCCTCTACTGTCTGGGTTTCCCCAATCTAATCACAGCCACTCTTAAGCACCTGGAGAACTTGCTCAGGCTTGAAAAGGGAAGAGAGGAAGCATAAAGGAGAGAAAAGAGAATCAAAGCAGGAGAAAGACTCAGCACATAGTTGCTGGCTTTGAAGATGGAACAATCAGCCACAAGAAAAGGAACATGACATGGTAGCATCTAGAAGCTGAAAACTATCTCAGACCAACAGCCAGCACAGAAATACCAACCTTAGTCCTACAACTGATGGTACTGAATTCTTCCAACGATCAAAATGAGTGTGGAAACAGAGTCACGCCAGAGACCCCAGAAAGGAACACACACGGCCGTGCCGAGAACTTGATCTCAGCTTTGGGAAACCCGGAGCTGGGAATCAGCAAAGTCAGCCAAGAGTCCTGAGCTGCAGAACTGTGAGATATTCAGTCGCTCTTCTTTTCAGCTGCTAAATTTGTGGTAATTTATGATGGAAGCAATAGCAGACAAATATAATATTAAACAGGTAGTTGTAATATTTTTATATTTGTTGTTTTTCTCAATGGCTGTGGAGAGGGAATGACTTTCCATTGATTCATGAAATGGGAGTCTTATGGTACAGGTGGAGATAAAGTGATGGGCTTTCAATTTTAAAAAGGCATGCTTACATAAAGTAAAAAAAAATTGTGGGGTGAATGAGTCATCTATGGTGAATGCTGTAGAGGACAGAAGGGTTTTGCATTTGTGTCTGGGCTAAAGTAGGCAGAAGATGATATCTGGAAAGTCCTTGCCTCTATAAAATAATGAAAGTGAAATGCTCTGCTATAGAGTTGTCCTTTATTCAGTGGTCTGCGGACGAAAGAAAAGTATATTTATTGTGGTTGCATGTGCTGGAGTGAAAAAGAGTTGAGATATTTAGATCTATGGTTCCATAAGTTTAGTGTTATATAAATAAAGTCTTGTATAAATATATAAATATATTTGTAAATTTTCCTGTTAAGAAAACATTACACCAGGTAAAAAGTGCAATCAAAGAAACAATTTTAATAGTTGTGATAAAAGATGTCCTGACATCAAGAATTGATGGTTAGTATAAAGGAGGAACTAAAAGTTATATTTCACCAGTTAAACCCAAAGGATAATGAATTGATAATATATTGAAGTAAGAGTATGAAAGTAATGAAAATAATGACATCGACATCCTAATTCAGATGATTTAAAGAATGGTAACGCCATACCTGTGATACTGAACACAGAGAGAGGGTTAAATGGATCCTTTCGGATTGAGAACTATTGAGGAAAAATAGCCACATCACTATATCAACACGAAGAGAAAGTAGCAATTCAAATTACTTTGCATATAAAAATTAAGAGTAAAATGTTGCTTTATTTTACTTAAGTATTTCAAAATATATCTTGTGCCCTTCCTTTTAGTTAATTTCTTTATAATTATAATTTATATATATATTTTTTCCTGCTTTATCTCCCCAAGCCCCCCTGTACACAGTTGTATATCTTAGTTGCCGGTCCTTCCAGTTGTGGGATGTGGGATGCCGCCTCAACGTGGCCTGACGAGCAGTGCCATGTCCGCGCCCAGGATCCGAACCCTGGGCCGCTGCAGCACAGTGCACGAACTCAACCACTCGGCCACAGAGCCAGCCCCTATAATTTATATTTTTTGTATTGCTCCATTGTTCAATATCCCAAAAGTGCCTATCAATGCTAAGAAAAGAACAAATTCTTTTGGGAAAGATGAATGGCAAACACATTTTCCCTGATGTTCAGATGAGGTATTGTTTTGGTCCTTTAGAAAGGACCAAAACCTTGGACTGGCGCAGTGGCACAGAGGTTAAGTTCGTACCTTGTGCTTTAGCGGCCTGGGGTTCACCAGCTCAGATCTCAGGTGTGGACCTATGCACTGCTTGTCAAGCCATGCCATGGCAGGTGTCCCACATATAAAGTAGAGGAAGATGGGCACGGATGTTAGCTCAGGGCCAGTCTTCCTCAGCAAAACGAGGAAGATTGGCAGCAGATATTAGCTCAAGGCTAATCTTCCAAAAAAAGAAAAAAAGACTGAAAACTAAGGAGAAGTTACTTTAAATTATTTGAACTTTTGAAAACCAGATGGTCCAAAAAGCAAGCATGATTGAATACACATGTAAGTTTCTTGATTTCTTCTTGAATTTAGACTTCATGTATCTTATCCACACATTCTTATCCCTGAGGGAATATAGCAAAGAAAATAAGAAAAGAAAGGATAAATGATTAAAATATTTTGTAATACAATCAAAATTGTCTTTGTGCTATTATCTCTTCAGAAGCGTGATAGCGGCACTGTCTCCTGCACAGATTATCATTTACTATCCATCATGTGGGCTCAGCTCGGGATGGAGACAGGCTGGCCTTCCTAGAGAGTTTTAATAATGAGTCATCAACTAAGGTCAACAGTCGCTCATTTACTATTTCAAATGGTAAAACTTCAGGCTAGGTCTTTTGCACATGGGATTCTGTCCATTCCTAGCTGATGCCTAAATCCTCCTGATCATGGTTATTGAGTTCATAGTCCATTCCACTAATCAGCGTATGTGTGAGTTTTGGGGAAAAGGGGTGTGCAACGTAAATGGTCAGTGTCAATGATACTCTCCTAATGGACCCTGTGTGTAAACCTCATATGTCTCAGCATTTGATTTTACTACTGTCTCCAAGATATTTATTATGCAAGGAATTCGCAATAGATTGTCTAACATAATACATATTACAATGATTTGAACAAATTTACAATTTATTTTTACAAAGTCAGATAGTATGGACTTAGATGCTAGGAAATCACTTGCTTTCAAAAGTTCTCCTACTAAAATTTTCCCCATTGTTACCTAATTCTAGAGAAATCGAGACACTGTCAACCCAGAGGGTTAATTAGTCAACTTTGGGCATAGGATTTGTATCTTGGTAAGATGGAGTAAAACTCAGCTAAGCTCTTGGCATTCTGTTCCCACTTTGCCTCCTTTGGAATCCTTAGAATTGCTTTCTGAATAATGGCTTCCTTTTTTCGTTTCAGGTGTTACAGACAACCAAAAGCCAAAACTAAAATGTAAGTACATGCAGAAAGAAGAGCTGATCCTCAGCCTTATCCATTTCTACCCTTTTGCTGTTGATTGCACATTATAGAGAAAATGTCCTTCTTACACACAGGGTGACAATTTAACAAAAGTCTGAACTCCATATTTTAGTTAACAACTTATGAATCTTAACTCTCTTAAGACAGGATATTTGTAGACTCTCTTATTTTACGTTGAACTGTTTATTTAACAGTACTGCCTTATTTTAATTAAATTGTATTTACCAGTTTTAATATATGTTGGTAGCTGATATCTTTCTAATTTTAGGGCATTCTTTGCTATTATTGCAAATGTGTTATTTTACTCAGGAAAATTAAAATCTGCTTCTGAAGTTCAGAAAATGCTGTCGAATTTTCTATTCTTATTGAGCTAATTGTAGAGAGCAGTCACTATGCTACACTGGCAAGCTCGCATGACAGATTGTTTTCGTTGTCTTCTCTTCTGATAATCCTGTTTTTGTACTAGTGCCATTGCAAAATGAACTATCTGAACTATTTTTACTTTCCAGAAATTTTGAAGTTTTCTATGTCCTACAAAATTGTCGCATTATTGTGCCCATTCAATGGGCCATGAAGAAATAGACAATTTGGGAGAACTTGAATCTCTATAATGCTGGGAGTTCTTATTCAAGGACACGGTATACCTTTCCTCTCTTTAAGTTTACCTGGTATCCTTTAATAAATGGATAAAAATATTATGGTTGTTTTTCTTGTTTTTGTTTAGATCCTCCATTGATTCATTTCTCATTATTACTCTACTTTGAACATGATGAGTTCTTCCTGGGCCTTGCAGTAGATCCATGAATAGGAGAAATGACGGCAGTGTTCCAGGCTGGGAGGCATTCTCCTTCCATTCCCAACTGAAACATGACTGGATGCTCATCAGTTGACTTCAGATCTTCTGCTCAGTGGTTTACAGACAGCAGGAACTTTGGATAACAATTCAGTATCTCTCACTTCCTTAACCCCTGCAATAGTGTATCGCCTGCGTGTTTTCTTATTCAACCCTCTGTCCCCTAATATTGTTAGGAGCTAACAGTCTCCGTGAAAGCTCACATGACCAGCCTGTGTATCCTGTCCTGGTGCTCCCAAGACTGCTCTTTAACCCCTTGGCAAGTATACCTCCGTTGGTAGATCTTAATGCTCCACAGGCTTCATCTGAGCTCTGCAGCCAGCTCTCTGTTGGATATTTTCCATGTGCCCATTTCTCACAACAGCGCTGGAGTCCACATATTTCACATTACGTTTTGGAAATGAATAAATTAATAGCCGAAATCTTTAAACCGTTTGCCTAAGTCTAATAAGTAGTAAATAAAGGAATCATTATTTGAACAGAATAATGTGTTCACAAAAGAAATAACCTGTTTTTTCTCTTATTTCTTGCTTCATTTTCTTCTTTGTATCTCACACAATGGCTATTACAATTAATTTCGTATGGTGGGACACTAATGAAATCCAATTAAAAAGAGAGTTATCACTTTTTATTACACAATTAAATCTTAATAATAGTAATATTTTCTAAACATCTTTCTATTTTGAATGGAAATTTGTGCTTCTGCTTTCAGCAAAGATTTTTGCTCAAATTTCTGTGAATAGCATCTCCCAAAAGTCCAGGACCCAATTCCCTGGGAAGAAAGCCTCTTTTGTGACATATGTCATTTTCAGGGTATAGAGATGGTGAGGAAATCGAGTTAAAGCCTGTCAGGACTTTGAATTCAGATTTTCTGAGTCTGGCTGGAGAGTG
This sequence comes from Equus quagga, assembly GCF_021613505.1. NCBI lineage: Eukaryota > Metazoa > Chordata > Mammalia > Perissodactyla > Equidae > Equus > Equus quagga. The sequence continues at coordinate 9,168,090 of NC_060268.1, read as the reverse complement.
TACGCTTGAAAAACGGCAGTCTTCTGGTAGAGCCCCGAGTGAAGTAGCAGGACAGAGTTCCGCCGAAGCACCCCATTGACTTCAGGCCCTGATACAGCCTTAGAATTTTGGATATTTTACAGCTGCTTGGTTTCAGAGGAAAAACCAATTTCTCCCTTGTGTGGCTTAATCCTTCAGAAAAGAGAACATAAACTTTCAGATGGCAAATAGGCCAGCTAGCACACTGACCAGCTATACCAATTGTGGCTACATAAATAAATCAGGAACACATTCATGCGATTCATCACTGTCTGCTTTTTCTGTGCACAACGAAAGTAAGAAACAAATATTGATTTTACTAAGAATAAAATCAATCCATAACACAACCAATGGCTTGATATCAACTTCCCCCAACAGCAAATCTTCTACCACCCCGTTATCAACACTTCCATTTAAAACCATAATACAGATTGAAATTCTAAAATATATGTTTAAAGAAAACTCCTGAATTTTATAATATTTACATTTTAAGATGTAAATTTGTATTTTTTAAAACAAAGAAAAATAAAATTTACTACAGCATTCTATCATCTCCCGTCAACCATGTAATTTCGACTTTTATAGTAGATCATGAATAGGTGTGTCATTCTCCACACTGACAAAGAAGGTGGCAGTATCTTTATCTTTTTTAATATTGCTTTTTCTATTATATTTGGTTTTTAAAAATTCAAGCGAATAATGTTGGTTGTGTGGACTTCTCCCTAACACTACTAATTTAGAATAAACCTGCTGGGGGAATATTCAGAGTTGACCTTTTACATTGAATTTAAATTCAATATATGCATTTAAGAATCATCATATTTAATACATTATTTAAAGTATATGTTCCAAAAAGTATTTATAACAAGCAAAATGGAAATGTTAAGTTCACTGATCTTTATGTACATGCCTTAGCAATTTAGTTCATTCTAGTAGAGTTTCACAATATAAAATCTTAAAAATGAGTCATGGAGCAATTAAATTACACAGGATCTGGTGCTTTTTGGTTCATTTTGGATAAAAGTTGGATATTTTCCATGTATTTTCCTGCAAAATTAAGGTCAGGTTGAGGCAGTTTTAACAGACTTATCAGTATTAATGTTGGTAATTCACTGCTATAACTGTGAATGCACAGTGGGTTCATAGAACTAGCAATAATTGAAGAGATTATAATCAATAACATACATTTTAATTTTAAGAGGCTAATCCATAAGATTTTCAATAATAGTATATGGATATATTAAAGTGTTATATTTTTTATCTGAATTTCACATAGCATTGGGAAAATAGGTTTTCCAATAGTAAATACATTATTTACTTCCAGGGGAAAGTAAAGAGTAGCTGATGATAAATAGAGAGGCCATATTTCTTATGGTATGAGAGTCACAGAGATTTTTTAACTTGTTACAAAATATCAAAGTCTACTTGCATTACATGGATGATTTTGCTGTAAATTTAACTGTGAAATTAATGCATCTGCATGGTAAAATGCTAAATCTTTATATAGATATTCAAAAATTTTCCTCCAAAACTTCTGTGCCTGGTTATAATTTAAGCCACAAAGTATAAGGATGTCAAATATAAATGTTAAATAAAATGAATTTCCTAATATTAAAAACATCATTTAATGCAATTTCATTAACCAGATTATTGTCTATTGAGAGTTGCAATGTATTCACACTCTCTCATACATAATTCTGCTTCCAAATCATGAAAAATGAATGCATCAGCATAGGAAGATAAGACTGGCCAAGAGGTAAGTCACGATTTGTAAAGGAGCCCCCATGGAAGGGATTTTGTTCTCCTATGAGCCAAGATCTGAGTAGGAACAGAAGGAAGAAGACTAAAGTAAAAATCTGTATTCTATTCCTAGGAAAAAGTGAGCCCTCAGAAAGTATTTCACCCTATTGGAGTAGGGTAGCATCTTGCCATTTGAAGACTTTACCTAGGATGACCTGCCAGATGTTCCTGATCCCAGAGAAATGACAGTGTTTCCCCAGGGAGGGCAAGGTTGGGAATCTCTATTGCAGAGATTTCAGAGCCCAGGTACTCTTTCTCTCTGAGGAACGAAAACAGGAAAGCAAATGATGAAATAATGGATGTATTTCTCCTGGATTGAGAACTCAAATTGCTATTTGAAAATATTTCCATGAAATAAAAGAGTCAAATTGCAAAGGAAAAAAATAATAATAGCCTGCAACTGAAATTACCAAACTATCTTGGCAAAATGTAGGATTTGGGTGTCGGATTGAGGAGCAAACACCATCATTATAAAGGTTGTCTAGCATTAGAGGTGGAGCAACTAAAGATCTATACAGCGTCATATTCTGGGTAGGAGAAGCATGGCAACGTCAAATGCTTTGGGTGTAGGATAGAACCGACATATTTAGATATGGTGGAAACATACTAAATTGCTTATCGAGATTGGGAATGTAAAAAAAAAAGAAAATACTTGACAAATGGAAAAGCTTAAAAGATATTCCAAATTAACTGGAGCAAAGGTGAGGAAGAATAAAAATTAAACCAACAAAAAAAATAAGCAAAAGGTAAAAGAGAACATAACGAAGTAAAAGTTAATTTTTTAAATGAACTAAAACAAAAGGACTAAAATCATGTATGTATAGATGATTACACTTTTGTATGTATACTAATGTAAATTCACTTTAAAGAACAAATTTTAACATTGGATTAAAATCAACTTTTCTATGCATTACATAAAGGAAACTCTCTTAAAATATAGCACTAGATGATGAAAACACATAGGATGATAGATATTCAGGCAAATGCAAGAAAAGAGGAAGCAAGAGTGGCAACATTAATAACATTTGCCAACTGATTTAATAGACAAAAATAATTGGAGAGAGAGAGAATTTTAATAATGCAATTAACAAACAAATAAATAGATATATTAATAAAATTGCATTCTATAAACGAATATATCTTTTACATGAAAAAGATAAGTAAAAAATTTCTGGAGAGTTCTAAAACAAACGATACATCAAGCAGACTGAAAATAAGCACAGATATTGAAGATCTTCCCAATATAACTAGTAAGTCCAAGATATGCTATATTTCACCTATTTCAAAATGCCCTTCATTATAATCATTATTTTAGGTATTACTAAGGAAGGAAAAAATGCCTCCGATTAAACTTACACAGTGCTTTATTCTCATTTAAAATGCTTTATCCTATATTTATTCAAAACATATATTTTAGTTTCACGCAGTTATATCTCATGAATACTACTGTGGTGCCTGCATAAAGGTGAAAATAGAGCACAGCTCAGTAAGTCCCTTTCACTCTACTCCCATTTGTGGACCTGGACGTTTCTATCTTATTCTGAAATTTTGCAAACTATAACTTGTAAATTAAAGTCCATCATATATCTTCCCACATTAACCTTTAATGCATCTGAAATGAAGACATCACAGAAAAAAATAATGCTTCATCAAAGTATATCAATCAATGAACATAACCTTACCCAATTGAACATATGATAATTGAGTACTTCCCAGCTGTGAAGTAGAAGTCTAAACAGTATTTGACAGCAATCATTTGCTTAATACATATCTGGAATTTTAGATCGATGGCTCAAAGGGAAATGCTACTTCTTTTTCCTATAGGAACTCTCTATAAAAGACATACACGAATAAGCTCTCCTTTTATCCCACCATATCCATAAACTTGACTAATAAGGTAAACAAGAGCATGTAGAAGGGAAAAGAGAAGCTTGGATGGGACTAATAAAAATGGTGAACTGAAGGGTTACAATATGTTCTTAAGAAAATGTTGTCTATTGAGGTAAATACAGTAACAGCTTTAAATGCTTGAACGTATGAATAGTTTTGTAAATGAGTTTTGTACAGTGAAATTATCTGATTAAAATGTGCTTCAAACTGTATCTCTGCTTGTGTCTGCTTGCTTTTCTACCACCTGTGTGCTTGAGTCGAGAATCATTTCCACTATTTAAATACCATTTTCTTCCTGTCTTTTCTTGTTTTCTTGAATAAAACCCATTAGGGGGTTTTTCCTTCTGTCTGATGACGTTGTTAGTACTCAAACAAAATAAAAATGATCTCAGTGGAATCATTCCCAAACTTTCAAGGGACTTTAAAATATGTATGAAGAGAAAATATCGTATCAAAAGTATTTCCGTTGCTTCATGAATATTTTACTTTTCTTCTCTGGACCATAACCACCAGCATATTTTTATTTGAATTTCACTTATTTTCCATATTTTCAATATGTAGCATGATATTATTCTTGCATAGAGAAAAAATATGAAAACATCATCATTAAATATATTAGAATATATTGATATTACCTCCAGAATGAAATGTCAATTATAGATATAGATACAGTTTTTTGTTTAACTCTCATAAAACTGGGTAAGCGTGTTGTCATGGTCTTTTAACTTTATGTTTAATGGAAAGCACAGTATACGTGCATTTTGGAAATTTGTTAAATTACTTATTTTGTAGACCATTTTAATTAATTGTTTTTGTTAAATATGCATTATTTTAAATTAAAGAAATTGAATATGAAAGGGACAAAATTCCTTCTGTCCTTTTGCTCTTCTTTCTTTTTCTCCATTGTCAGAATGGCTCATCACCTGATTGATGTTCCAGTTGGCAAGAAAGTGTTCAGAGTAATGAAAAGACATGTTTCTTCCACGTAAAAGTACAAACCGCAATTGCATACATCACTCTGGCCAATGTTCCCTTTGCCATCACTTAGTCACATGGCCACACTAGGCTGCAAGGAAGGCTGTGCAATGTAGTCATTGAATCATGTGAGCACTGCAGAATGAGTACAGCAGAACAAGTAGCCATCCGAGCCACACCAACTAATTTAGTGCATGTGTTGGCTTTCATTATTCTTTTCAATATTGTATGAGCAATATATTCTTTCACCAATCAATTTCTTAAAAACACTTTTGTCCTTTTAGCTCCAAATTTTAGGGAGAAGTCATAATTGCCTAGGTTTTAAAACACCCTATAATTCATGTAAGATGACACATATAAATATGATACATTATTCTATAAATTAGAAAGAAGGCCTTAATTATCATTTAAGTAAGCCATTAATTCCATTTTCCGCTTTTCTGCTTTCTTTGAGCTTCTTAATTAGATTGGACAAAACTCTTCACAGTTCAAAATGCACCATGCTTTTCAGAATAGTTTTTCTTCTGGAGTGGAATAACATGTAAAACTTCAGAACTATTTAATTGTCATTCACTTACTTTTACTTAAAGGAAGTTTTTCAATCCGCTCTCATTTTTTAGTGATGAAAATTAGCTTTAGCCTCTTGGTCAAGAACTAAATTACTTTTCATCACATGGGCACTTCAGCACTGCACTAGGACTCAATAAATGTCAAACAAGAAAAAAGACATTTTAATTAGAGTTAAACATCAGATAAAAATTTTAGAATTGCCCCAGTCTTATTATCTATCCGTATCTCTGTACACATATACACAAATGAATATATGCATATATACAACAGAATATACATACCTGTGTATATTTTGTGTATACACACAAAAGGCTTGGGCACACAGTAATTTAAAATAATGTACACTAATAAACAACACGAGGAGTTAATCCACCCAGCCTGTAGTACTTTGTTATCGTAGCATTAGCAAATCAATACAAGTCACCTCCCATGCTCATTTGTTAAGACCCTGTCTACTCAGGAAAGAGACCATCTTTCCAGCCAACTGCTTAACAAACACCAACGTTAGCACTGCACTCCCTTCTGCTCTTGAATAAAGAGGGACATTCCTGTACTTGCAGACTGTGTAAGGAGAGAGAGCATAGTGACAGCGGGAGAAAGCTTCATCCTCTAAGAACGTTCCACAGTCTATCTTCAGAGCCAGATAGTGCTCCAAAGCAAAAAGCCTTCACGAAGCTTAGGGCTGGCTTCACTTGTAGCGACTAAAATCCTCCTCACTCAACTTTCACCTGTATAATTTTGTGAAGAAATTCTTCAGAGTTACAGCTATGTTGGAAGAACCCCTCTCTGCATTCTAATGGCGATAGAGGATTTTTCTGAATTAAATATTTTGGATTATTTCATTGAGTATTTGGGAGACAAGGTGTGTCATAATTGTGCCTTTCTCTCAGAAGTCCTGGAGCTTTGGTTCAAACTATCTCTTAACTAAAAATGATTTTTTCAGCCTTTCATGCCCTGATACTGTAAGAATGATATTGAACATTACATGGAATGTTACATCACTAAGTGTAGTGAAGACTGACTCTGTTTTTGAGGACCGACTCCTGACTTATTTCTAAGCTTCACCCTCCCTTCCCCTTTGTCCACATAAGGACAGATGACAAGAAAGCGCTCATGTGCCTCCTCCTTTGACATCTTTTGGCTGGAAATTTAAACCTGCAGCTGAAGGGAACTTTCCCGGGTCCCACTTCCTGGCTACTCTAAAGATCCAGCACACTGGCTCTGCTTTGCCCAAGCCATCCTGGAACTGCCTGAGCCCTCCCAGTTCTCCCCGGAGCCCCTGGGGTAAGCAATAAACTTTCTATTACATTTCCTTGGTGTGTGGAGCATCATAAGCCCGAACATCCAGACCAAATTTAGATGAGGTCCATCCTGTTTCTGTAGGTATCACAAAACACTATGAACCTCATTTTTAGTTTTTCATTATATGAACTGAACAAAAGCCAACTGTTTATCATTTCTTGATATTCCATGAGTAGAGAAAACAAACAAAACTGTATAGATGAGATTCAATTCTCATTTCTGGCCTTTAATTCTATATGAAACTAGGATAATTACTTTTATGCTTATCTCAGTTTCTTCATCTGAAGAAAACTGTTCAATATTGCTTACTTGCAAGGTTTTTTAATGATTAAACTAGAAAAGATAGATGAAACTTCTGGTATAGTTTATGGTATGTAAGGCTCTGCATGTGTTAGTTTTTAGTATATCAATTGTAATACAAAATTAAAATATTCATAGGTTAAAGAAAATGGAAAATCATTTTATAATATTTACTTCTAGATAACAAATCATAATTCACAAAGCTTATGTTTAAATAAATCTGATTCAGAAAAATGTCCTAGAATTTCCACTGAGAAAAATTCTGTGTATCTTAGAATTTCCATGGTTGTCCTAGTAATTTCTGCTAACTATAAATGAGAATAATCCTCTTTGGCTTGATGATCTGACTTCCCATTTCACTGGGGTGGCAACATCATCCCACAGTTCGATGAGAAGGCCCCAGCCCTGTAGTAGCCCTCTGCTTGGGCCCTGACCCCAGGGTGGCTCCTTGCCTGCATCCCATGGCTCTACTGGGCTGGAGTCCTATGCCCACAGCTCTCTTGGGCTGGACTGGGACGTGGAGTCCATGGCTCTGCAGCCCTGTCCCTTGAAATCTAGGTGGAAGAAACCACAGCCCATAGTTTGCCAGGTGCAGCCCATGTCATAGCTCTCTGTGGGGTTTGAGGATGGGGTGAGGTCCCTACTCTTGGACACTAGGCGGAGTCCTCCTGGCAACATGAACTGGAGATGCTGCCTCCCCTCTGAAACCACTCACTCTAGGGGATGATGGGAGTGGCAGTCTTGATGATCTCTGAATTACTTTCAGGATCGTTCTTCCATTGTCTTGGAAAATAGCTCCTGGCTTCTGTTGAGATGACTGATCCCTATTGAACTTATTATCAAACAGTAGCTTGGCCATACCCTTAGTGTTCTCGTTTTTTGCAATATGCATAAGCTGAGAATTTTCCAAATCTTTAAGTTCTGCTTCCTTCTAGTTCAACTCCATCTTTAAGTCATTTCTCTCTTCTCAGTTCTTACTATAAACAGTCAGGAGGAGCCAAATCAGACCCTAACACTTTGCTTAGGGATCTCCTCAGCTAAATATATGATTTCATCAATCACTTGAAAGTTCTACCTTCCACAGAACACTAGAACACAAACACAGTTCAGCCAAGCTCTTTGCCACTTTATAACAAGCATCACCTTTCCTCCAATTCCAAATAAGATGTTCCTCATTTGCATCTGAGACCTCATCAGAATGGCCTTTATAACCCATATTTCTACCAACATTCTGTTCACCATGATTACTTGGTTATTCTCTAAGAAGATTAAGGCTTTCTCTACAGCTCTCTTTTTCCTTCTGAACCTTTACCAGAATCCCCCTTAACTGTTCACTCATGACAATGTAGGCTTTTTCTAGCATGCACCTCAAACCTCTTCCAGCTTCCGTTATCAAATTCCAAAACCATTTCCACATTTTTAGGTCTTTCCTACAGCTGCACCCTACTTCTCAGAGCAATTACTGTTCTAGTCTTTTTGGGCTGCTGTAACAAAAATACCATAGGCTGTGTGGCTTACAAACAACAGAAATTTACTTTTTTCAGTTCTGGGGGCTGGAAAATAAAAGATGAAGATGCTGGCAGATTTGGTGTCTGGTGAGGTCCACTTCCTGGTTCATAGATCTTCTCGCTTTGTCCTCACATGGCCCAAGGGGTGAGGGAGTTCTCTGTGGTCTCTTTTATAAGGGCATTAGTCTTATTCATGGAAGCTCCACTTTATCTCCTCCCAAAGCCCCATTTCCAAATACCATCAAATCAGGAGTTATGATTGTAACGTATGAATTTGAGGGAGACAAAAAAATTCAGTTTATAGCAACTAACATCAGCTGAGTAAACATGTAAAAGAACTGCAAAACTTTTCTTTTTCACATTATACTAAGCTATCTTTCTGCTGGATTGTGTAGCCACGCCTGATGCAGGAAGAGTTAATAGTCACTGGAAAAGGCTTGCCAACAAACTGTGACCTGGGGGTGAGAAGGCTGGTTAGCCAATGACTGGTAAGACCTCCAGGGGGAAGCAACCTAAGCCAGGCACCCGTCACCCAGGGGCACAGATGGAGACACGATATCGGGAGCAGGAGGGGCCGTTGCCTAGGAGGACTTGTATGCTCTGAGATAAAATATACGAGCACAGCAATAACATGATAATATCAAAACAGAGGCCGAGGGAAGGCTCCTTGAGAAATCACTAAGAATTCTTTGCATTCACTAATTACATTGTGCAGAATACCTGTGTATGTTTAACAGATGTAAGCTATGTATATATTGAAACACTGGTTATAATAAACTCAGAATGGCCATCAGCCCTCTCCGAATCTATTCCCGATGTGTACATTGGATTGCAACACCAACAGATTGTGATGAGAACCCATTGCAAGAATACTTATGTTTAAGTTGCTATAACTTGACTTTTGAAAGTCCATCAAGCAGTGCTAACCAAAAGTAGAAGCTATCTGTCCATGGAGATGCTTAGAATTCTGATATTTCTTGATGAAGAACAGTAAAAGAAAGATTTTTTTCCCCTGTGATCAAAAGCACGTTGTTGTGTTTTGTGAAGTTAGAGAATCTTTTCAAATAAATTTTCCAATTCTAGAATTTCTATGTCTTGTAAAATAAAAAAGAATTATAAATAAATAACATTGAAATATAATATTTAAAATAAAGTTATTTGTCATTTAAGTTAAAAATCCTTTTCCCCAGGTTATCTGAATTCTTTTAGATATGTCTCATTTAACTTGGATTGTTTATTATTCCAAACCTTGTTATCGAGTATCTGACATTTTCTGTGAGAAGAAATTTTTAAGACGTGAAGACATACGTTATCTACAAAAAAGTGCAAAAACAATCTGAAAGCAGCAATTTACAGCTTTTTACATGTAAAGAGATATAATTATTATTTTTAATACTTAAACATTATAAAAATGTTGGTTATTTTCAAAGATATTGAAAGTTTTATAAAAGAATGTTATACCCTAGTAACCGTTACTACCATTCCATAAACCCCAGAAAGGAATATTTCCATAAAAAAAGAGGCCATTGTATTTGGTAAGTTTTCTTGCAATCAGAGATATATATCATAGAAATAATCATTACTTACTTTGCATTATGAAGATGCACACACAGAAAAGTATGTTGAAGGAGTTCATTATGTAAATGAAAATTTGATTACTAGATCTGTCTTGTTTCTAGAACTTTCTTAGCAAACATTTAACATGAAAATTATTCAAACAAACTAAGGTAGTTTATACAAATCAGATATTTTTAATATTCCATATATTTAAATAACATCTTCATGTTTTGTAAATTGTACAGATCTTTTTACTCATAGCCTGTTTTATTGAGACATATTTACCTCCACGATATATAGTCAAGATGACTTTAGGTATGGTATGAATTACTTTTAAATATCATATGGGACTCAGGTAATTAAAGAGGAAAACTGATCAATTTCTGGTTATTTACCAATCATGTAGTGTTGTGTTGTCTGCCTGAATTAATTAGGCCCGGCCTGAGTCAAGCCCTTTTCAGTTGAGCTGTCAAGAGTGGTGATGCCACACTGAGCAGGCAATCAAGGAGGTCCGAAATGTCTTGAGAGAGCCAGGAATGGAGCTTGGCTGGGAGCTTTACCGTGGTTGGGTGTGATGGGGCGTGAGGTGAGGGCTGTGGGCACTTGGGTGGCTTGAATTTCCCACAGGTACTAAAGGAGAAAGCACCCAGTCTTTCTTATTAGCTAGCCCAGATGTGGGCACAGGTGATGTGGGAGGGATGATGCTTAAAAGTTGTCAGCAGATAAACATCAAAAAATGGAGTCGGCCTCCTGCTTGGTCACTCATCTGAGAGCAGTTGTGCCTGATAGTTTGAATAATCACTTAATGAAAGCAAAGACATTCATACTTTGTGAGACATTATTAAAAATGAAATCATTTCAATAATGTATCATTTCATTAATAAATTAGGAAGACATAATGTTTGAAGAATTTAGAATAGCAATAACCCTAAACATTTGTGTAATATTTTGTTTTCTCCAAAGTACTTTTACATTGGAAATCATATTATACTCCTCAAATTTCTTAGGGTAATTATTATTCATATTTCATAAAATTAAAAAATATTAAGTCCGTGTAGAAAAAGTAGCTTCTTTAATGTCATGTTAACTAGAATAAAAACATATTTCGAGAGAAGATCCAAGATGGTGCCGTGAGTAGTCCTCTTTGTCTCTCCCCCTTCGAGTCTACAATCATTTGGACACTCATCACTTAACAAAGGACATCCAGATAGCATCTCAGGACATCTGAGAGACCCACGCGACTATACATCGGAAGGCAGATGGACTTCCCTCCAGGAGGAGGTGGAGATAGGTGAAAACTCTCCGATCCCGACCGAACAGCCTAGTACCTGCAAGCGGCTTTCTTCCAACGGATGCCCCCAGAAGATCAACACACACCTAGGGCAGGAGAGAGCACACACCAGAGGAGCGACGGTGGAAACAGGTGACCAGAGCCTTACCTAAACCCCCCGCAATTACTCCTAAACACAGAGGGAAACTCTAGAGTTACACACCTGAACCCGCGGGGAGAGTCTCACCCCACCATTGGTGGGGAGATCCCGCCTGGTGTCCACGGCACCTGGAGGGTCCCAGAGAGAATCCCAGAGGGCACGGCAACCCCCAACTGCCGCTGCCTGCCCAGCGGGGCATGGGATTGCCGGAGATCTCGGAGAGGACTGGGGCTGGGTGGAGCTCCAGCGGCCAGCTCTGCAGCCTGGGGGGGAAGCTCCAGAGTTCCACTGGGGCAGCAGACAAAATTCTCCATCTGCCATTAGCGGAGGGGCTCCGTCAAGCATCCACAACACCGGGAGGGTCCCGGAGAGGAGAATATCAGGTAGGGCAGCAGCCGACCAGCTACCACTGAAATCAGGATCTCCGGCTATCCCCCAGACAGGGCAAAGGGCTCCCTGAGTTCCTGGGAAACAGGACTGGGGCTGGGTGGAGTTCCAGCGACCCGGCTCAGTAGCCTAGGGGGAAACCCTACAGGTTCACAGCAGCCGCAGAGAAAGCCTCTGCACAGCACTAGTAGAGAGCACCCATCCGGTAGCCACAAGGCTGGAAGACCCAGGGACAAAAGTAGCATAGCTAGGTGAGCTAACCACAGACTGTAGAAGATGCCAATAGCTCTGCTGCAACCCATAGTGGACAAGTGAGATTTTGTGGGTGCCGACAGTGACAGAGTGGCAAATATAAGTGATCCTACCCCTGGTTGCTGGAAAAGCCCATCACACCATTGCAGACCCCAAGGAGGGAGCATGTCTAGGTGGGCTGCAACAGTAGGCACCAGCAGCCTGAAGCCCCCCCCCCCCGTGACGGCCCCCACGGCAGAAGAGGGAATCCACAGGACCACTGTGACTACGAGGAGGGGCCCAAGCCCAGTTAGCAACTGTGGATAGGGTTCCTGGTTGGTGCAGTATAAACAGCTGCTCCCCCACCACACCAGCAGAAACAAGTGGAAGGAGCAACTAAACTCTATCTCTATGCGGAGGCACAAATCTACAACATCAAGCAATATGAAAAAATACATTAAATCTCCAGAACAGAAGGAAAATAACAAATACACAGAAAACAATCCCAAAGAAAATGAAATATATAACCTAAATGACGATGACTTCAAAACAGCCATCATTAAAATACTCAATGAGTTGAGAGAGAATTCAGATAGACAACTCAACGAGTTCAGGAGCTATGTCACAAAAGAGTTTGATACTATAAAGAAGAACCAAACAGAAATACTGGAAATGAAGAACACAATAGAGGAGATTAAGAAAAATCTAGATGCACTGAAGAGTAGGGCCGATAATATGGAGGAAAGAATTAGTAATTTGGAAGATGGGAATATAGAAATGCTTCAGGCAGAGGAGGAGAGAGAAGTAAGACTAAAAAGAAATGAAGAAACTCTCCGAGAATTATCAGACACAATTAGGAGATGCAACGTAAGGATTATAGGTATACCAGAGAGAGAAGAGAAGGAGAAAGGGGCAGAAAGCCTATTCAAAGAAATAATGGCTGAGAACTTCCCAAATCTGGTGAGAGAGATGGATCTTCAGGTGACAGAAGCCAATAGATCTCCAAACTTTATCAATGCAAGAAGACCAACCCCACGGCATATAGTAGTGAAGCTAGCAAAAGTCAACGACAAGGAGAAAATACTAAGGACAGCCAGGCAAAAGAAACTAACCTACAAAGGAACCCCCATCAGGCTATCAGCAGATTTCTCAGCAGAAACTTTACAGGCTAGAAGAGAGTGGAATGATATATTCAAAAATCTGAAGGACAAAAACCTACAGCCGAGAATTCTCTACCCAGCGAAAATATCCTTCAAATGCGATGGAGAAATAAAAACTTTCCCAGATAAACAAAAATTAAGAGAGTTCATCACCACAAAACCTCCTCTTCAGGAAATCCTCAGGAAAACCCTCATTCCTGAAAAATCAAAAAAACAAAAGGGGCTACAAAACCAAGAGCAGAGGAGATAAGTAGAAGGGCAACAACAGAGAGTAGCAGCTCTTCATCAGAACAGATTAAACCATGGGACGAGAAACAAAGGAAATTGAAGAAAACTGGAAAACAAAACATAAAATGGCAATGGTAGGCCCCCACATCTCAATAATCACTCTAAATGTAAATAGATTGAACTCCCCAATCAAAAGACACAGAGTGGCAGGATGGATCAAAGAACAAGACCCAACTATATGCTGCCTCCAGGAAACACACCTCAGCCCGAAAGACAAACACAGACTCAGAGTGAAGGGATGGAGAACAATACCCAAGCTAATAATGAACAAAAGAAAGCAGGTGTCGCTATACTAATATCAGACAAGGTAGACTTCAAAGCAAAACAGATAAAGAAAGACAAAGAGGGACAGTATATAATGATAAAAGGGACTCTGCACCAAGAAAACATAACACTTATAAATATATACGCACCCAACACAGGAGCACCAAAATTTGTAAAACAACTCTTAACAGAACCAAAAGAAGACATCAACAACAACACAATAATAGTAGGGGACCTCAACACACCATTAACACCAATGGACAGAACATCCAGACAGAAAATCAGCAAGGAAATAATAGAATTAAATGAAAAATTAGACCAGAGGGACTTAATAGATATATATAGAACACTTCATCCAAAAACAGCAGGTTACACATTCTTCTCAAGTGCACATGGAACATTCTCAAGGATTGACCATATTTTGGGAAACAAAGCAAACATCAATAAATACAAGAGACCTGAAATAATATCAAGCATCTTTTCTGATCACAATGCTATGAAACTAGAAATCAACTACAAGAATAAAGCAGAGAAAGGTGCAGAAATGTGGAGACTAAACAACACACTTCTGAACAAATGACGGATTATTGAAGAAATTAAAGAATAAATCAAATATTATCTGGAGACAAATGAAAATGAGAGCACGACATACCAAATCATTTGGGATGCAGCAAAAGCAGTCCTAAGGGGGAAATTCATCGCAATACAGGCTCACCTCACTAAACAAGAAAAAGCACACATAAACAACCTCAAATGACACCTAACAGAACTAGAAAAAGAAGAACAAACAAAGCCCAGAGTCAGTAGAAGGAGGGAAATAATAAAAATAAGAGCAGAAATAAACGATATTGAAACTAAAAAGACAGTAGAAAGGATCAATGAAACAAAGAGTTGGTTCTTCGAAAAAATTAACAAAATCGACAAACCTTTAGCCAGACTCACCAAGAAAAGAAGAGAGAAATCTCAAATAAATAAAATTAGGAATGAGAGAGGAGAAATCACAACAGATACCAATGCAATACAAGGGATCATAAGAGAATACTATGAAAAACTATATGCCAACAAATTGAACAACCTAGAAGAAATGGACAACTTCCTAGACTCCTACGACCTCCCCAAACTGAATCAGGAAGAAATGGAGAATCTGAATAGGCCAATGACAAGTAAGGAAATAGAAACCGTAATCAAAAACCTCCCCAAAAATAAGAGTCCAGGACCAGATGGCTTCTCTGGAGAATTCTACCAAACATTCAAAGAAAACTTAATACCTATTCTTCTCAAACTATTCCAGAAAATTGAGGAAGATGGAGTACTCCCTAACACATTCTATGAAGCCAACATCACTCTGATCCCCAAACCTGACAATGACAACACAAAGAAGGAGAACTACAGGCCGATATCACTGATGAACATAGATGCAAAAATCCTCAACAAAATTCTGGCAAACCGAATACAGCAATACATCAAAAAGATTATACATCATGATCAAGTGGGATTTATACCAGGGACACAGGGATGGTTCAACATCCGCAAGTCAATCAACGTGATACACTACATCAAGAAAATGAAAAACAAAAACCACACGATCATCTCAATAGATGCAGAGAAAGCATTCAACAAGATCCAACACCCATTTATGATAAAAACCCTCAATAAAATGGGTATAGAAGGAAAGTACCTCAACATAATAAAGGCCATATATGACAAACCCATAGCCAACATCATACTCAATGGACAAAAACTGAAAGCCATCCCTCTGAGGACAGGAACAAGACAAGGGTGCCCACTTTCACCACTCCTATTCAACATAGTACTGGAGGTGTTGGCCAGAGCAATTTGGCAGGAAAAAGAAATAAAAGGAATCCAAATAGGTAATGAAGAATTAAAACTCTTGCTGTTTGCAGATGACATGATCTTATATATAGAAAACCCCAAAGAATCCATAGAAAAACTATTAGAAATAATCAACAACTACAGCAAAGTAGCAGGGTATAAAATCAACATACATAAATCAGTAGCATTTCTATACACTAACAATGAACTAACAGAAAAAGAACTCAAGAACTCAATCCCATTCACATTACAACGAAAAGAATAAAATACCTTGGGATAAACTTAACCAAGGAAGTGAAGGATCTATACAATGAAAACTACAAGACTTTCTTGAAAGAAATTGACGA
The DNA here is from genome assembly GCF_021613505.1 of Equus quagga. NCBI lineage: Eukaryota > Metazoa > Chordata > Mammalia > Perissodactyla > Equidae > Equus > Equus quagga. Next base: position 9,152,230 of record NC_060268.1, on the reverse strand, counting down.
CAACATAAAGAGATGGAAAGACATTCCATGCACATGGATTGGAAGAATAAACATAGTTAAAATGTCCATACTACCTAAAGCAATCTACAGATTCAATGCTATCCCAATCAGAATCCCAAGAACATTCTTTACAGAAATTGAACAAAGAATCCTAAAATTCATATGGGGCAACAAAAGACCGCGAATTGCTAAAGCAATTCTGAGCAAGAAAAACAAAGCTGGAGGAATCACAATCCCCGATTTCAAAACATACTACAAAGCTACAGTGATCAAAACAGCATGGTACTGGTACAAAAACAAGTCCACAGATCAATGGAACAGAACTGAAAGCCCAGAGATAAAACCACACATCTATGGACAGTTAATCTTCGACAAAGGAGCAGAGGGCCTACAATGGAGAAAAGAAAGTCTCTGCAACAAATGGTGCTGGGAAAACTGGAAAGCCACATGCAAAAGATTGATAATTGGCCATTCTTTTTCACCACACACCAAAATAAACTCAAAATGGATCAAAGACCTAAAGATTAGGCCTGAAACAATAAGTCTTCTAGAAGAGAATATAGGCAGTACACTCTTTGACATCAGTTTCAAAAGAATCTTTTCGGACACTATAACTCCTCAGTTGAGGGAAACAATAGAAAGAATAAACAAATGGGACTTCATCAGACTAAAGAGCTTCTTCAAGGCAAGGGAAAACAGGATTGAAACAAAAAAACAGCTCACTAATTGGGAAAAAATATTTACAAGCCACTTATCTGACAAAGGGTTAATCACCATAATATACAAAGAACTCACACGGCTTAACAACAAAAAGACAAACAACCCGATCAAAAAATGGGCAGAGGACATGAACAGACATTTCTCAGAAGAAGATATAAATATGGCCAATAGACACATGAAAAGATGTTCATCATCGCTAATCATCAGGGAAATGCAAATCAAAACTACACTAAGATATCACCTTACACCTGTTGGATTGGCAAAAACATCCAAAGCCAAGAGCGACAAATGTTGGAGAGGTTGTGGAGAAAAAGGAACCCTCATACACTGTTGGTGGGAATGCAAACTGGTACAGCCACTATGGAAAACAGTATGGAGATTTCTCAAAAAGTTAAAAATAGAAATACCCTATGACCCAGCCATATTACTGGGTATCTATCCTAAGAACCTGAAATCAGAAATCCCAAGAGTCCCTTGCACCCCTATGTTCATCGCAGCATTATTTACAATAGCCAAGACGTGGAACCAACCTACATGCCCAGAAACTGATGATTGGATAAAGAAGATATGGTATATATACACAATGGAATACTACTCAGCCATAAAAAAAGACAAAATTAACCCATTCGCAGCAACGTGGATGGACCTCGAGGGTATTATGTTAAGCGAAATAAGCCAGTCAGAGAAAGACGAACTCTATATGACTCCACTCATAGGTGGAAGTTAACATGTTGACAAGGAGATCTGATCGGTGGTTACCAGGGAAAAGGGGGGGTGAGGGGAGGGCACAAAGGGGGAAGTGGTGTACCCACAACATGACTAACAAAAATGTACAACTGAAATCTCACAAGGTTGTAATCTATTATAACATTAATAAAAAAAAAAACATATTTGTTGTACTTGTACTTGGAAAGGTTCTTGATTTGCAACCCAATTTAGTCTCAATTCATGTTTTGTGTTCCATCTTCCACAATAATATGATAGGGGTAGAAATGGGTTATATTATGGAAATCTGGAAATATTATGAATTATGCTACCATAACACTAAAATAATAGAGGACTATTAATTTACTTATATCCTAAGTTTGATTAACTCCACTCACAAAATGACCAAACACAACCTCGAAGAATATTGATCCAGATAAACATTTACTTTGGCTCAATAGTGTTGAAATAATAACAGTGATAACAACAACAGCACCGACAGAAATATCAACTATTTGGTTTTCTGGAGCTAGACAATTTAGAAATTTATTCTACAGTTCATGTGGAAAACATAAACATTCAATAGCTATGAAACATTAAAGATAAAATTAAATGTTTGGAATTAGCATAACATACTGTAAAATCTCTGCAATTAAAATAATATGTTGCTGACCTGTGAAAAGCTATATATCTGGAACAGAATAAAACATTAAACACGAGTACATGGAAATTTACTGTACAATAAAGGAGACATTTTAAATCACTGGGGAAAATAATCTTTTTACTAAAAGTTTGGGAACAATGGTATACCCATCTGGACACAATGACTATTGAATCCAAACATAACTGCTTATACCCCTAAATGGAACAAAGTGGATCAAAGATCTAAATGTTAAAATAGATTTGAAATTATAGACAAAATCTGGATATATTTCTTTATAACCTGAATGTTTGGAAGGCTTTTGAATTCTGGCCCAAAAATTCAGGTCCAATTTTTGTTGCTAGTTTATGTCATATAAAAATAAAGTAGAAATTTCTGCACAACCAATAAATGAACAAACAAAAAAAGGCAAAGTCCAAAGAGAAGGACTAATTAGGAGAAGCTCTTGCATTATATCACAAATAAAGCATTAATGTTCCTAAGATAAAAAGAAATCTAAAACGACATTTAAGTTCAAAAAAAAATGCAGAAGGCCTATAGATAATAGACAAAAAACACAGTTCACAAAAAAATTTGTGCAAAAACCCTAAAACTCATCCTTCCCACTGATTACAAGCACACACTACATATACGAGAGTGTATACATATATATATACACACTTGTGTATGTATTTATACAAATAACATGTAAATAGTATACTATCAATTTGGAGTTTTTTATCTTCAGTGAAGACATGAGGAATATATCATGATGCAAAAGATATAATTCGAGAAAGAGTTGGTAGTGAGGCAGCAATTTATTTACAGTTTCTGTCATCAAGTTCCGCCTCAGTCTAATCTCATGAATGATGCCTCCAGTTGACGGTGGATGGTGAAGGATGGCTAGGCATACCTGGCTTGACGGCTACATAGACGCTTTTCATGATGTGCAGCTTAGGTGGCGTGAGCACCTGGTACCTTTTCTTCAGTCCCTTAGTCTCAAAAGCACCGCAGTAAACAGTCAGGAACTAATTTCTCTATAGGAGAATAGTTACTTGCTAAAGAGCAACTTTGTTAGAAATCCTAAGGCATTTTAGTGAGATTCTCCTATTGAACCTAATAGGAGTCCTGGTATAGCCTCCTGATCAAGTTCACACACTCTGGACACTGTTACATATAACATATAGGAATCAAATGCCAGAAATATTTGTACTAAACACAGGCCAGCACTACTGAACAGCTTAATTTTTTCTGCCTCCACACAAATCTAGAAGCACAAATATAGTATATGCTCTGTATTCTAAGTTACTAACTTAAGTACTCTGCCTTCTTTTAAGAGGTAAAAAATGCAAGCTTCTTTCATGTCCTTCACTCTAGTAAGAGAGATCCTTTTATGCCCCAAACATCAAGACCTATACTAAGTAGGCAAAATCCTATGTAATGCTGGTATTCAACTTCTCTTCTCTGTAACATGGTTATGGCCAGGATACTTAGCATGGGGTGCTTGCTGATATCTGCCGTCTAGATTCTTTCAGTGTGATGCGCAAATATGGTAGCCCAATGACTTGGATAGAAATTGAGAAGCTTGAAAGTGAGGTTCTGGAGATGATGTAGTTACTGTTGATGAAAAAGTGTCATTTGTGACCATGGGAATTGTTAGTTTAGCTTAGAGGAGGAAAACATGATTGAATGAAGGAGCACAAAGAGCCAAGAGATTAAAATGCTAAATATTTGGAAGAGATTTTGTATTTGAATATTGAAGTGACTGGGAATAATGCTAGGAATAATAGTAAGGAGTAGAATATTATGGATAGGTTAAAATATTATAAAATATTTCAGGAGGTGGCCAAAAAATCATTAGGTGACAGAAACAGTGGTATTAACGTCTAATAACATTTGCTTTTCAAGTGAGAAGAAAGCGTTGGAGAAATATTATCAGTGGCCCTGAGATGCAAAGCAAACACAAATTCCACTTCAGATAATTTGGGGGAAATCAGTGCCCTCTGGGGACAAGCATATTTGAGTAGCACAGAAAACTGAAATAAACGTTGGAAAATTAGTTGAGGATTTAGAAAAACATGCTGATGATATACCATGAATTCCAGCAGAAACAATAAAATGGTTTGGGCAGACATTGAAGAACATGTGACAGAGGCCATTTAAGGTAATATCTATAGGATGACTGTTGATCTAGGTGTGGGGTCGGGTAGTCCAGAAAACTGAGTAATCATGGTCTATCACAGTTTCTAGCAAGACGTTTTGAGTGTACTGCCCCCCTCTGGGGTGGACAAAGACCCCCCTGGTGTCATGATCTCCAATGCAGCATTAGCCCTTTAGAGGGGCTGTTTACCTGAGACTAGGAGACCTTGAGCCTTCAATGGGATGGGGGGGTGTGAACTTCCAGAGGCTGGAGGTGTTGCAGCAGTTTGAGTAAGCATTGAAAAGTGAGGATGTGACTAAGAACTCATGTCAGAGGATGTCACTCCTAATTACGGGCATTAGTAATTTCAAATCTTAGTCATTCATTGACCTATGTAGAGATCACTAACCATAGGGATCACCTGAAGTAGTCCATCTAATTCTTTAATTCTTAGCTATATTTTAAATTGAATCATGTAGGTTTATATAAGGCATTATTAATAAAAATTGTCTCTATAATTGCTTTAACAACAGTGTGAATCTCTATGTATAGAAAAATTGCCTTTATGCAGAATGATTTACTAACACATCTTGGTAAAGCTTTTATTTAAAAAGGAAGACACTGACATGAACTATAGGTGATTAATATACAAATATCTATGTAAGAAATTAAAATTATTTGATTTACTCTTTTATTGAAATTGATTTCCTCATATTATATGAAAATAGTATAGGCTGCAGTCAGACCCCCTGGTCTGGCCCTTGAGATCCTCATAGTCGGGTGCTCTCCACCACCTCTTATCTTTCCAAGTCTTGCAGTCCAGCCCTCTCACTACAACTGATCTGATTCCATTGGTACCTCAAGTCTACTGGTTGTTATATTCTGCTATATGTAACTAAAATCACTTTCTTTGAAGCCTCCCAAATCGCTCCTCATTCCCTTTTCTTCTTCTAGGTAAACCATGAAATGTACTATGGTCAGCCTTGATTAAAAAGTTTTTATTGGGCCAGCACTGGTGGCCTAGTGGTTAAGTTATGCATACCCTGCTTTGGCAGCCCAGGTTAGCTTCTGGGGCACAGACCTATACCACTTGTCTGTCAGTGGCCATACTATGCTGGCGGCTCACATACAAAAAGAGGAAGATTGGCAGCAGATGTTAGCTGAGGGTGAATCTTCCTCAGCGAAAATAAGGTATTAATTTGTGTTCTTCTTGAATATACTTTCCCCTCTTTTCTACTTTCCTAATTTCTTCTCATATTTCAAGACCCAGATAATTCTTACCTTTTCACAAATCTTTTTCCAAATTCTAACACCATGTGTTGAAATTTGTAAAATGGCATGACCCATATGATTCTTTTTTTCTGCTGCTTTAAAGTACTATTTAACCTTGTCTAATTGTGGATGGCTGCATATTACATGAAAAGGTGACTTCACACGTGCAAGGACTTTAAATTTCTATCTTCACTTATACACAATTATTTGTTAAACAGACAAATGCGTAATTAGAAAAACATGAGTGATTGTAGCTGTTGTCTTTGTCTAAAAATCTTTTTCGATCTTCCCTTTACATCTCTTCTCTATTATTACTTTTAACAGAGGGCTTAAACCAAAAATTTTGACACAGTTTTCTCAAGACTCATAGTCACATTTTTAATTTCTGCTTTGATAGGACATAACTTGTACTCAACAGTTCAAGTTCTTTACAGTTAAAAATGATGAATAAAGGAAAATGTCTGGCACTTTATTATCTAATCCTGTTGTTAAAGAAAACATTGTACCACACAAGATGAATAGCAAAAGTTGATTTTTTTGATACTATTGCCGGCAATAAGGAAGAGAGCATAGCGCAAGTCTGGAAACAGCTCCACTGAAATGAAAGGTGGGAGAATTTTAAGAGCTGGGGTGGAGGGATCATAGGCCACCTGTGTTTGCTGATTGTTTTTCCCCAAAGAAAAAGTAATCTTTCTCCTATCTTCATGATAGTAGAAAACTACCTCCTTCTTCAGGAGCTTGGAGCCAGGCACCCACCCTCCTACATAAACCAAGACATTGGGCGCTATCTCCCTTACTGACACATTCAAAGGGATGACCCCAGAGTCCTTGAGAAAGACAGGTGAGCGTTGTAAAACTGGCAAGAAGCTTTTAAAAAGAGTTAAATCTCCCTAAGGGCAGAGAAAGAATTGGAATCACAAGTTTCCTAAAGCAAAAGGACCTAGGAAAAGGGAGATCAAGAGCCCGGAGTCAGGAAGAAGCCTGTCTAAAGTTTGAGCTGAGCTGAGGGGAATTGCTAAGGCCTTTTTGGTCATTAGTCATTACAGCACAAGATGCATCCGTTAGGTCCAATTCTTTTTCTATAAAAGAAATTCTACTTTAAGGACTGAACAATGTCTATTGTTTTACAAAGTTATAGCAATGTCTTGCTTTCCAACCAGTCTTAATTGTTTACAACAACTCAAACGTTCCTGTAATGTTTCATTCATTCCACTGGTGTCCTAGTGTCACATTATATAGTCTGTTGTGGCCACTACATAGTGAGTTATTTAAGGCTAGTGACTATATATAGATATATATACATATATATATACATATATATATATACTAGAAATATAAATTATAGCTCCTGGAAGCTGAGTCAGAATAAGGATCCAGTGAATTCTAAGAACTTTGCCAATGATAATGTGTCTTGAATGACTAAAAATTCCATATGGGTGATTACATTATTTTAAATAAATTATTTTGATTAAAATAATTTATTTTAAATAAATTTCTTCAATCTCTCTCAAAAATATTTATGCAAGATTTTGTTGATATTTCTAAATCATAGTTATTTCTTTTGGAATAATATTTCTAATTGAAAACAAAGAAGAAAGATGAACTTCATCCATAGCTGCTGTAATTGATTACCATTATCTTAGTTATTGAGGAATTCATGATTTCTTTTGAAAATGCTTAGTAATATCAGAGATATAAAGTTGTATTTATGGCACATTGCTGATTTCATTGTCAGAATTATTAAGAGATACTTGATTATGCTAGTACCTGAAATTTCTGGCCTACTTTATTACATGCATTTAGATTTATAAATAGATGTTTACCATATTTTTATTGTTTCTGCTGAGAGATTTATCAAATATATGTTATTAATTCTCCAATATTTATATCTACGTGAAAAATGCATTGAACTTTGATTATTTTATATAAATGCCATTTATTTTTTACAGAAAATCTGATAACCCATTGCAAATTTTTCTCTGTATAAGAAAAGGTAAATTTTATATATATATAGTTTAATATTCTTCAATGGGAAGCAGAAGAACCTAAGTTCACAAAGAGAAAGAAAAAAGAAGAATACATTGTTCAGTAGGACAAAATTTCAAAATACATAAATTTCTTTTAAGACACAAATTCATGCAGTATTATTAAAAACAGTGGATCATGCATTCTTATATCAACATTAGAACCAACTAAATTACATGAACCCCGTTATCTCTTTTCCTCAGAGACTTTAAGGTCAATGTTCCATCTATAGCCCATTCAGGATAAATGTTTTACACATGTCTTTCAGTAACGGTGTTGGTAGATGAAGCATGTGAAAATTTTACCTCTGCGAGTTTTAAAAGAAATAGGAAAAAGGAATCTACAAAGAAATATTTGAAGGGAAAGTTTCTTCAAACTGAATATTTTTACTATAAGTTTTTTCTTGTCCAAAAAGATGTGTGTCCCTATATTTAAAAAATGCTATAATTTAGGAATTGCTAAAAATAATATAACTTAGGAAATAACCAAAATTGTTATATTTAAAATAACCAATAATTGTATTAGACTTCATAAGAAAAATTTACTTCTTCTTGATATCTTAAAAAATGCCCAGATTTGGGGGGAAGGCTGTGTTGCCTAGTGGTTAAGTTAAATGCACTCTGCTTTGGTGGCCTGGGTTTGGTTCCTTAGTGCAGACCTATGCCACTCATCAGTGGCCATGCTGTAGCAGTGACCCACATACAAAATAGAGGAAGATGGGCACAGATGTTGGCTCAGGGACAATCTTCCTCAGCAAAAGAATAAAAATAAAAAAGCCAAGATTTTAATTGAAATTTATACTTCAGAGTACTTCTAACTATATTCTTTCTTTCTCTTTGTTTACTTATATCAGAATTTGCCCCACCCTCATTTTTTGATTGTCTTCAATTTTCAGATGTGCTGGTCATAGGAATATTTTTCTCAGCTGTTGAAGTATACTTTAGTAAATATCAGTAAGTGAATTTTATGGAGAACGATGTATCTTTTATAAACACATTATAAATCATAGTCTGCATTTCCTGACAGTCTACAAATGAGTTTTATTTCAAATATTATCATTTCTACTAAGCCATCACAATAAAATTAGACTATAAAATATTCTACATAATTTTGTGTAGTATACAAGAATATTTTGAACTGAATAATTGGGAGAAGAGTTTTCTGGAACTAGGTATATAGAATTGAGAGGACAGTCTCTAGAAGAATTTGCATAGGATATTAATGTTGGGCCAGTTGAGGTCAGTGCACACAAACGAAGAAGATCTAGAAGAGATACTCAGCAGAATAGAAATGATACAAGTCAGGAAGCACAAGAGCCTTTGAAAAGTACTGCAAGGGAGAGGATCTAAGTTCATCCAAAGTTGAGGAAAATCACGGATATAAATTTACCAAAAAATTAATATAGTTTTGGCATCCGGGTTAAGAAGATAATGGGAACCATGGGTAATTTTTATGCCTCCATATTTTCCAAATTTTATTCAAAGAACAAGTTCTTAAAACATTTATAGAGGTTCTGTGAATAAAAGTGTTTCATAGTCTGTTTGTTTAGACACAATGTTTAAAAAATGAACAGGACTTTTAATATAGAGAGATCTCTGAGCTTTAATACTCAAGTATAATGCATTGCAAATTTCTAAATGCGGCACACTGTAGGCAGTATATCAAAATTATTTGACACTAAACCATCAATGGGGCAGGAGCTTCACAATACATAATTTGGGGAAATACTCGAACTTTAACTTAAAAAATTTCTATGTTTTCTATTGGAGCTGATAAAATTAGTTACTGCAAAAATAGTGAATGATGGATGGAATTTGCCAAATAGTTCCATTATAAGACCAAAAATATTTCTTTATTTTGTAATTGCATGAGAAGATCCATTTATAGCATATGAAGTTCAAAATATAATAACAGTGGAAACAGAGTAAATTCATAATTTGACTAACACTATTGAAATATTTTATTGTTCTTTGTACTGTTTTTTTACCTGTTATCTTTCATACCAGTCTTTATTCATTATGGACCATAGTAACTATATTTGCATACAGAACATTATTCTTTAAGATTGTTTCCAGTTTTGTATCTCCTTAACTATTCACAAACACCTTGAGGAGGAGGAGAAGCAGATATCGTTTGCTTCATTTGAAATATAAGGAAATAGACACAAATATGGAAGAGTTACCGGTGTAACCAAGAATCCAATGCAAGCAAAGAACACATTTTTTATTCTATGATGATCTGACTTGGGACATTAATTTAAGAATGCTTCAGAAATGTTATATTTAGTATTTCATCTGTATAGTATTCACTCATGCTTTTTTTGTTTCTGACTAGTTGACTGTTAGTCTAGAAACATTTATTTGACTTGTAGAAATTAGAACTTGGTCAACATTAGTGCTTTGCCGCAAATGTATAAGAAAAATTTATTCCTCCATCTAGAGGTTCAGCTCAATACAACAAATATTATGCAAACAACCTAAGGACACTCTGCCTAAGAGACTGGTCTATTCCGTTCTCATACTGGGTATCAGCCCAGGCACTTTTTGGCTATTCAAGCTATTCCTTCTGCTTTCTTTTTTCTACATTACATTTTGAAGCCTCCTCAGTCATTTATTTTTCCTTCCTTAAGAAAGGATACCGTACATTTTTTATTGAACAACTTCAGTTGACACAGAAAAATTTTGAATTAGCAAGTAGATATTTACATATAACAGACAAAGTTAATGTGAATTATATAGTTATTTGAAATCTTTTTTTATTCCACTCACTTTATAGACAAATAGGAGTTTTATGATCTGCGCATCTCATGCTTTCTAGGAGCACTACAAATTTTAAAAGATACTACTTATTGGGACAAACCTCATAATTAGAGCAAATAGCTGCATATACAAAAATCATTTGTAAAAAGATTCTTGAGACAACAAAAAAGCATTAATGCTAATTATGAAAGTGAAACACAAGTGGAATTAAAGATAATAAATTAGGAAATTGAGTCATTTGTAGCCTGATATAAGACAAACATAGCCACAGAAATTTCTGTAATGTCCTGGATATAAAGTCAATTTATATTTAAATCATTGTAAGACATTATTGTTTTGTGGCTATCATGGAGTTGTCATGGTTATGTAAGCATAAAAATAAAATATTTTGTAAAATATCAAATTAAATAATTAGAAAATATTTCTAATACAATTATAATTTAATCTAAACATATTATGCAAATCTGCAAGGAAATTTAGTTCTGGAATTAAGTTTGGGGCTGAAACTAGCAATATATTTAAGTGAAAATTCCTGTGTATCATTTGTACACTAGAAAGTACTTTTCAGTTGTGCATTTTATGTCTGGGTAACAAATTTCTAATTGATTCAGCTACAACTGTACACGCCCTGTGGAGCATAGGTAAAAAACTTTTAGTGTCATATTCCTTCTGTTTCAGATTGGCTTTCTCCCATTATTGCTGTATATATTACCGAGGTTCTCCATATGCGGTAGGCACAGTCTGTCCTCCCTGCAAGACTTGTGTAGAAACAACAATAAAGTGAGAATATTCGTTGTATAAAAACATTCTGTAGCATCAAGGATTTTAAGTATCTTCAGAACTATCAAAGGGGATAAAGCTCACTTAACTGACAAATAAAGTCTCTGTATTCACATGAATAACTACAATATGTTTTCTGAATTTTACTGCCAAACTGACACAAATAATACTGATATCAAACAACCACTTGATTTCTATAAACTGAAGATTATTTAAAAATTAATATACTGTTTATTACATTCAAATATTGATCAAAATATATTTCAGTCTGATACTGGCTTCCTTCTCTCTCCTTATTTGCATTAAATAATGCTTCTTTGTTGGTTTGTTTTCTGTTTGTTGGTTGGTTTGTGTCTCTCTCTCATTTTTGTGTCTCTGTCTACTCCATATTCTAAACTATTTTCATTGGCCTTCTCTCCAATCTCTTTTATTGATCTCTCTCTTTCATGTAAAGAAAGTGAATTTGTCGATCTTCAAATTTGACCTCTCTCCAAGTCTTATCTTTCATTTTCCACACCGCTGGACGATAAGGCAGATAAATCACACAACGTAGATTCAAAATTGAATGTTGAGTGTGCAGTGTCCCAATTTCAATTAGTACTGTTTTAAGCATTTCTTACTCATTTCGATGTCGCCAGAATTCTTTCAGCCACCTTTTTTTCTTGTCACTGAAATTCTGTACCTTTTTACCAAACTATCCCCATTTCCCCTGCCTCCCCAGTCCCCGGCAACCACTTTTCTACTCTGTTTCTATGAGTTTGACTTTTTTTTAAGATTCTGCATATAGGTGATACCATACAGCATTTGTCTTACTCTGTCTGGCTTATTTCACTCAGCATAATGCCCTCAAGTTGCACCCATTTTGGGCAAAGGGCAAGATTTTCTTCGTTCTCTTTTTTATTGTATATAGTACAATTCCCTTATCCATTCATCTACTGATGGATGTTTAGGCAGTTTCTGTATATTGGCTATTGTAAATAATTCTGCAAGGAACATGGGAGTGCAGATATTTCTTCTATATCCTGTTTTCATTTCCTTTAAATGTATGACCAGAAGTAGGACTGTTGGATCATAATGTGGTTCTATTTTTAATTTTTTGAGGAACCTCTGCACTGTTTTCCATAATAGCTGCACCAATTTACATTCTGCCAACAGTACACAAGGGTTCCCTTTTCCTGCACATCCTCACTAACATTTGTTATCTCTTGTTTTTTGATGATAACCATTCTAATAGGTTTAAGGTGATATCTCATTGTGCTTTTGGTCTGCCTTTCCCTGATGATTAATTATGCTGAGTACTCTTTCATATACCTACTGGTCATTTGTATATCTTCTTTGAAAAGATGTCTATTCAGTTCCTCTGCTTATTTTTTAATCATTCTGTTTGTTTCTTTGCTATTGAGTTGTATGAGTTCTTTTGTATATTATCTCCTTATCAGATGTGTGGTTTGCAAATATTTTCTCTCATCATGTAGGTTGCCTTTTCATTTTGTTGATGGTTTCCTGTGCTGTGCATTTATTTTTCACTCCAACATGTTCAGAACATAAGGTTAAAACATTTTTTGGTCAGTGAAAATTTCTAATTATAGAAATATTACATAAATAAATAAATACGAATTAGAATATATCACCATTTTGCAATCCTTAATTAGATAACAGATTTAGCAATGATTCTTAGTGGCAATCTCACAAAAACAAAAGCAACCAGACATATATATCCCCTTGAGTTAGTCAGGATTCCCTAGAGAAACAGAATAAATCAGATGTATTTGTCAAAAGAGATTTATTATAAGGAATTAACCCACATGATGATGGAGAATGAGAAGTCCCAAGATCTCAGGAGGGATCCAATGATGTAGTTCTAGTCTGTGTCCAAAGGCTGACAACCAGGAGAGCCAATGGTACAAATTACAGTCTGAAAGCCAGCAGGCTTGGAATCCAAGAAGAGTGGATGTTTCAGTTGAAGTCTGCAGACAGGAAAAGATCACTATTCTGGCTCAACCAGTCAGGCAGGAAGAAATCCTTTGGGAGGGTCAGGCTTTTTTGTTCTGTTTTGGTTTTCAACAGGTTGGATAAGGCTCACCCACACTAAGGAGGGCAATCTGCTTCCCTTAATCTACCATAATCTCGTCCAAAAATACCCTCACAAACACACAAGGGTGATGTTTGATCAAATATCTGGGCACTCTATGGCCCATTCAAGTTGACATATAAAATTAACCATTACATCTGCGAAAAGAAGTACACAGATTTTTCAAGAAAAAAAAAGATATAAGGAAGCTTGAAACATTAAACAATATTTAAGAGCCATTTTTCTGAGTCACAATATATGGAAATTGTTTGAGTAATTATTCAAACTAACTGTTTTAAAAATAGATATTTGATGAAAAAGTTCCCAGGATGGATGGTGGTAATGGTTGCACAACAATATAAATCTACTAATGCCACTGAACTATATATTTTAAAATGTTTAAAATGATAAATTTTACTTTATGTATATTTTACCACAATTTTAAAAATATTTAAAATAGAATTAAAAAATAAAACCAGGAAAAGTTGATATTTGAAGACATTAAAAATTAGTGTTAATTTTTAGGTTTATAATGACACTGTGACTGTTTTTTAAGAGTGCATATTATCTGGGGATACTTACCAAACATTTTTAGTTAAAGTGATGAATCATTGGATTTGATTCAAAGTAACCCAGGAGGAGACATGGAAAGTGGCATAGGTTAACAATTTGACCACATATTCATAATTGTCAATGAGGATTATGGGTATTTTATATTGTACTTGAAAATAATGTAGTTATGTGAAATTTCTAAAATAAAAATTTTCAAAAATATAATCATATTTCTTTATTCCTATTATTTTCTATTCTTTGGAAAACTACTCCTATCTCTGTACATTCTAATGTTATTCATTCTATTTGTGGCAATTTTTAAGTAAAATAGATTTGGTCAAGCATTTACTCTCAGATTTGAGGCATTTTTCTTTGTTATAAAATGGGAATAATAATATCCACTACATATAATGATCGTGATGACAAGGTCAGATAACATTCACATAAGCAAGTACATTGCCTGCTGCTATGCATCAACGTGCTTCTCTCCCTTTCTGAGTTGACAAAATCTTTCTGATCCCTGGAGGATTCATTTTTCCAGGATTCTCCTTTTAGTTCCAGCTTTTATTTGTCATAAAAACAAGGCTTAGCGCTGTGATCTTTTGTCTGACACAACACTAGCACTTGTTCTGCCACATGACATTTTGTAGCAAAGTTGTAATAATAACTCAGGGAAAAAGGAAAGAAAGAAACCATAAGTTACATAAATTCTTTGAGCTCATGTGCATTTAATTAGATAGAAAAATCGTTGGGCTCACTACATTGTTTCAAACATTGTATGAAGTTTGATATTAACTTGGACCCTCTCTATGCAAAATGGCCCAGGCTCAGCAAACACAATCACCTAAAGCACCATCCTTTGCAAGTCATCACAAGGGCTGCAATTCTGTCAAGAGGCAGGTCTCCTGTCCTTCCCTGGGACTCACAAATTTGATTCCTGAGATAAGGATAGTAAAGAATATACATTATCAGGGTAGATGAGAGAAAGAGCAATCATTTATAATTAAAATTGTCCTTATAGTCAAAAGTGCATGAAGAAAATAAAGAACTATCAACAAAGTCCAAGAAGGCAGGAAGATATTTTGGAGCAAAAATAATTATATAATTTAGAAAACGGTTTTAGACAGTTCCAGCTTTGCGGTTGCAGGACCTTAGTCTCCACCCTCTGTGCTGATTGGCTCTGAATGACGAAGGCCAGGCTGGATGAGAAAGAGTGGGTTAGGGAAGATAAAAATTGTCGCGCTGCCTTGTGCCTGACAGAGGAAGAGACAGGAGCATGAGATGATTCTATTAATTCAACAAACACTTCGTGAGCAAACCAGTGTTGCTCTGCACTAAAAAAAGATGCAATCTTAAACAATCTCATCTAACAAGAAAGAGCTCAGGCCCGGCTCGGGATTAGTTACCAGAAGGGATGGCTGTGTGCTGGAAAGGCAAGGTTAAGACACGAAATACAAACGAAGTGGAGAGGGAGTCAGAAAAAGTGATCAGTTTGACGATACTGAATGTCAGTGGGCAGAAAAAAGATGCTTGAGCATTGATGCTCAGAATTATCTAGTACTTTAGATTATAATTATTTTCTGATTAAAAAATCATTAATGGTATTACAAATGCAAAACATATACATGTATAAAAACACAGAAGAGTAAAAAATACATTAATGTATTTATTCCTGGATACTAATGAGGTAAATTTGCAAAGATGTTCTACTGTAAATACTTAATATTAATCATGAGACAAAATATTTAAAAAATAATTGAAATGTACTATATAAGTCAGCAGAAAATAATGTTTCACACTTTGTCTTGAATGATTTGTCTCTAAGTTCATGTGGTGACTAGTTTTCTTCCTTCTGTTATTCCAACAGATGACTATTGTAGAATTTCTCACAGCTTTCTTATCTTTAGTGCTTATTGTCCTCTGAAACCATCCCAAGCTCAAAAAATTTTAAAGAGAATGTTAGAAGAGCTTTACTCCATGCTAGGAAGATTTTATAAATCATGGAATTTTTAGTGTGTGGCTGATGCCTCATGAACTTCACCTAGTGATTTAGATAACATATCTGCGTTTTAATTTCACCATATTCTGCTTTAAAGCTTTTTCTAATGACCTATTTAGGAATAACTCAAATTCCATTTACTCTTTCTTGATAAAGTCAATCAATCAGTATGTTTTTGATCCCCCCACAGCTTCTATATCTCTTCCTCATATTGAAAATATGACATAATATTTTAAAAGTGATATATCATTTTATGTTGCATATATTGCATTTCAAAAAAGTTATATCATTCAATGTTTTAAATACTACTATATAATTCTATAATTAGTTAGTTTGAGTACTCAGCAACTATCCTTCCATAGAACAAAATCCCTGTGTAGTAATTTTTTAAATTTATTTATCTTTTCTTCTAAGAGTTTTGTGTATCTTCTCTTAAGTTTAAAGCTGAAAGTGAGTAAGGAATGCATCAGGTCGATGATATTCCCAGAAGAATATAATTTATGAATTACTTTAGCCTCTAGCACTTTCTGCTCTATTTCTGCTAAAGTCAATATACCATATGGCCAATTGATTATGGTTCTCCTCCTTCCTGGTACAAGATACAATTTTTTCAACTACAAGCTAAAAAAGAAAATAACTCCCTTGAAAAATTCTTCTCAGAATTGTTACAATGATCCTATACTTTGTTACTTACCTCATGGCATAGCCACACATGTCTGGGGTTCCTACTTCTAGTTTTGTTCGCTACTTTCTTAGTAAAAGAGCAGTAACTGTGCCACCTTGAGACGTGTACTTTGCAGTGCAGAAATAATTGAGCTACCATATATTTTCTGTGTCTTTTAAATACTTGTACAGTTGCAACCACATCTTAATTCTACCAATTCACACTGTTAAAGAGTAACTAAAAATAAAGGCTAAAATCATGACTACATCAGCGGTTCAATATTCCTGCATATGTAACCAATTACCACAATTTTCGTGGCTTAAAATAACACACACCTGTATCATCTCATAGTTTCTGAATCAGTAGTCTCAGCAGAGTGTGGCTGGATCTTCTGCTCAGTGTCTCACAAAGTGTCAATCAAGGTTTTGGCTGGGCTGAGTTTTCATCAGGAGGCTAGCCCGGGCAGAATTCACTTCTAAGCATCCAGATTTTGAGAGAAGTAATTCTTTTGGGTTTGAATGACTGAGGGCTCTACCTTTTTGCTGGCTGTCTGCTAGAGGCCGCCTGCAGGTCTTAAGGTCTCTCATAGTTCCTTGTGGCTCCACTCAGTTTCTCACGACAAGGGCTTCCTCAATGCAGCTTCTTACTTCATCAAACCAGCAAGGACAATCTTTCATCATAGACTGTTAAGTTGAAGTCTTATGTATCATAACTTAACTAAAGGAGTGACATCCCTCTAGTGACCCTTCCATAAGACTGCCACATTCTGTTGGCTAGAGATAATTCATGTATACAGCCGGCACTCAATATGAGGGGATTACACAATGGTGTGGACCCCAGGAGGCGGGAAATCATTGTGGGGGACACCTTAGAGTCTGCTCATCACAATAACTCTCCTGCTAATCTAAGTGGCTCAAGTAGCAAAGCTTTTATTTATTAATATGTCAATCTGTTCAGAGCAGAATTCAAAGCACAGCACTTGTACAGTCAGATAAATAATGCTGGAATGAATTTAGAAATAGATGCAAAAATTCATGAAACTGGTCAATAATCACAGGACATTTGATCAGATACAATTTATGTATTTCTATGGAAAAAACCACTTGCACTACTCTCAGTTTTCTACAACAATGGTAGTTTAGCTTGTTAGACAACTGATAGTGCAATAACTCAAAAGCAAATAAAAATGCAGAATCTCCATGGAGTCAGATGACCCAGAAGAAAAGAAATCCAAACAGGAATTCTTTTGTCTGTTTCAAAATCTTTGACATTTTCTTTCTTTACAGTACCCACTCTCCCTGAGATTATAATAATCTCAAATAAGCAACTATTTTTCAAAAACTCAGGCTGGTCTCATTTGATTTGGACTGATTGTTTACATGGCTGTAGCAAGAGTGCTGATTAATCATATAGATCTCCTTGAGATTGTTCTTCAAATCCAGAGACATACAGCACTGAACAATTAGTAAG
Organism: Equus quagga; assembly: GCF_021613505.1. Lineage (NCBI taxonomy): Eukaryota > Metazoa > Chordata > Mammalia > Perissodactyla > Equidae > Equus > Equus quagga. Next base: position 9,134,433 of record NC_060268.1, on the reverse strand, counting down.
TCCACAAAATTAAGTTTTGTCGATAAATTTCCACAAGGAATCTCAGATTGGATTTATAAAAAGTCTCCAGTATTTACAATCCTGAGACCAGAAACCAAGTCTAAGAAACTCCTAATTTACTTTTAAATTTGAGTGAATTTCTCTATTCTAGAGGTTCTCAAAATATTCTAAATTTCCTGGTGCAAGAAGGAAGCTTCCTCACTCCCCATCAGCCTGGAATTCCTGTGAGCCAGGTGCCAGCATGGTTTTCCTCAGAGAGCTTTGTAGGCATTTGCTCTGTAAGTACAGGCGACTTGGTTCCTTAAAGTGCTTGTCATAACTGATTAAACGAACATCATTTTCAAATATGATACTCCACTAAGACCTTAGTTGCATGATCAATTTGTCCAATTGTATTGCGAAAAATAGAAAGATGCTTACTGAACCTATGCAAATAACTATATTGACACAAAAAGTAAAAATATTTAATAAGAGTTTATGATTTCTGGGATGTCAGGATGAGTCATATCACTTTATAAAAGCAAAGTCACTGCATCGATACGGGGCAGCTTAGAAAGAAAAAGAGCTCTCATATATATGGAAGACAGGACTTTAAGACAATATCAACAATATTCCAAGCAAATAACTACAATAAAATTTTCTTCATCAGTGTAATCGGTTCTAGGTACTTAACTCCTGCTCAGCTGCTTCTTGGTTTAGCAAGAACCCACCACAAAACTGTCTGCTTCCTGCTTAAAAAGAATCCTGAAAATTCTGATTCAGTCTACTGATATAGTCGAAATATTGTCTAAGCTATAAGGAAGCTGTAAATAAGAGCCTGCTTTTGACGTGTCAATAGTTTGAAGCACCTGCTACTGTCTTTTTCCCTGGGGCTTTGAGATTATCCTTCTTTGTCGAAGAAAACTCAGGTCAGTGGATGATAGCAGGTGTCTAGCGTATATCAGAGTAAAACAAATACTGCTTGTGCTAGAGACAAAAAGCCTATTGTTTTTTCTACTGTTTTTTCTAATGATAAATTTCAAATGTGAACAATCTGATTAGGATTCATAATAAGATTAATGCAACTGACAAGGAAATCTGGTTGTTTCCATGGCATGAAGAATAAAGATAATAAAACTGTTCCCAAAAAACTGAGACAAAATACCTCTAATGATAACGAATAAGCCCATTTTCAATGAAGTCAGGGAATGTTACATATCTAATAAGAATAAGTGAGCATAATTTTAATAAAGAAAAATAGTGAGATGGAAAATAATTCTGAAATATACCAAAAAATATACAAAGAATGTCAGGTGAAGAGATTCAGTAACTCTGGAGAAGGCCTGAGACTTCAGACTTTTATAAAACTGCACGGGAAAGTCGAATGTGCTTTCCAAATTGAGAAACACTATCATAGAAGATGCTGCATTCAAATTAAAGAAGTAAGGTTGTAACCAAGTAGACACTAGAAATAATAAGAAAAATTATGACTGAAAACATTATACTTTTGTTGCCTCATATCAAGCAAAACATCACTAGGATTCTGACAAATAAAGGAAAACTCAACAGAATTATATCATAAAGCCTTGATTAATATATTTTTTAAGGTAAAAGCATAGTATGGACAGTAAAAGCATTGAGAAACTTCTAGAAACTTTCCGTCAAGCATAAAATTTCTGAAATATGCACATCAATAACATTTTACCTATACAAATTTAAATTTAGGATGTCTCTGCCGTTCTTCTTACTTAGCAACTCTTTCCACACAAATAGTCCAACAAATATAATTATTTCTTATATCTCTTTCCCTAAGATGGGAATAAATTGTCATTTTCCTGGAACTTTCTAGGAAACTTCAAAGATAGTTTTACATGTAAAAAATATCTAGAAAGTTCTGTGAATCTTTTTTTCCCAAATTAAGATCAGATTTTGGGAAAGCAAAAATCAAAAGTTTGTCAGGAGATTTGGACCATGGGTACATGAAAAATAGCACTTGATAATTTGTTTAAGTGACAAATACAGAGAAGGTAATTTTATTGTAAAGAACTTCAGTTTTTTTCATTAGCGAGAAAACGTTGATTCTTTGGTTGTTTTCCTTAAATAATCAATAGTATAATACAGTTAACATAAAGCACAGAGTATTATTCTAATAAGACATAGAATCTCTTCTACCCATTATAGGCAAAGACATTAATCAATAAACTAAGAAAGCAAGCTCATTAAAATTAAGAAAAACTTGCTAATATTTTAACATATTTCATAGCTTCTTTTTTTTTTTTTAAAGGATTGGCACCTGAGCTAACAACTGTTGCCAATCTTTTTTTTTTTTTTCTGCTTTATTTCCCAAACGCCCCCCACCCCGCCCCGGTGCATAGTTGTATATCTTAGTTGCAGGTCCTTCCAGTTGTGGGATGTGGGACGCCGCCTCAACGTGGCCTGATGAGCAGTGCCATGTCCGCGCCCAGGATCCGAACCCTCGGCCGCTGCAGCGGAGCGCGCGAACTTAACCACTCGGCCACGGAGCCGGCCCCCTTCATAGCTTCTTTTTAGACTCAATTATTATAAACCAAAGCAAAAATATCACTTTCCATGTCCTGTCCTTCATTATTATGCTTTTTGACATTCTAGAACATTCTAACACTTTATTTGATGACAGATCTCAGGGGATCTGTGAGAGTAAAATTATATTAATAATATGATATTCTTTCTGTTAACATGCAAGGTGTTAATTATTCCTATCTTCAAGTGAATCTATAAATAAGTACATTTAAACATTTCTCAGCTTTCATTTCTAATATAGTAAATATCAATAGATATAACCCACATCCATATAAACAATAAAGTCTTTGGGCTTCTCAATTCTCAACAATTAAGAATTGTAAAAGGGCTCAAGGACTCTTTTACAAGAAAAAAAAGGCTTAGAAATGCAATCTTAGGACGAAACTACTCTTTTTCCTTAAAAATCAAAAGTACATTCATAGTTCTATTTCTCTTTCACTGTTGCTCTTAGCAGAGTATCAACCACTAAGTTGATCATAACTTTTAATCATTTGAAATAACTTTTATTGCACAGATAAAACTGGGAATCAAATAAATTAGATCTTTCATCATTCATAAGCATTTTGGTTTTCTAGTAGAGCTCGTAAATATACATAACACATTCGATACATTCTATAACCAAAAATATCCATATGCAGCTTCTTAAAGTGGCAAAATGATCACATTCATTGAGATGAACCAAAGTCACAGACTTTCTATAGCATACAAATATACGAAGAAAATTATATAACCTTGCAATTATTCTTGAAATTAATGTTTCATTACCCTATGTTAATTAGAAAATATGTATATATCTGATGACTGTCATTAATAATTACTCAATTAATATCAGTCCAAAGATTTAAACTGCCCAAAGATCTTGAAAATTATCTTCAATCTAATATATTCTGAAGTATAATTACCTTTGAAATAAAAAAGTTTGCCAAAATAATAATTCAGTTTAATTAAGCATACTTATATGTTAGCTAGTTTATCAATAAACCTCTACATGTTTGGGAAAAGTAAATCAAAGTGTAATAAAAAGTACTTAATTTTAGCTTAATAAAACTTTTATGTCTCCTCTGATTTATCAGTGTTAATTATATTGTGTGTACATTTTATGTAAAATTTTCTTATTTTCTGGTAATTATAGGAGTATTTAAAGTATATAAGTGCTTAGTCACCTCTACGAGCCAATCAAAAAGAAATTCCTTTATAATCTAATTCAATAATATTCTCTGAAGACAGGGCAATGCTATATACTCACCAAATGAGAAGGAAAGGCCTTCCTGAATCACAGACACACAGACCAGCAAAGATAGCCTGAATTATACACTTTTAGCCACAGGTCAAAAGACACGAAATATAAAAATTCATTAGTCCTGATATCAAAGAGTGATTCTGCTTTCCAATGGGTTGATGTGTGGTCAAGATAGACAAACGTGAAGAATTAATAATGACAAGACTAACAAATTCTCTGTCATCTCTGACCCAATAGAGAATATGTCTTTACAAATCCATACAAATCTCTATAAATCCATTACAGATCGTCAAGTGATCAGATCATAAAACCAGATTCACAATCATTGCTGTCACAGCTGGGGAATCACTTATTAGATATACAAGTAAAGCAAAAATAGAGACAAAGCAAAATCAGTAGAGGAGGGTAAAAAGTATTAGAGAAAAAAATCATCAAAGTAGAGTTTTATTTGTGCTTGGAACTCCCCTGTGGAAACCAAGAAAAGCACCGCCGGAGCGTTAGTTGCCCATGTGGCGCATTTCTCCAGCAAGACGGTTTACCTGGCTTCAGGTGAATCGATGGGCATCTCAGTTAATAACACCCCAAATTGTTAAAAGATTTTGTAAGAAGATAATATCAGGACTCTCATAGAAATATAAATTGCTCACATGCCAAGGATTTAGTTTGACTCGAGTACTGAGGGAGACTAAGATGTTCCAACCAACTCAAAGGAAAATTTGGAGTAGAATTATACAGTCAGATATGAAATGCTGACGTGAATTCAAAAAGAGAAGGAAAAGCTGTTAAAATCTCTTCATATCCACAAGGCAATAACTAATTGCATTCCAATACACAAATTACACATCCAGGGAAAAAATAATTTTTACTATTGTGAGTTATCTACAATTTACAAGGTTGTAAAATAGCTCAAAGACAATGAAAGGTACAAAGACCCTGAAGAATCAGATAACCAAGAGCAAGATGGGAAGAGAATCAGGAACCGCTTAATCCGTGCCAAATCTTCTACAGTTTTTCCCATAACAGCAATTAAAGTACCTTCAAACGGAAATTTCTATGTTGGTCTCCTTACCCTTGTCCATTCAAGCATGAAGTTTCAGTGATTCCACACACCGATTTTCTCAAGCCTTTGTATTTTCCTTGGTCAGTAGAGATTTTAATCATTTTTATTCTTTCTTCATTAATCTTATTCCATATACCTTATATAGAAGAGACACCTGTTAATGTTTTCCTATTTTAATCCCTTCATGCCCTAGTTTCTAGAGATACTGTAATATTCTCCCTATTATTACACATCCTTGGTTATAAATTGTAAATTAAAATCTGTTTCTTTTTCCCTTTCTACCTCTGTTTCTTTCTTCCACACACAAATAGTAACAAACAATAAACTAGAAAAGTACATTCTAACCTGTTAACTGGGGTCATTTATTGGTGCTAGGCTGTGTGATATGCTTTATTATTTTTCTTTACACTTATGTTTTCAAAAATATTTACAACAATAGTACTTTCCCATTTGTAACTAAAGATAAAATATTAAATTTTATTAAACAAAAATAATTGCTCTAAGATAATTCACTCAACTTATTATAAATCATCATTGCTAATTTGTAGAAAATCATATGTCTATTATTATTGAATATAAATATTTCATCCACTTTAAAAGTTTAAGATACAAAACATGCATTACTTTCTCAATGCTTTATATTTTTTTGCAAGACAATTTTATTTAAACAACTTCTTTAATAGGACTGAAAGTTGAGCTTTTGAAACATATATGATGCTTTGGAAAATTACTGCCTTTATTTTTCATCTCAAATAAACAATTAAAATGTGAAAATGGAAAATCTTGCATACAAAGATCAAACGTACCCTTCTAGTTTTCATCTATACATTTATTTTTCCATTGACATTTCAAATCTTATTATATTTTAAAATAACTCTTCTCTGCTAAATTTATTTCTTCAATATATAAACTTTTAATTTATCCTCCTTCCTGGCTGAAAGTCAAGCATATACTTAGTGCTGAATAATCGTTTACTCAACAAGTGAATTTTATTCCACAAACTTAAAGAGAGCAGGAAGATGCATAGGAAGAACAGTAGGAGGCAGCACATTTTATCGTAAAGAAATGTGAAACAGCCTCTCATTTCCCTCACAGGATTTAAGTGATAAAAGGAAAAATTAGATTAGCTTGTACTCTGGGAGCATTTGCTGAACCAGTTAGTGAGAATTTCTATTAGGAAGCGTAGTTTCCAGTTGCATATCTGATTCTTCTTGATGTCATGTTTTAAACTTTTGGGAAAATACATCTCCTCTGATTCTTTTGCAGTTAAGTGAAGGGGATTTTAAGTAGAATTTTATAATGTTTTATGAGATTGAGGCTCATTTTCACATACTTTTAAAACACATTAGAGGTTAACTTTTTCCCTGAATATAAATAGATTTTTTTAATTTAAAAAAGTCCTGAAAAGTGGTAATGTTGGTAATAAAGTAATATACAGAGCAACTACAAAAAAAAAAAAAAAAACTATGTGTATATCAGTTTTCCTGTTTGTTTCTGCCCTTCAACCTTGTGAAAAGGGAAAGATGATTACTTGGTAGAAATAGTTAGGAATGGTTTTTATAACAAAATAAATTTTTCCAGTAGATACATTTTAGTTTTAATATCATATTACAATTTTTTGAATTGGATTCCTCAAAGCCACAAACTCTTAATGATTTAGACAAATATATTGTTAATATTTATCAATAGTATTACTCCATTAGAATAAGACATTTCCCTTAAAGTGATATAAATTTACTTTAAACAGTATTTAAACATTATCTTTTAGCTTTCTACAAATCTAAAAAAGAAAGCATTAAATAAAAATATAGACAGAAGATTTAATATATATAGAAATATAAATCAATACATTTTAAAATAGGAAAAGTAAAGGACATACTTTGTTATGGCAAGGCAATAAAAATAAATACAATATAAATGAATAAATCATTTCAATCATGTAGCAATATTAAAGTATTTCCCAAATAATTTTTATTGCCAAAATAAAGATCAAGATTGAAATTACAGAATAAAGAAAAATTAACAATATGCAGAACAATGTTATCGATATTAGGGAATGTCATCAAAGTTTTATTCACAGGTTAACCAAAGCTTACGCACTTTACTTATTAAGTAATATCATCAGTGACAAAATAACAACGTTCAGTTTTAAATTAAAAAGAACTCAAAATAAACTGAATAATAAAATATAAAATATTAAGTTAGATTAATATATTTGAAACCTGAATGACTGGATAATTTAATCAAAGAGTTTTTTATAAAAAGAAAAGATTTTAGCCACAAGGTCACAAATTAAGTATGAAAAATGTAAAAATCACAAATAAAGAGTTGATGAAAACATTTAACAGATGAGAATTTAGAATTTCATATGAATATGAATATGAAAACAAATTAGTAATAGTATGGAAAATAAAACTTGATCCACAGCAAATCTAGGTATAAAATAATCAATGTAAACATAGAAAAAGGTGAAAATAGTTTTTATAGAACTCTTCCCCATAATATTCAATGCACAAAGTCTTTTGAGTTACTTAAGAAAAAAAATATGGGTAGTACTATCTAAAATTTTCTAGTCAAAATAAGTAAGGTAGAAATTTTTCCCGTTGGTTTTAAGTATTTAACAGAGTTCTGATATAACCGGAGGAAAATAGCATGAAAAGACTACTATAGGCTCATAAAATAGGAATATATACATAAATTATCAGTAAAATAAAAATTCAAGATCACACACATCCTAAAAGAGTAATTCTATTCACAAAAAGTTTAAGACAAAATTAAACTATGTTGTTTAGGAATGCATACATAGCTAATAAAGCTGCAAAGAAAATCAAGAAAATAATTGTCACAAAAGTCAGGATGAGAAGTTCAATCAGAGAGAAGCAAGAGGCCTCTGCAGTGCCATAAATGTTTAATCAATTGACCTGTACTGTGGTTCACAATGTAATTCTGTTTTTTGTTTTAAAGTTCCTAATCAGCTGACTTTTTTTAAAAAAAAGATTGGCACCTGAGCTAGCATTTGTTGCCAATTTTTCTTTCTCTTTTTTTCTTCTTCTCCCCAAAGCCTCCCAGTACATAGTTGTATATTCTAGTTGTGAGTGCCTCTGGTTGTGCTGTGTGGGACACTGCCTCAGGATGGCCTCATGAGTGGTACCGTGTACTGGGAGGCTTTGGGGAGAAGAAGAAAAAAATCTCATCCTGACTTTTGTGGGACACCACCTCAGCGTGGCTTGATGAGTGGTGCCAGGTCTGTGCCCAGGATCCAAACCTGCAAAACACCGGGCCGCGGAAGCGGAGCACACAAACCTAACCACTCGGCATGCAGCCGGCCCCCCCAATACAATTCTTCATAAAGATAGATACATAGATTGCTTGATAGATAGATAGATGTATATACACATATATATGTATGCATGATATGCATAGATATAGAAAGACTCTGCCCATTTCTTATGTACGCAATAAAATACTGAGAGAGAGAGAGTGAGAGAAGCCGGAGCTCACTAAGGAGCCATGCATCTCTAGGAGCACCACACTACCAGTTTTAGGAGTTGCTCCCATTCTAATTGCAACCCTTCCCATTGCAGCCCCCATTTCACTGTCAAATCTGGAAGATGTTAGACCGTGGTGACTAAGAACATGAACTCTTGAGACAAATCTTGCATCTGACACATTTTTTTTTTGGAAGGGGAAGGAGAAGAATAAATAAATAGATAAAGAGAAAAATAAGTAATCGATTCATGAAGCATAAAAATAAGGCAATAAGAGCAGAGGCCTTGGAGCCAGCCTCTCTGGGTTCACACCTTGGCTTCACTACTGGTTAGCCGTGTCCATAGGGAAATTACATAACTTATAAGTGCCTCATTTTTTGTATTTTTAAAATTAGAACCATTAAAATATCTACTTCATAGCTTTATATATTGAAGCGTTTGGAACAGCCCTAGACACAAAGTAAGTGATATATATTACTTGCTTTTTAAAATAATGTGCATGGATATTCTATGATCTCTCTGATCACTCTAATCATAGAAATTCAAAATGAAATACAGAGAAATTGAATGTCATAGTCCTATAGACAAATTCATTTTTTTATTTTCACATTTCAGGAAATTTAAGTAAGTTACCACTTTTAAAATTATTTAAGATCAGTGGATGATCTCAATTTAATTATTTATTTATAATTACAGTATATTTCATAATCTATATATTTATGTACAAATATAATCATATTTGTATTATAATTTGATTGTGATGGAAGAGGATGAATACAGATTTTAGCCAAAAAGGGTCTACATAGCTATGTATATACCAGTAATATGGTAAGAGGACTAAATGTGGGTGCAGCCTACAATGTTTATTGGTTTTGTCCACAAGTAATTATTAGAAGGTGATAAAGTGTTCCCTCTTTGTTATTACTAGATAACCTTGATCAAACTGCCTGAGAACATTCCTGTGACCTGAAACTACAGGGCAAATAACCTGTAGAGAAAGAATTTTTCTGTCACCATGAATAAGATGACATGCTGCTTATCAAAGGCCTGGTTCCTACGAAAAAAAGATGGAGTCATTTCGAATATAGCTTTTCTGGATCTTCAGGTCTAGGCTATATTCAATTGAAAGTTTCTTGGTACATAAGTTTATCATTGCCAAGTTAAGTACTTTATATAATATCGAAAATGCAGCAATAAAAAACAAAAACAGGAAAAGCTGTGTAATTAACTAAAGACCCCTTATTCATTTTGGCCATCGTCTATGCAATACCATTCAACGAGAAATTACCTGAAGTGTTAATCAGCCAGGGTATAAACAGTGTAGAACCTGTGCACCAGAGCTCTTTGATATGCATACTAAAGCCATGTTTCTAGAAAGCCAGCACTATCCAAACATGGAGATTGGCACATTAAAATGTTCCCTTACAGCATTTTAATTAAAGCAAGTTCAGGAGAGAAATGTCATTTTCACAGGCATCAGTCATCTGTAAAATCCCTAGCTTTTGCTGATGCAAATTAGTTCTAAAATATACACGCCAAAAGATAGGTAAAGTGTAAGAATTTTCCCAGTAGTTATAGAAGAATTCTCTGATGGTTCAAGGACGAGTAATTTTAATTCTTCAAGTGTATTTTTCTAAATTAGTAATTTCCCATTTATTTCTATCTAATTTCAGAATTATTAGTGCACAAGATTATTTTGTGAATCTCTCCTTCAGTTGCTCAGAAAAACTATGACAGAAAGGCCACAAAACAAAAACCACCAAATAATTGCAGACTTGGAGTAAGGAAAATGGGGAAGAGTTTAAGAGAAGCAAAAGCAAATATGAAATGAAAAAGCAACTCTTAGGCAATTTGGCTTTTTATTGAACACAAAGTGGGTATCTTTAATTTAGTTCAAATGATCTCAGTTCATTCATAAAAATTTACAAGGACTTTACAGAGGCTTAAAAGCAGTGCTCTTTACCGCAGATGAGATATAAATAAACATACAACCACTATTTCCTAAGTTGGAAAATTTTGTCCTAAGGCAAAGATGTGAAATGATCAAGTTGCAGCCCTCAGCATCACCAACACGGGGCGGTTAATAAATTACAGACCCTTGAGCACTCTGGTGCGTTCATGCCTCTCCTCTAGCAGGGCCCTTCACCTGGGTTTTCTTCCCTTTTGTTGGTCTCAATCTTGATGAAATTCTACTCACCCTCTCTGATGTTGCAATTCATAATAAGAAATAGATGTTTGGTCTTAGTCCCCCTTTCTGGCACACAGCTCCTAAAACGCTTGACATTCCCTAAATGATGAGATCAATGAAGGTGTCTTTTTTTATGTTAATGAGGTGATTTTTGGAAAGCCTCTAGGTGACCAAAGGAAGAGGCTGGTTGCCAGGGGAAACAACTATGTGATTAGAGGGTAGGAAGTTTCAGTCCCCCACCCCCCACCCCCCACAACCCTCCCGTCTCCAACCCTGGAGGAGAGGGGCTGGAGATTGTGGAGACTGAATCAGTCACCAGTGCCAATGATTTCATCAGTCACGCCTGTGTAATGAAGACTCCATAAAGACCCAAAGGATGGTGTCCAGAGAGCTTTAGGTTGGTGAACATATGGAGGTGCTGGGAGACTGGTGCACTCGGGGAGGGCATGGAAGCTCTGCACCCTTTCCCCACACCTTGCCCTATACATCTCTTGCATTTGGATGTTCTTGAGTTATATCCTTTTGTAATAAATCGATAATCTAGTAAGTGAAATGTTTCTCTGAGTTCTGTGAGCTGCTCTAGCAAATTAATGAAACCCAGGGAGGGGCTCATTGGAACTTCCAATCCATAGCCAGTGGGTCAGAAGCGCAGGTGGCAACCTGACTTGTGATTGATGTCTACAGAGGGGGATGACAGTCTTGTAGGACTACATCCTTAACCTGTGGGTTCTGACTCTATCTGCAGGTAGACAGCGTCAGAATTGAGTTGTAGGACACCCAGCTGATTTTGCAGAATTGCGTGCTGGTGTGGGAAAAATTCTTCCCCCTCCTCACATTAGAATTGGAGGTCAGAATCATTAGATGGTGTCAGCATTGGAAATTGGGGATCTCAAGTGGAAGAGGGTGCAGAAATTTACCCTTCAAGGTGCTTACCAGAGTGTAGCAGGCTCCAGAAGGGTTGAGTTCATGTCTTGAGACCACGTAAACCTAGCACTTAGCACAGTGTCTGTAATATTTTGGATGTTCAGTGTGTGTTTGGTGGATGAAGGTTCAAGTCAAGTCATTTTCATTGCTTTGTACCACGTTACTCTCATCTGCATAATGATTACTCCCACCTTTCCTAAACAGTCATAGCATCGTGTCTGTTCTAAATTCACTGTGGTACTCATCAAATTATACTGTTCTTAGGGGACAAACGCTATGGTAGCCACCCTTTCCCACAAACATGTATACACTATACCCTGAGCTTTTTGAGAGCAAAGATAGGCCTTAATCAACTTTTAGTTCCTGGCACCTATCACAGTACCAGTAACATGCTAGGTTTTCAATAAGTTTCAAATTCAAATTCAAAAGTAATTGGAAGAAAGAGAGGATTCTGGGAAGATGGCAGAGTATGAAGCACTGGGAATGTGTCTCTCCACAGAGACAACAATTGCGCTGGCAAATTCTGTCTGATATAACTGTTTTGGAACTCTGGAGTCTATTGAAGTCTTGCAACTTCCAGGGGAAGACTCTGACAGTAAATAACTTTGGTCAACTTCAGCACTTAGCACAGTAGCAGCTACACATTACACACTCCCAGCCCCATGGCAGGCAGCTGTGCACAGGTTCCTGGAGTAGCTTGCACAGAGCTTGCATGAGACAGAGTGGACAAAAAAGAACCTTGTCCTCCAAATATTGGGGATCTGTGCTCTGTTAGCTAATTTCTGCTTGTTCACAGAGGTGTAGACAAAGAGGCGGGCAGCCATTGCTGTTGCGCCTCCTGCATGTTGCAAGCCCCTACCCCTCCAGCTGAAGAGACTTCCGGGAGATTTAACAGGCTGGTGCCTTTCTCCCCTCTCCCCCTTTATTTTTCTCCTTTTCCCATTTTGAGAGCCAGACATTAAAAAATAAAAGACATTCAAAAAAAACTACATACGTGAGGAAAATTAGAAACTGACCGTGCATGCCTGGGGAAAGGCTCAGAAAAGACCTGAGAAGACCTTAAATTTACACCCTAGACTGACCCTAAGCTCAGAGATGGCCTACAACAGTTAAACAAAAACAATAACAAAAAATAGAAAATCCTGGTGAAGGGGAAGAATCTGATTTCCAGAGTAACTACATTATGAGATTCAAAAGCCTGGGTTTCAACAACAACAAAAAAATCACAAGGCATATAAGGAAACAAAATAGTATGACACATTCAAAAGAAAAAATTAAATAGAAACCGTCCCTGAAAAAGAACTAAGGGGAGATCTCCTAGACAAAAAATTTAAAATAACCGTCTTAAAGATGCTCAAAGAACTATCAGAAGATGTGGAGAAAGTCAAGAAAACAATGTATGAACAAATTGAAACGTCAGTAAAGAGAGAGAAAATCTAAAAAGAAACCAAATAGAAATTCTGGAGCTGAAAAGGACATTAACTGAAACAAGAAATTCACTAGAGGAATTCAAAGCCAAGACCATTCAGTGGGGAAAGGACAGTCTTTTCAACAAACAATGCTGAGAGAACTGGATATTCGCATGCAAAAGAATGAAGCCGGAGTCTTACCTAAAAACATATACAAAAATTAACTCAAAATGGATCAAAGACCTAAATGTAAGTATGACCTAAAACAATAAAATTCTTAGAAGAAAATGTAAGGCAACTACTTCTTGACGTTGGACTTGGCAATGATTTTTTGGATATGAGACCAAAGGTATAGTTAACAAAAGAAAAAATAGACCAATGGACTTCTTGAAAAGTAAGATATTTGTGCATCAAAAGACCATCCACAGAGTAAAATGTCAACCTACAGTATGGGATAAAACATCTACAAATCATTTATCTATGACTAATAAGGGATTAATATCCAGGATATATAGAAATCTCCCCAAATTCAACAACAAAAAATCTGATTCAAAAGTGGGCAAAGGAGTTGAATAGACATTTCTCCAAAGAAGATACACAAATGGCCACTAAGCATATGAAAAGATGCTCAACATCACTAATCTTTAGAGAAATGCAAATCAAAACCATAATGAGATAGCACCTCAAAACTATTAGGGGTTACTATAAAAAAACTGAAAGCAGCATGCATTCGTGAAGATGTGGACAAATTGGAAGGCTGTGCCCTGTTTGTGGGAATGTAAAATGGTACAGCTGCTGTAAAAACATTATGGAATTTCCTCAAAAAACTAAAAATAGAATTACCACATAATCCAGCAAGTCTACTTGTGGATATATGCCCCAGAGAATTGAAAACAATGTCTCAGATATTTGTGAACTAATGTTCATAGTAGCATTATTCACACTAACTAAAACATGGAAGCAACCCAAGTGTCCATTGACAGATGAATGGTAAGCAAAATATGATATATACATACAATGGAATATTATTGAGCCTTAAAAAGGAAGAAAATTCTACAATAAGCTACAACATATATGAAACTTAAAGATACTATGCAAAGTGAAATAGACCAGTCACAAAAAGATAAATACTGTAGGAGCCAGCACTGATGGCCTATGGTTAAAGTTTGGTGCTCTCGCTGCTTCAGCAGCCTAGGTTCGATTCCCGGCTGCAGAACCACACCACTCATCTTTCAGTAGCCAGGCTGTGGCAGTGGCTCACATAGAAGAACTAGAAGTACTTAAAACTAGAATATGCAACTATGCACTGGGGCTTTGGGGAGGAGAAAATAAAAAGAGGAAGTTTGGCAACAGATGTTAGCTCAGGGTGAATCTTCTCCAGCAAGAAAAAATAAAGACAAATAAGGTATGATTCTACTTACATCTTACGTGAGATACTTAGAGTAGTCAAAATCATGGAGACAGAAGTAGAATGGTGTTTGTCAGGGGCTACAGGAGGGTAGAAATGGGGATTTATTGTTTAATGTGCATAGAGTTTCAGTTTAGCAAGATGAAAAGAGTTACAGAACTGGATGGTGGTAACAGTTGAACATTATGATTGTATTTAATAACAATGAACTGTACACTTAAAAATAGTTATGGTCAATTTTATGTTACATGTATTTTATCACAATTAAAAAAAAATTTTAGGCACCGGCTCCGTGGCCAAGTGGTTAAGTTCATGCGCTCC